>NC_066322.1:1262264-1586430 GCF_022539315.1 Serinus canaria | reverse complement strand
AAGAAACTCTGGAGACAGGAGAAGGTGGAGAGGGTAAATAGGGAATGGTCACTCCCTGCTCTCCAAACTTTGAGCATTGCTTGATCTGCTCAGTGGCTTCTACAACACAAAGCCACATCTGGATATTCTGGAGGCCAAAGCTTTCAGAGATCTAAAAAGCAATCAGATAAATATCCAAGATGCTGTGAGACAAAAATGGAATTTGCCAGCTTGGCCTGGCCCTGCATCCCATGGGAGCCTTTGGGATCCTTGCTGGACACAGAACAGCCTGGCAGGGCTCTGGTTGGAATCTGGGTGCCTGTTTCTGCTCCAAGATGTTGTGCAGGTGTCAGACAGAACCTGCAGTGCAAGTTTTATAAAACCTGGAGCATTTCCTTCCTCTGAGAGATGAAACAGTTCTGGGGATCATGTGGCTGTTTAAGAACATCTGGGCAAATCATCTCCTTCCTTCCTCGTTCCCATTGAGCAGCAGCCAAATGTCAGCTGAGACAGAGAGAGAACCAATTCTTCAGCTGAGGACAAGCCTCGGGACATTCCTCCTCTAAACTTCTTCTGGCCAGAAATGCCTTTAAAAAAAAAGATATTTCAATTAAAGCCAGATGAAAGGGAGAGGTCTGTCTAGGGCTATTTGATGTGCTGCTTGGGACTGCAAGGACTGACTCAGAACCAGCAGACTGAGGAATAGGTACCAGACAGACTTTAAGATTTGTGGGGTTTCTGCTCTAAGGAGCCATTCATTTTTCTGGCTCATACATTAACATACTTTGATAGGATTTTTTTTTTTTTTTTTGAACAGAACTTTCATCAGTTTAATATCTGTCACACAGGGCTTGGAGATCCTGTGCCAGAGAAGGATTCAGAACAACAGATGCTCAGTGCCCTGTGCAAATCAGAGCAGGTTTTAGGGACACGTTGTACAAAGGCTTTAGAAATCAAGGCTAGACTGGAGCATTCTAAAAGAGCCCCTCCAGATAATCTGATGTGAAATGTAAATTTTGAAAAATGTGCAGTCAGGAACAACACATCAGCCCAATGTCATTGCATGGAGAAAGCTTTTTTGTCTGCCTCCTCATAACCCACGGGAGGCACGGCGCGGAGTCACGCATGAGGAGAGGTGGAGTAGGATTCCAGCACATAACTCCAGGTTGGAAAGGACAAGTAGGTGTCTTGGCAGGGAGAATGAGCAGAGCAGGGCTTGTTTAGTGCTCCCACAAAGCTGTTTGTGTGGTGCTGCCATCCCTGCAGGTGTCTGAGTGCAGCTGGCCCGTCCGGCAGGCGCCCAGCCTGCACAACCTCTACGCTGTCTGCAAGAACATGCACAACTGGCTGCAGCAGAACCCCAAAAACGTCTGTGTCATCCACTGCATGGTGAGTGCACCCTCAGCAGCCAGCCACATCTGGGCACTGCCAGCTCACACTGCTCCCGGAGAGTCTGCAGGCTGGGGACAGCATGGGGACAACTCCTGAAAGAGGAGGGATGGGATGGGATGGAATGGGATGGGATGGGATGGGATGGGATGGGATGGGATGGGATGGGATGGGATGGGATGGGATGGGATGGGATGGGATGGGATGGGATGGGATGGGATGGGATGGGATGGGATGGGATGGGATGGGATGGGATTGACCCAGAGTAAAGGACATCATCACCCAAAGCTCAGCTGGAAGAGAATCACTGAATGAGAAGCAGGAATGCAAAGTAAGAGAGATCAAAATCATTCTCTAGGAGAAAGGTTTGAATTTCACCCCAGAGCTGTCAGCTTGCTGTGACTTGGGCAGGGTGCCCAGAGCAGCTGTGGCTGCCCCTGGATCCCTGGAAGTGCCTAAGGCCAGGCTGGACAGGGCTTGGAGCAGCCTGGGACAGTGGAAGGTGTCACTGTCCATAGCAGGGGGTGGCACTGGATGGGCTTTAAGGTTCCTCCCAAAACAGACCATTCTGTGATTTGCATTTTAATCTAAGTAGTCACAGGAGAAAATGCAGCCTTTGGACTGAAGGGGGCTGGAAAATGGGCAGAAAACACAGAGCTGGGAATTCTGTCGAGCTGTGAAATGGAGACTGGTGAAGTCTCCTGCCATCAGGAGAGGTCGGGCCTGGCTGAAGGAAGCCCCTAGAGGGATTACTCAGCACTGGGCAATGCTGCACTGTGTGAGGGTGGTGTGATCCTGGATCACTCCTAATTTACTCCATCCAACCTTTCCCGTTGACAGCAATGCCCCGAAGCAGAGTTCTGCTTTGCTCCTGGAGCCCAAATTAAACCAGGAGGCTGTCAGCCCTGATCAGCAGAAACTGGGAGGAGTGGAGGAAATGACTGATCCCAAATTGCACAGAGCTCCCATGTGAGCCTGGCATTTCTGCCTCTCACAGCACAGCCAGCAGCTCCAGGATGTAAATTCCCTTCAAACAGAGAAGGATGCACTTGATGCCTCCAATCCTGGAAATCCAACTCAAAAATCCAACTCCTTTCCTGTCCTTTGAGCAATGGATATCAGGATAATGTGATAAAGGACAGGGAGTCCTTTCCAACACTTTCTAACAAGGCTGAAGAAACCCAATTAGTTTAGATGAACCTGAGAGATCTTGCCAGAAACAACTGGCAGGGGCTAAACTTGGAAAAAAGCAAACAGCCTGTTCATGTCAGCAGGTTCCTGGGGTCTGGATCATCTCCAGAACAGAAAGTCCTACAGAAAATGGCTGGAATGCCTAAAGGGGGCCTGAAAAAACCAATTGCAAGGAGCAAGAGTGGTGAGGCCTTGAGGAGTTGTGGATTCCCCATCCCTGGAAGTGTTCAAAGGGGTTTGGAGCAACTTGGGATAGTGCAAGGTGTATATCAGGAACCCAGGGCACTGGGAATGCATTGGTTTTCTCCTCTCTTCCTACATTTTGGATCTATCAAAGTGACTCAGCAAACTTTCCCCCAGAATCACCTTAAAAAACCCCATCAGGAGCAATCAGAGCTGTGGAGGTGTTTGGGTGAGGGAGCCAGGGGCTGGATTTTTTGTTTATTTATCCTTTTCCAGGATAAATTTCTATTGGAGGACTGCCTGCAGCTGAAGGATGGGTGCACTCTGACCCCTGTGGTCACTTCCAGGCCTATGTTTGAAATAATTATAGAATTACTGTTGGGGAGCAGCCACAAAACACCAACATTTGCAGCCAAAATGTTTTTGTGGGCTTTCCAAACAAGTGTAAACCACCCTCAGCTTTGGCTGCTCCCTGGATTTTATCTTAGCTTTGTTCACTGAAGTCCTGGGTGTTGAACAAATGACACAGAACTCAAAATTCCTCACCACCTTGTGGTCTCAATCTAGTTTTTCTGGATTGATTAATTTTTGTGATTTCAGGAGGAGTGGGGAGCTGGAATTTAAAGGATCTTTCTGGTACTCACAGTTTTTTCCTCTCTGCCCCTTTCCTTGCCAGGATGGCCGTGCAGCCTCAGCAGTTCTGGTCAGTGCAATGTTCTGTTTCTGTCACCTCTTCTCTCATCCTGGCCCTGCTGTGCAGCTGCTGAACACAAAGAGACCTGGAATTGTACTGTGGCCATCTCACAGGAGGTACAGTACCCTGGCTCAGCCCTGGGAGCTCCATCCCTCCTGCTCAAAGCTGCCCAAAGTCCTGGCAGTTGTGCTTTGGCCCCTAGGCTCAGCCAGGTATCCAGATCCCACAGTGTTCCTCAGAGATGGGCAGGGATCAGGTGCTGGAAGAGCTTGCCCAGAGCAGCTGTGGGATTTCTTTCCTTGGAGATCCCTGGTGGGGTCTCACTCCCAGCACAAAACCAGGTTCTGAGACAGAGCTGTGAAGCTGCTCCTGCTCTGAGCAGAGAGCAGGTGACCTTCAGATCTCCCAACCCAAATTATTCCTTTATTTGAGGTGTCTGCTCACTGCAGAGGGTGTGATTAGATCACTGCTAAAGGTCCTTCCAACCCAACCACCCCATGAACCTGTGGTTAACAGGGCCCTGGAGAATCCCTCTCCTGTGCCAGCTGCACCCTCACAGGAACAGCACTGCAAGTGCAGGTTCTGTGCCAGCTGCACCTCACAGGAACAGCACTGCAAGTGCAGGTTCTGTGCCAGCTGCACCCTCACAGGAACAGCACTGCAAGTGCAGGTTCTGTGCCAGCTGTATCCTCACAGGAACAGCACTGCAAGTGCAGGTTCTGTGCCAGCTGTATCCTCACAGGAACAGCACTGCAAGTGCAGGTTCTGTGCCAGCTGCACCTCACAGGAACAGCACTGCAAGTGCAGGTTCTGTGCCAGCTGCACCCTCACAGGAACAGCACTGCAAGTGCAGGTTCTGTGCCAGCTGCACCCTCACAGGAACAGCACTGCAAGTGCAGGTTCTGTGCCAGCTGCACCTCACAGGAACAGCACTGCAAGTGCAGGCTCTGTGCCAGCTGCATTCTCACAGGAACAGCACTGCAAGTGCAGGTTCTGTGCCAGCTGCACCCTCACAGGAACAGCACTGCAAGTGCAGGTTCTGTGCCAGCTGCATCCCTCACAGGAACAGCACTGCAAGTGCAGGTTCTGTGCCAGCTGCACCTCACAGGAACAGCACTGCAAGTGCAGGTTCTGTGCCAGCTGTATCCTCACAGGAACAGCACTGCAAGTGAAGGCTCTGTGCCAGCTGCAGGATGTTGGAGCTCGTGGAGACTCCAGTCCTGGGCTCCTGAAAGAACAGCACTGCTGCTGGATTTTGAGGCAGATTTGGCACATGAAATGAAAGAAATGGAGATTTCAGCCCTGGTTTTCTCTGCCTGCAGGTACATAGGGTACATTTGTGACCTAATCGCAGACAAACCTGTCATCCCCCACTGCAAACCACTCACGATCAAGTCAGTCACCCTCAGCCCCGTCCCCTGCTTCAACAAGCAGCGCAATGGCTGCCGGCCCTTCTGCGACATCCTGAGCGGAGAGACCAGGATCCTCACCACCTCCCAGGAGTACGAGAGGATGAAGTGAGTCCTGGGCCCCTGCCTCCCTCAGGAGTGCATGCAGCCACTGCCACTTTGCTGGGGCATGGCTGGGCTGCAGCCATTGCCTGGCTGCTGATCAATGGAGATACTCACTGAGAGTTAGTGCCTCGGGTCGACATCAATGGCCACAGGGAGTCTGAGGTTGGCAGCAGTGGGAAAACTGCTCAGACATCAGGATCTGAAGTTGGCATGGGTGGGATAACTGCACAGACATCAGGATCTGAGCCTGGCAGGGGTGGGATAACTGCACAGACATCAGGATCTGAGCCTGGTAGGAATGGGATCACCACAGACATCAGGATCTGAGCCTGGGAGGGGCGGGACAGCTGTACAGACATCAGGATCTGAGGTTGGCAGGAAGTAGGATACCTTCCTAGAGATCATCCAGTGCTCTGTTGGGTCCCCCTGTGCAATATTTTTGTTTTGACCAAGCAGAGAATTGAATGCTCCTCCTTGCCTGGCCTGAAGGAGGTGAGAGCTTTGGTGTGGTGGAAGGGAGCTTAACCCTGGCTTTCCTCCTGTTCCCCTCCAAGAGAATACCGTGTGCAGGAAGGGAAGGTGCTGATCCCACTGGGAGCCACTGTCCATGGAGATGTTGTTGTCTCTGTCTACCACATGAGATCGACCATCGGGGGACGCCTCCAAGCCAAAGTAGGAGCTGGTTTCTCTTCTCTTGTGTGGGGAATTAGAGCTGGCTAAATGTGGAATCTCCACAGTTTCCTTGAGGATGTATTTAAAACTTGAATATTCAAGTTGCAGAGTAGGCAGTGAATATTTTCCTCCTCTCCACTCATTGTTGGTGCCCTTTGCTGTGTAGATGACGTTTCCCTGAGGCCTCTACTCCAAGTGAAATGGTTTTATATTTTTTGGGACACAAACCTGTTGCTCCAATGCATTCAGTGGGAACAGCTTCATTTCATTGCAAAACTGATAAGTAGATCCCAGAAATTAAGAGAAGCAGGGAAAGAAGGCCAGTTCCTGAAAGTTTTCTGCTGTACAGAGGCTGCAGCAGCAGGGTTGAAGGCAGATGGAAATATTGGAATATTTGGGAATATTGAGAAGGAAATATTGCTTGTAGAACAAGCAGAATGAATTCAGTTATGCAGCAGTTAAGATTAGGGTAGACTTAACTAACTTCTGGATTTAAGCCCTTGTTCAGTCTGGTTCTCTCTGCTTTTCTTTTCTTTTCAGATGACCAACACACAAATATTCCAAATTCAATTTCACACTGGATTCATAGCCCTGGGAACAACCACTCTCAAATTCACCAAGTGAGTGTTTGAAGCTGAACATTAATCAAACCTGATGCATAAAAGCCTGATGAAGGCTGAGGGAGAACAGTCACAGATGAACTATGAAAAGCCTGAATGTACTGAAAGCCTTTTTATAGCTTTCCAGAAATATTCTTCCCTTTTCAACTGGACCACTCTTGTCCCCTTTAGGCCTGAGCTGGACGCCTGTGACTCTCCAGACAAATATCCTCAGCTCTTTCATGTTATACTGGACATAGAAATACAGTCTGCAGACAGACAAACTGAATTAACTCCCCCATGGGAGAACTTCACAACAAAAGACATCAATCCCTCCATTCTCTTCTCCTCCCACCAGGAGCACCAGGACACTCTTGCTTTGGCAGGTAAGGGCTGCATGGATTTGTTCCCTTCCCACAATTTCTTCATGCTCAGCTGGGTTTTGTTTCATTCCACCTCTCTGGTGCTCTGTGCTGCAGGCAGAGGTGCCACAGATTCCCCCCAGGATAACATCAGGAACGTTGGGCAGAGTGCATTCTTCTCCTCTCTCAGCTGGCAAGGTAGGCAAGGCTTGGTCTTCAGAGTCAAATCTGCTCCAAAGAACAAAACAACTCCTGTTCCCCTGGCTGGAGCTGGAGTGAGGCTGAGGGACCCCACTGTAGCATTAGATCACAGAGCTGGGCACACCCTGGTGTTGCCAAGGATTGGGAATTCCTTTCCTACAGCATCCTCCTCAAACTGTGCTCTGTGGGACCATTGCTGACATACTTCTAGGGTGAGCCTTTACCCAAGGCCTCCTTCATGCTAAAACTTGGAATAAATAAGCCTTGATGAGAAAATTTAGGTTCATCTTGGCAAAGGAATCGTGGGATCATTTAGGCTGGAAAAGACCTTCAGGGTCATCAAGTCCAACCATTCCTCAGCACTGCCAAGGCCACCACTGACCACGGCCCCAGGTGCCACATCCCCCATGGATGGGGACCCCAGCTGTGCCAGGGCTGCAAAACCCTTTAGGGGAAGAAATTCGCCAGCTTTTATTTTACAAAGCAAAATTATTTTAGCCAAATGCTGCTGTGCAATTCTCAGCTTTCTGTTCTGCTTGTAAGCTGATTTTTACGGGACCTGTGTGATGACCAAACTAACAGCTGCCTAATTTTATTTTCAATCATCATTTAGATCAGAAATCTGACAAAAGTAGCTCTCACCCCACCTCAGAGGATCGAGCAGCGTTGGTGCATGAGGAAAGCGAACAGTCAGATGACGAACTCTTGTCCCTTTCCAGTCAGCACAGTAATGCCAGCGGTGACAAGCCCCACGGGACACCCAAACACAGCAAAAAGCAGCAAGAGCCTCCAGCAGCACCTCCCCCTGAAGACGTGGACCTGCTGGGCCTGGATGGCAGCCCCATGAGCAAGAGCTTTCCCTCGCAGCCCAGCGCTGCCCCCTCTAACTCTGACCTGCTGAATGACCTGTTTGGGGTCGGAGGGCCGAGCTCCCAGAGCCCTGCTGGAGCTGCTGCTGCTGCTGCTGCTGCTGCTGAGGAGGTTTTCCACGTGGGGGCACCTGGATCTGTGCAGTCGACCCCGCGGCGCTCGGCAGCTTCGGCGTCCCCGTCCCCATCCCCGAGGGTAGGAGAAGGTAATGGTGGCTTTGTTATAAAAACACAAAGACAATACTCTGTCAATTACTCAGTAAATTCACATTATACCACCAATATATCAGCAATAAGTGTTTGAGGAAGTAAAGTTGAAACATTCATGTATCAAGGAAACAGAGCAAAAACTTTAAACAGTTTGAAATTAATAACAATCATTATTTGTTGGTGTTACCTCTAGAAGCCAAAACCAGCAGAGACTGTAATGAAGAACAGAACTTTTGATGAAATTGATGATATAATTAACTGCATCCCCCCCAAGGGGAGGACTTGGGCTTGGAGGATCCCTCTGGGGGGTCTTGGCTACCTCCCTTTCATGTAGGAGATCCCAAGAGGCCAACCAGCTCCTCTGCTCCAGTCCCTACTGGAGCACACCCTGGGGTTTGGAGGCTCCTCACACCAGCAACCACTGGAGAGCCTCAGTTTTGCTCTCATTATGTGTCCAACAGTGAACATGAGTTTTACAAAAACTCCTCTGGGGGGGTTGGGTGGGCCTACAGCACCATGAATTGAATTTTTCTTTTAACTTAGGGGGTTTGGAGCTCTGAGAGGGATCCTGGACTAGGAAATAGAGAATTTCTGTCTCTTCCAAGACCAGGCTGCAGGAGTGGTTGGATAGATATTAGGGAGAGGGATCTTTTGAAGGATAAAGCAGAGCAAGTGCAAAGAGAGAGAAGGATCCAAGTTTCAGTGGAAAGAACTGGTCACTTGTAGAAACCTGGAGAAGGTTTCTTTTCTTGTAGGCTCAGTCTGAGAGCTCTCACCCAGGGCAGGTTTTGCAGACACATCACACAAGAGGTGCAGCAACAGATCAGGAAAAGATTTAGGGATTTAGGAGCTCTGCAGAGCCAGAATCACACAGCTCAGTTGTGCCAAGCCAGGAAAACAAGGATAAGAGCTTGGGAAATGAGTGAAGAGTAGTGACTGAGTAACATAAGTAATGAGTAGCATCATTACCACAGTGGGATTGTACTTTCCAGGATGCTTTTAACTTTACAAATGTTGACAAGAATCTGAGTGACTTCATAGGAGTTTCTTTGGGTTGAGTTTGTGGGGGTTTTACATGGAAGAGAGAGGACCGAGCAAACTGATCAGAAATGGAGTTTGGGAAGAACTGGATTTTTGTAACAAGTGATGTAGGAAAGACATCCATTATTTTCTAAAACTGTTTCTCAAAGTCCCTTACCCCCAACATGGATAACCTTTGCCAGCCTGGAATCATCTTGAGAGGAAGCAGGAATGGCAGGAATTGCACCAGGACAGTAACTCCAAGCTCCAGAGTGTCTTCCACCCTCTCCTGGCAGCTAAAACTCCACCTGAAGTGCCTGAGTACTTTAACACTCACTTTGCCCGGCTCTAAATTCAGCCTCTCTCAGGAAAGGAGAGATGGGGTCAGTTTGTTGCCATGGCCAAGCTGTGGGGCTCTGCAGGTGCCCAGAATTTGGGATATTGATGCTCTCCATTTGCTCCCCCACAGTCCCAGTCTGTCTCCTCTTTGTTACCTTCAGGTATCAGATTTCCTCTCCCCACAGCATTCCCTTACCCTGGAGCACATTCCTGCTGCAAGTTCATGATTTGGTTTCCTCAAATATGTTTTCACAGCCACTGCCTTTGATCCTTTTGGAAGCAGCCCCAAGCAAACTGGTCCAGACCTCCTGGGCTCCTTCCTTGGCTCATCAGCTGTCCCTGGGGATCCTTTCCTTCAGGCCACAAGAAGCCCTTCACCAACTGTGCACAGCGATCCCTTTCACATGGGTAAGAAAGGAGAGCCTCTTCCAGGCTGTTTAAAGAAATGTAAAATGTTGCTTTGAAATAGAAATGGAACCATTAAGTACAAAGTGATGATTCCCATAAAACGACTCTAAACCACAGAAACCCCACGAAACAGGAAAGAGCTTTTTGTCTCTGGACTTAAAGTATATTCAGCATCTGAAGTGTGGTAGGATGAGCTGAGTTTTGATCAGGTCTTAGACTTAATTAATAGGCTATTTATATAAATAAAAAAGAGGCCATGAAGAATGTCTGCCCACATATTCCTGTGGTTATGAGGTCTCCTTTGAAGCAAACTACCATTAATTGCACTAAACACAGCCATATTTAGAGAAAACACACATCCTTTGGTGACTTTAGTTGCAGGCACCAGCTTTCTTTAGCTCCAGTAGTAACCCCAACCAAATTCACAGCTGAATTTGACTGAAGAGAAGGAATTTTCTTCTATTTGTTTAAAAGTTCCCTAATTTCCTCCTTCTCACCCCAAAATGTAAGGTGTAACCCTGTCTGAAACACATTCAGTTACAGATTTGTTTCTGCCTGATCATCTAACACGTGCTGCTTGGGAATATTCCTTGGAAAGCTGGAAGGGATCTCAAAGACCATCCAGTTCCAGCTCCCTGCCATGGGAACAACCTCCCACGTGAGGTTCTGGGACTTTGTGGGGTCCCAGTGGCTCCTGGTGGGCACTGGGCTGTGCTGGTTTTGCTGGACTGCTTTGAGATACTGATATCACTCATTCTCTTTAGCTTCCAGCACTCCAACGGTTTCCATCCAACCAGATGTTTCCAGTGGTTGGGACTGGCCCAACAAAGCAGGTATGTGTCACAAAATTCAGGGTGGTTAGCAAAAAAAACACCTTTAAGGAGCTCTGAGAGGGGAGAGGCAGTGGGGAAATGCTGCCAGTCACTGCAAAGAGCAGGTTCCCTCTAAAGATTTCCATATAAAATAAAAATTTGGGTTTGTTTCCTCAAGAGCCCAGAGCAGGACAGGTGAGGTGAGGGTGTCCAGGGGTTGTTTCATCCCATGTAGAGCCATGGGAAAAACCTGGGGGCTGCTGTGCATTCCCAGGATGCCACTAAATGATTGCATGGTTCTTTCTAATCTTGGGAGAGTGTGCATGGCCTCCCAAAGTTGCTTCCTGAAGGCTTCTTAATACACATACACATGTCACAATTCCTCTGGCAGTGCAGACAGTCTGGGAACATTCCTGCTGCTGCTCCTAATTGGGAGTGGGAGTGCAACAAGTCTGAGGCTGCTGAGGAGCCTGACAATGGTACACTCAATTTTAATAGCAGTCTTCTAATATGTGGCTGAGCACTGGGGAAGAGCTGCACTCCTATCAAACAGGAGGAAAAATGTCAAACAGAAGGAAAAATGTTCTTTTTTCTCTTTTATATTTTTTTTCTTTTCTTTTTAAGGTGGTTTAGGAATGGGAAGTAAGTCTGCTGCCACCAGTCCTACAGGATCCCTCCACAGCACTCCCACTCATCAGGCTAAACCCCAAACACTGGATCCATTTGCTGATCTGGGAAGTCTTGGAGCGAGTTTAGCAGGTTTGCATCCCTTATTAAAAAAAGGAAAATAATAAATTACCATCATTCTTTTAGAGAAATAGGCTGAGCAGCCTGGTATGTGTGGGGCCTCTCAGCCCACCTGCATGCCAGTGCTGCTGCCAGGCTTTCCCTTTTGCCTGACTCTCTGTAAACTCTCAGAAATCCGTGCTTTTCCTGATCCCTGGTCAAAAAATGTGCTGGCAACGTGCAGGGAGCTCAGCAGGCTCCATGGGTTGCACAACCTCTGATAAGTCCAAACATGCTCTGGCTGAGGATGCTCTGTGTTCAAGTGCTGCTACAGGCCTGGGAGGAGAATTTGGCTCTGCAAAGCTGCTGGGGTTCTTGAGAAATTGCTTCTTTCTAGACTTGACTTGTTTTCCTGCTTTGTGAGAAAAGCTGTGGAATTGATCTGTCTCTAATTTGCAGTATTATCTAAAGATGGGGTATTTGCACCTGGCTACAAAGCCTGACTGCTTAGAAAAGCCTTTGCCCCTTGTTTTATGTAATAAAAAATCATCAAGCCCTCAATTCCAATGTTGAAAAGGCAGTTTTGAGAAATTATTGAAGCTTTCCTTAAAGCCCAGCATTGTCTGAGTGTGGTAAATAGATTTTCCTTGCATTTGTTGCTGCCCTCAGCTCTTTGGGAGCCCTTGTGGTTCGGTGTGATGTTTGTTTTCCCCTTTGCGTCAGTCCCAGCATGGCTCTGGAATTCGGTTTCCCAGTTCCCTCTGCTGGATTTCAGGCTGCTCTGCAGGAGCAAAATAAAAACCGTGCCAAGCCCCATGACAGAGCCACCGAGGTCCTTTTAAAACACACATTCTGCAGGAGAGTGGTGGGGTTTAAAAACAAATGGCTTGGTATCCCCAGGATATTTAAGCATATTTTTGTTGGTTGTGAGTAAATCAAAAGCACTTCATCCAGTTTCCATGACACATTTCTGAGCTGGGAGCTGAGCGTGGATGTCAGTGTGAAATAATAAAACATTGACACCGGGTTCCTCCCACAAACACAACCAGAGCCAGAGGAGCATCCCCCAAAGCAATGAGATGCTGGGACACATCTCTGTGGATGGTTTTAATCAGCACAGCATGAGGAGACACGATTCCAACAGCAGCAGCTTGGTGTTGGCACTGGCACAGGCTGCCCAGAGAGCTTCCTCATCCCTGCAAGTGCTCAAGACCAGGCTGGATGGGGCTCTGAGCAACCTGGCTAGGGCAAAGTGGGATGGAACTGGATGAGCTTTAAGGTCCCTCCCAGCTTTAATCATTCTGGCACTCTGTGTTGTCACCCTCCCCATGGAGCTGTGGCTCCTTGCTAGCTACCTCCAGCTTTCCCTGTTTCCCGCAGCCACCTCCCATTCCTCAAACCCTCGAAGCCAGGTGCTGTCCCAGAAACAGCCCACAAAGCAATCTCGGGGCTAAAGCCATGCTGCAAACATTCGTGGCACAGCTGAAAACAGAAGCCTGGGGGACTTCGCTTGGATCAATTCTGCTTTGTGAGAAAAAGCTGCGGAATTGATCTGGGCTATTTGCACCTGGCTACAAAACTTGACTGCTTAGAAAAGCCTTTCTCCCTTGTTTTATGCCATAAAACACTCAGCAAACCCTCGATTCCAGAAAAGGCGGTTCTGCTTGGACTCCCGCGGTGACTCCCTGCCTCGCTGTCCGCAGGTGGCCCCTCGTTCGCCAGCAAGCCGACCACGCCGACGGGCATGGGCGGGGGCTTCCCGCCGTCGCCGCAGAAGCCGCCGCCGCAGCCCATGGGTGGCAGCGGGTGGCAGCAGGGCGCGGGCTACGGCTGGCAGGGGGCACAGCCCAAAGCCCAGCCCAGCGTGCCCCACGCCTCCCCCCAGAACAAGCCCAACTACAACGTGAGCTTCTCGGCCACGGGAGCGCAGGGCGAGCGCGGAAAAGGAGCCGCTAATGTCGGTAAGAGCCTTGGAATTCAGCGTTCAAAGGGTTGGCTCCCTTTGGGTGTCCCTCGGTTTGCAGGTTAGGAGTAAGCAAGTCAGTCATGTGGATTATTTGTGCTTTATCCTGTCTTGGACGCTGAACTGTGCTATTTAGGCAGTCCTGTATTCCAAATGAGCTCCTAGAATAATCCTGGAAGTGTCCAGAGCCAGGCTGGATGGGGCTTGGAGCAACCTGGGACAGTGGAAGGTGTCCCTGCCATGGGAGGGAGTTGGAACTGGATAAACTTGAAGGTCCCTTCCAACACAAACCATTCTGGGATTCTAAAATAATAATAATAACAACAACTTAAAAGTAACATTAAGTAACAGCTTTCATGTTCATTAGCACTGAGAGATCGTTAATGTGATTAACCAAAGGATGTATCTTATGAAGAAAGCCAGGGTTAAATGCACCCATGCTTTGATTATAACTTCAAATCTTCTCCATTTTCAAGATTCCAAGCCAAAAGTGTCTGCAGATTTTGAAGATTTATTATCTGGTCAAGGCTTTAATGCTCACAAGGACAAGAAGGGCCCCAAAACAATAGCTGAGATGAGAAAAGAAGAAATGGCAAAGGAGATGGACCCTGAAAAACTAAAAGTAAGCAAAATTCTTGGTGATGTCCTCCCAGACATTCAATGTCCTCAACAGATTTAAAACTCCAAGGTTACATTTGTGTCCTCAGCCAGACCACAGCAACAATGGCTTGCTCAGTGCCCCTGTCTGGGCTGCTGCCCTTCCACAGCGCTCCAGCCCTGATTAGCAGGCGCTGCTAATTGAACTAATCCTCTGCCTCATTAATCCTGCCTGCTTTGGAATTCTCTCATCTCTCCTCAATAAATTGCCAAACTGCAGATCTTTTATGGAAGGGAAGGGAATTCAGTCTGTCCTGCTCTGGGTGTGAAATATGAGACCACAAGTTGGAATTACAGAAGGAGAGGAAAAGCTGCAGCAAAAGCCAAGCAAAGTTCTAGAAAACAGAATGATCCTCTCAAAATGTCCTGGTTTTAGCCTTGTGGAAAGGTTTTAACCTTTGGGAAGTGACAGTAAACACACTGAACACCACCATCAGCCACAGCAGCTGGACAGAGGTCAGGCCATGGAGCGGGCAGGAGTTTTCCCAGTTCCCATTTTCATCCCCACAAAAGCTGTCGAGTCACTGAAGCTCCCAGCTGATTTGGCCTTCCCAATACAATTCTCTTTGCTCTGCTGCCTTTTTTATTTCATTGGGGCAGCTCAGCCTGGAACTGTAAAATCTATTTATGCTTTGGTTTTCACATTTACATTTTAGCTTAGCTGAGCTTAGTTTAGGTGTGCAATTACCCTTGCTAAAGAAACAGACAGTTAAACACTGAATTTTGGCTATTCCATCAAGCATTACTAAGTCAGTGTTTTTAGCAGGGATGTTGCTCAAAGTCTGTCTTAACTTTCAAGCAGTGATATAAAAATTAATGATAAAGTTTTTCTGAAGGTTTTCTAAAGCATGGAAAGAAATTTAAGGTGGGTTTACAGCTATTCAAATGAAGAAACTTAGTCCTGGTGGAATATCTAAAGTGAGGCATAAATGGAGACTTGCACTCCTTCCTGCAGGTCCTGGAGTGGATCGAAGGCAAGGAGAGGAATATCAGGGCTCTGCTGTCCACCATGCACACGGTGCTGTGGGCAGGGGAGACCAAGTGGAAGCCTGTGAGTATGGCAGACCTGGTGACTCCAGAGCAGGTGAAGAAGGTGTACAGGCGGGCTGTGCTCGTCGTTCACCCCGACAAGGTAAGGCTGGGCTGCCTTCACTTGGGGGGAAACCAAAATTGATTATAAACTGTTGGGTGGGATCACTGATTCATTGCCTCAAGCAGCTCTGCGGAAAGTGGGAGCTCAAGATTTCTGCTGGTTTCTGGAAGTTGAGAACTCTCAGCTCATCCCTGGAAGTGTTCAAGGCCAGGCTGGAGCAACCTGGGATAGCAGAAGGTGTCCCTGCCCATGGAACCATTTAGGCTTTAAGGCCCCTCCCAGCCCAAAGCAGTCAGGGGTTTTGTGAAACCACTGCCAGCCCCAAGGCTGTGCCTGGAACCTGCTGCTTCAAGCAGCAGAAATTCAGAGCTTTTGTCACCCTCGCTTTGACTCTCAGCCATTCTGCTGCTGGACAGCAGTTCCTGCTGAAGGACACCCAACTCAAACCCCTGCAGTGGAACCGTCAGGATGTTTGGTTGCCCAGCTCGTGGCTGGTGCCCTGGCTGCTGCCACTTGCTGACCAGGGAGCAACGAGTCCAGCTGGGACACCCCGTGGGGAGGAGGCAGCTTCCACTTGGCAGGGAATGGAGGCCCTGGGAGTCCCAAGCTTTAGGACAATCTGGGCTGCCCGAGGTTTGCAGGAATTCTGATTTATCCAAGAACCGTGTCAGGTGGCATCTCTTCCCCTTCCTTGCAGGTAAAATTCCTCCCCCAGTGCCAAGGTTATATTTATTATTTAGAAGGTCACATTTATTATGCCTATGGGAGAGTGGTTTACCCCACTCTGGGGGTTGTCAGCTCTGGGGAGCAGCAAAGCCAAGAAATTCTTAAGGAAAGCAGCTCTCCAGAGTAGCTGATTTTTGTCAAGGAAAAAGTGAAAATTCCTGGAAGTGCTTGGGAATCTGCTCACGTGCCAGCTGTTGTGGTTGGGTTTGGGAGCTCTGACATCCCTCTTTTGTCTCTGTTTTTATTCCAGGCTACTGGGCAGCCATATGAACAATATGCAAAGATGATATTTATGGAGCTGAACGATGCCTGGTCAGAATTTGAAAACCAAGGACAAAAACCCTTGTATTAGGTACTTTCTCAGCCTCCACTCCAGACCCGTGCTAGTGCTTATTTAGTCTCTTGTCACAAATGTCACAGATCAACCAAACTCTGGCCGGAAATTCACAAGTTTCAGAAAACTGAGAGCCTAATACTTATCATGAAGAACATGAGAAAGGTTTCCTAACACTTGTCTCCAGAATCCTGAGCTCAGAGGAACTCTGGCCACCTGGCTCACCCCACCAGAGCCACAGGGTTACAGATTCTGGTAACTTTTCTGTTTTATTTTGGATTCCAGTGGGACAAGAGAGAACACATACTGGGAAAAGGTGGAACTGGTCTGTTTCCAACAAAGTGTAGCTGGTGAATTTCCTACCTTTTTTTTGTGAGGTGTGTTACGGCAACGCTTCAGTTGAGTTCAACAACTGCTAGTGAGGCCCAAACTTTGATGTATGTTATTTTTTTCCTGGGTTTGGATCGAATTATCCACTTGAAGCGCTCAGCTGTGGTTTAGGCACACTCCTAACAGTCACCATTTGCTGCTTAATTGCTCATCTAGTGTAGTCTGGCTGAAGAGAGCCAAAGCTGAATCCTGGGCTGGGTCAGTGTGGCAGCTGCTTTGGCATTAATGCTGTGCTTCACCTCACAGCCCCGCAGTGAAATGTGCAGGCAGAGTTCCTCCAAGTGCTTTGGAAAGCAAGCAACGAGTCCTTGGGTCAACAGCCCCTTGCTGGTTTGTTAGCAGCAGTTTTGGGGGGAAGGGAGGGTGAATCCACCTTGTCCAAGTGAGGAATGAGCACGTGCTGCATTTCCCTTGGTTCTCATCAGCAGCTCAAAGCCATCAAAGAAATACCAAGCACTCAAAGTTCTGCTGGGAAGGTTTAGAAGCTTCCCAGGTTCTAGGTAGCACTTCCCCTCCTGCAGATCCAGAACTTTTTCCAGCCCACTTGTATCACCTTTATGCCTTTATCAGCTCCAGAGCACTTGGCCAAGGCTCTTGGCAGGCTGAAACCTGTTGCAACTTCGTTTTTCAGATCATGGTGTACGAGCTGTTGCACAGACATCCACAGACCAGGTCTGATCTCTGGGGTCACTCCAGTGCAAATTGATTAGCTTAGAAGTTTATATTGGACCAAAGCAGTGACATCACAAGGGAATCTCTCTGTTGCTGAAGCTGAAGCAGCTTTCCTAGTTCAAAAGCGAGCTGAAATTCAAACTTCACCCCAAATTCTGACGTTCTTCTGTAGAGTAACTAAAGCTAGCAGTTTATTTACCAACACCCAGTCGTGTTTGAGGGATACTCAGTAGGTGGGCAGGAAATAATCTGTATTCACTGCCTCGGGAGCAGGTTGCCATCGGATGTGAGTCTTTAGGGCTGGTGGTTTTTCAAGACAATCCACTACTTGTTGCACTTACATTTTCAAGTGGCAAAGCTATTACTGCAAAGACAGTGTGTCCAAGTACATGGCTTTCTGTATAAAACTCATCCTTTCGTTGTACTGGTCCATTATTTACTGCCATTAACTGAAAATGTGAAACCAACACATAGGTCTCCTTTTATATAAAAGACCTTAAGATAATAGTAACAAACTGGATGTTATTTATTAATGTTTTGATCCAGTATGTGCTTGTCTTATTTAAAGAGATAACTGGAATGTGAATCATGTTCCTGTGATTTGTTGGTTTATTGTTTCTCATTCACATTTGTAGATATTGTGACCTATGCCTATATAATTAAAAGGATCTCATTACTAGAACGTACTTTTTTTTAATGATGAAAACCTCATTAGCTTTGTATCGAGTTTGTCACGGCACATAACTCTGGATACTCATCCATTCACAAAATACAAATCCACCATTAAACTTTACCAAAAATAAATCCAACCCTCTACCCCACTTAAGCTTTGATTACTTCCATCCCTAATGTTTTTATGGATGCATGAAAGTATTAGGACGTATGTATATCCAAATAGTTAACTGAAAAAAATCCATTCTTGTCATATCTGGTAGTGACAGAGGTTATCAATGTTCAGGTTTACTGTTTGACTAAATTATTGTAATTTTTGTAAATACGGTATATACTCGATGAAATTGTGACTGGTCTAAAACATTTGTATATACATTAAAAAGCTCAAATTAACAAATTCAGGTATCTTTTGTGCTTGTGACCACGAGGTTCCAGTCCTACATCTCCTGTGGGAGGGGTGGTGAGCCCTGGCTGGGTCAGTTTTGTCACTGTCATTATCCACAGGTTGGCATTCCAGGTGCTTTTCCCAAATTATTTGGAAACAACTTGGCATTGCTGTTCTCAGGCTCCTGCCTTCAGAGACCCACAGCCAAACAAGCCAGCAAACCCAACGTTTTCAACTGGTTTGGAAGCATTTAGTGGATTAAGCCTGTTTTAATAAGGCTTCTGGCTCAAAATAATTCAAAATAATGAAAAATGGGGAAAAATATGGAGCAGGGTACATAAAAAGAGAAGAGCTGAGGAGGGAGGTATCTGAAGAAAAGCACCCTGGGGAGGGCTATTGAAAATATTGTGCAAAATCTCCCTCTAAAAGGCTTTTCTTGGGACAAAGATGCTGTTATTGGGTGAAAAAAAGTTGGGTTGGGGCAAAAATGCTCTTCTTGGGGCAAAAAGGTTCTTCTTAGGACAAAAAGACTGTTCTTGGGGCAAAAAGGCCATCGCTGAATTAATAAGGCTGTTTTGAGGTAAAAAGCCATTGCTGGGGCAAAAAGGCTTCTCTTCTCTTGGGTCAAAAATGGGAGCTCGAAATGTGTCATCTCAGAAATTCCAAGGCTTAAAAAACAAGGCTTTGACAAAAGCTGTGCCTTTCTACGTGTTGATTAGCAGAAGGGTGGATGAGCTAGGTCCTGAGGTGGCCCTGCTTGAGGCAAACGGGCCGGCTGAATTTTTTGGGGTGAAAACAGAGGTTTTCAGGAGTACCCACAAAACGGCAGAGCCTGAGGGCGGGGACTCTTTAAAGCGGTGTTTACGGATTCAAATCCACACAAATACACATTTGCGCACAAATATTCTTTCTTACGCACAGATACGAATTTAAGGCACGCACATACACATTTCTTACCCTCATACAGGGGTTATATACGAAAACAAACCCGGCTTTTTGCGAGGTTTACGCGCGTTAAACCCCACCCGGGGCCGTCCCCTCAGAACGCCCCGCCCCCTGTCGCGAGCGCGGGCGTGGCGGGAAAAGGCGCTCCCTCCCGCAGCCCGCCCTTTTAAAGGCTCGGTCACGTGACGCGCGGAAAAGGGGCGGGGCCACAAGGCGGAAGTCGCGCGGTGCCAACGGAGCCCGGACATGGCGGGCGTGAAAGGTATCGGGGGCTCCCTCATGAGGGAGCGTGCCCCGGGCAGCGCCTCAGCGCGGGGGCGGGCGGCCGGGAGTGGCGGGGAGGGATGCCCGGCACCGGGGGAGGTGGTACCCCGCCCCCGCCGAGGGATGCCCGGTCCCCGGTGGGGCGGTTACCGGTGCCCCGGGAGGGATGCCCGGTGCCTCAGTGCCCGGTGCCCCACGGGCCGGTGCCTCACCGCCCGCCCTGTGCCGTTGCAGCTCTCGTGGCCCTGTCCTTCAGCGGAGCCATCGGGCTGACGTTCCTCATGCTGGGCTGCGCCCTGGAGTACTACGGGTGAGCGGGCCGGTGCCCTTCCCAAAGCTTCTCCTGGTTAAAAACCATCCGTTAAAGCTTTATTTTATTATTTAATGGAGCTCCTTGGCTCCTCCTGCAGCCCCCCGCTCCCAGGCTCTTGGCACGTGGCACTTTGTTGTGATTAAACATCACTTCCTAAGGCGGTATTTGCATTTGCATTCAAATAAAAACACTGCAAACTGCTCTGTGCTGCCTCAGGGGAAGCGGTGCCACCTTGCTTTTTAATCTCACAACAACACTTGCCTTAATTTCCTGTTTCTTTGAACAATCCTGCCACGAGTTTCCATTTGGGATGTCCCCACCCATGGCAGGGGCTGGAACTGGCTGAGCTTTGGGTTCCCTTCCAGCCCTGACTGTTCTGTAATTCCGTGTCTGTAAAACACTTTAAAAATTCGCAGGAGGCTCCTGAGAGCTGTGACCCAGAGAGGAGATGTGAGGGTGTTCCTGCTTCATCCCTGTCACTTGGGAATGCTGCTCCTGGTCCTGCTCCAGTGCATTTCCTGCTCCCTCTGTGGTCAGAGCTGAATCAGCAAAACGATTCAAAAGTCAAATAAACGAACCCTTGCTCGTGTGAGAGGCTGCGTGCTGCTCCAGCAGTACAGGGAGAACGAGGTGGAATTGCCCCATTTTGGGTGCAATTTCAAGCCAAAAAGTAACACAGGAGTTTAGCACCAGCTTTCTGACTGAAGTACCTCATTTAACTCATTTACCTCATTTCTTCTCTCCCCCTGCCCAGTGTGTACTGGCCCCTGTTTGTGTTGATATTTTACTTCATCTGCCCCATTCCCCACTTCATTGCCAAGAGGGTGGGTGATGACAGCGATGCAGCCAGCAGTGCCTGCAGGGAGCTGGCCTATTTCTTCACCACGGGAATTGTTGTCTCTGCCTTTGGATTTCCTATCATCCTTGCACGGGTGGAAGCAGTAAGTCCTTGCTAATTTTTCTTCTCAGACCCCACTTGCTGGGTATCATCTTCAATCCTGCTTTTATTTCATTGCTCTGCTGTCTCCAGGTGAAAGTAATCCACTGAAATTTGCCTTTTTGATCTGAAAAAAAGAACTCACACGACTGAAAAGTTTTTAGCTGGTGTATTTTCCCCCTCCAGCCTTGTTTGGGCCCAACACAAGATAACATCTCCTCCTGCACCTCATGCCTCTCTGTCTCATGACCCTTTGCATCACTTCTTGCTCCAGCTTCCTTATTTTCCTCTTGGAATTTCTGCTTCCTCCATTGAGGATGCTGCAAACTTGGGGGCTGGGGAGTGTTAGGAGGTAAAATATAAAGGGCCAAGCTTCCAGAGCTGCTCTTGTGGCTCTCAGAGCATTTCCCAAGTTTGGCCCCTCAAAACCTGAGGAAACTCTGCCTAAGTTCTTTCCTCTTTGCTTTCTGAACTTCTCTCCAGTGGTGAGATTTTGGTCACATTTGTGTGAAAGGCAAAGAATTCCCCCAGTCCCAATGATTTCCTGAGTCCTGTTCGTTTCCCTTTCACTCCTTTAAACGTTGTGTGCTTGCTCTGAGTTTCTTTGCAGTGCCCATTTCCCCTGATATTTTTATTTTGGAGCCTGGCAGCAGCACAATGACCACGAGAGGGAACTCTCACTCGTGTGCTTTAAGAGTAAATGTTCCTTATTTAAGTAAATTACTGCTGCAGCTCAGGAATAAAAAGAAAAAGCTGTTTACTTTTAAATCCAAGTTTTCCATGCCTGTTGCTTCTTTAAAAGGAGATATTTTGATTTTGTTGCTTGGCAATGAAAGGAGAGCACTAATTTCACCAGTTTCTCTCTGATTTAGGTGTGTTTTAATGATTTGGAAGGCAAGTCATCATTTTCTTCTAAATCCTAGCAGTAGCTTGGCTGAAGTGTTTCTTAGTGATACAAGTGGCTGCTAATTGAATAATTAGTCACACAAATTGAATTCTTTATTGTTTGCCTCTTCTGCTTTTAGCACCTTTCTGTAGTATTTTGATTTTTTTTTAGTGTTTTAGCTGATCTAATGCCTAGAAATAAATAACTGTCCTGAGCATCTTTTCCAAGAACTGCTTTGATTGTTCCATTTCTTGCATTTCAGATCAAGTGGGGAGCCTGTGGCCTGGTGCTGGCTGGCAATGCAGTCATTTTCCTTACCATTTTAGGCTTTTTCCTTGTCTTTGGCAGAGGAGATGACTTTAGCTGGGAGCAGTGGTAGGAGCTCCTTGTGGTGCTGGTAATTTTCAATATTCCACAGCTTTTGCCCCTGTTCTGTGTGTATGTACAGATATTCTAATGTGTGTGGCTTTACATTATCATGTAATCATTTGCTTTTTTAAATGCACTTCAGCCAAAGGGACAGTGCTGACAGCTGGCTTGAAGTAGTCACTGAAATGGGGAATTATTATGAATTTATCCTGGAAGAAGTTTACAGAAAAGCAGCAGTTTCACCCATTTTTCACTGTGTTTGCATTGATTTTTGGTTTATTTCAGTGCCATTGAGCCATTGGTCACCACTCCTGTTGGGTTTTTAACCTTCTAATCAAAGAGTAAAAAGAAGATTATCCTAATTGGGATTGTTCAACTTGATCAATCCTTCTGCTTTAATTAGGATCAGTTAATTCATATCCATTCCATTAATTGTCATTTGAGAAAAATTGTAATTTTTCTTAATGATGGTAAAGCCAAACATAAGTGATGCCAACTCTTAGTGCCTAAGGAAAGCAAAAGAAAACAACCCTGGTTAAAAACCCTGCCATTATGTTTGTTTAAAATAATTTTCTCCCCACAAAGGTATTTTCTGTCCCTATTCAGTTTAAAAATTTGGGGAATAACATATTTTAATGCATCTTAAAGCTGACATGACTTCTGTGAAGGTTCACAAAAGGAGAAACTACCCTCAGGACACTTCAAATCACAATTTCATGTTCAACTCTGTGTTTTTATGGGTGTGGATTGCAAGGAATGGAGTGTTCTGCTGGGTAGGATTCCTTATTTCCTCCTTGCTTTTAAAACACCCTTCTTCAGTTCCTGGTTTTTTGTCTGGAAGAAGGTTGTTATTGCATTAAAACACTATATTTTTAATAGCATTATCCTAGTAAACATTCACAGAATCACACTTAGGAAGATCTAATTTTATTACTTTAGTTGTGTAAGGATAGAGGAATGGTCAGTTATTAATTACTGCTAAAAGAGAAATTAACATTAAAGGACAGATTTTTTCTGGATGTTAATGCTCCATCCAAGACATAGCAGGATAAACTTCCAAAAATCCTGGGAATTACAAATTATCTGAGTGTCTTCTTCCTGCTTTTGATAAAATCTGTTGGAACTGGGGAAATGACTTTTTTTAATGGTAAACCAAATTTTTCAGATGAAAAATCATTTCCATGTTTAAATCCTTCTGTGATTTTAAAGAAAATGCCTTTTTTTCCCTATGCAGTGGCAATTTTCACTCAATAATGGAGTAAAGCAGTGAAATAAACCCAGTCAGTGCCTGATGATAAATTCTTAATGCCATTGCTAACAATTCCATTTAACTCCTCTTGCACTGGGGCTGGATTCTGGAAAGCTTTTACTCCATTTATGTACCAAAGGCTGAGATAGAAATCTACAAAACTACTCAATTACTGATGGAGTTTTGGGGAACCAGCTGAGATTGAATTTCCCCTGAAAATAAATCATTCTGTAGTGTGTGACAGGAACAGTGAACAAGGACAATCTAAAGGGACCAGGAGGACCAGAAAATGCTGTTTTAAATTGCTTTTTGCCAAATTTTTCCATTGTACTGTATCCCCCTTGGGCTGTGGTTGGTGGGGACCTCGTGGGTGGTGAGTGGAGAAGGTCAATGCTTTTGTTATTATTATTTTTGTTATTTGTATTATTATTTGGAAGTAGCTCCGTGCACTAATCCCTAATCTGAATTTCATGCAGTTTTCAGGTGGACTTTACATTAAATGTTTAAAATTGTGCTGAAATCGTGGATCTCTGTCAAGTAAATTCACTTTGTTATCAAATATGGTAAAAAATAATATTCCAGTGGGGTTTTTTCTGCAGAGCTTCAGTCCCACTGAGCTCTGATGGTCTGTACTGGGAATTCTGTCCCATCCTCCCGTGGGAATTTCTGGTGGTTTCTCTGGAATGGTTTCCCTGTGTGGAAGTGAATACTGTGTATCCAAAGTGCCTTAATTTCCACACAAGGCTGATTTTTGTGACTGCACCTCCATGGCAAGATCAGTGTTCCATAATCAGCTGGGAATCTGTGGCTGCATTTCCCAAAGCTTCCTTGCCAGCTCATCCTGTCTCCTGTCCTTGGGAATGCAGTGCAGCTTTTGTACCTTTTGGAACCAATTTTTTATGGTTGTCACATCCCTGACATCATCAAGTATTAAAACATGGACATTCAAATATATTCTACTTTTCTTTCCGAGTTGCCTACTAAAACTGACTTTTGGAATTGTCTAATAAACATATCTGATGCTTAAAGATTTGTCTGTCTTTAAATTTCAAGAGGTGACAACAGAGAGGTGTGAGGGGAAGGTAAAACATGTCCAGTGCTGCTTTCCTGGTGTGGAATGGGCAATCTCAGGAGCCAGGGAAGTGGGATTAATGTAGAATGTGTTGGAAAGGTAAAGGATCATCATTTATTTCTTGTGTATGTGGTGAATTTGGGAGGTTTTTAAAGCATTCCATCAAAAAGGTGGGGTGTAAGGTAGTGTTTGAGCTTTTGCCTTTCTTCCAGGGAGTCTGGATAAAATCCATTCTCTGTCAGCAGGGCAGGGATGCAGGGGGCATCAGAGCTCTCCTCCTCTTCCAGCTCACCTCCTGGTATTGAGGTGATGAAAATATTCAAGTGGGGAATTCTGATCTCCCCAGAGCTTGGGAGAATGGAGTCATTCAATCCCCCACGGTCTGGAGGAGTTTGTGGTGTCTGTTTGGGAGAGCTGGAGCTCTCTGCTCCCAGCAGTGCCCTGAGTGCAGGGCTGTGGAGGAGGTGAGGGAGGGTCAGGGAGCTGCTGCCTGTGCACAGGGAGAGGTTGGGAATGCTGCTCACCTTGGCAGAGTCCCTGCAGCTCCAGGCTTGGTGCTGAGCTGCCCAGAGCTTGGGAAAATGGAGTTACTGAGTCCATTGCTGAAAGCCCCCACGGTCTGGAGGAGTTTGTGGTGTCTGTTTGGGAGAGCTGGAGCTCTCTGCTCCCAGCAGTGCCCTGAGTGCAGGGCTGTGGAGGAGGTGAGGGAGGGTCAGGGAGCTGCTGCCTGTGCACAGGGAGAGGTTGGGAATGCTGCTCACTGCAGCTCCAGGCTTGGTGCTGAGCTCCCTTTTTCACCCTGCTGCTGGGTTTGGGGGTGTTGTCTGTGTGGGGTAACTTTGATTTCCTATCTCTCCCACCCTGTTCAGCTGTTTTTCTTCAGTTATTCCCTTTTCCACTGGCTTGGATTAAAACCAGCGCAGGGGTGCTGGTCCCAGTCTGGCACTGGTTTTGTGGGTTCTTCAGTCCTCTCAGAAGCTGGTAACCTTCCTGAGCAGTTGTTATGACCTTGGGTAACTTCCTAAAACCTTGGAGCAGCCTTTAATCCCACAAAATGAGTGTAAACTTGTTACACCGGGGTGATACAAACAGAGTGTCCTGGTAAAACACATTTCAAATGGTGGTGACAAAGTGCAAGTGCTGGAAAGCTCTAAAGTGAGTTTCATAACCCTGATCTCAATTCTTAGCACAGCAGGACTTTTCAGATCCTCCTCTCTTTGCTCTGCAGGGATTGTTTTGGGCTCTGGTAAAGGATGGACAGACTCTCATTAAGCTGGATGCTCACCAGGTACTAACGAGCCACTGATTTGTTTAAGTGGCCCCTGCAAACACAGGACCAGTTCTACTGCAGGGCTTTCCAGAGAAAATCTGATAAAATGGGTGAGGAAGCATTGGCTGCTGAATTGGGATCAAATTTGAAAGATCAGCTGGAGACATTTTCTCAAAAGGCCTGTTCTGTATTTATCTTGGTTTATTGCTTTGCTTTTGCCCTTTATTTTGAGGTTTGCTTCTGCAGTTATATTAAAAATGGGTTACAGGTGTTTATTCCCCAGGACCAGCATTAATTTTTTTTTTAATGGAATTATTACTTCCTATAGAATAGTTCTAGATTGTAGCAAATATTCTGGATATTCATTTTTTTAGTGGGCTGGTTGGTCCCTTCTTCCTGTCCCACCCCTGGTCTGCCTGTGCAGGAGATTCCACACTTGGAGTTCCTTCTGCCCACCTCTGCTGGGGACACAGCAGGGATTATAAAAACACCCCTCTTCTCCCTCAGGAAATTCCTAGGGAACAGATGGAAGATTGTTTTCCAAGTGAGACTCAGCCCATGGCTTTCTTTAATACAGTCATTTGGATGTAGTGAACATAACTGTGCAAAATGGCAAATAATGTTAATAATAAATACACCTAATGTTAATAATAAATACACCTTATGCATGATAATTGCCCTTCCTGCTGCAGTTTTGCATTCAGGGAAGGCTTCTGGGAAATGATTATAAGGGGAATTTCAAATCAGCCCAGGTGTTGGGATCTGACCCCTGATATTTTTTAGCTCTTTATTTGCCCACAGCCAAACTGGTGGCAATTCCCTGGTGGGAACTGCCTGTGTTACATTGTTACATATTTTCAGTAGCACATTTTCTTGGGGAATGCTGAGAAAATGAATTGCTGACTGTTGTGGAGTTTAAAAAACCAAAGCAGAAATCATATTCAGGCTGGAGTTTTGCATTACTTGAAACCCTTAAAAGGAGAATAATCCTGAGGTACAAAGGTGTCTCTGGTAGGTCCAGGGGGTCATTTCAGGTTATCAATACCTTTGAATTTTGATTTATCACTGCTTGGAGCTTCATTTGTCAGCACCCTGCCTGTGCTGCTTTCCTGGTCTTGGTCCATGGCAGTAAATGGCAGATGCTGCCTGGGTGGTTTTGGTTTTTTGGGCATTTGGGGACAAGTTAAAGGGTGTTTAAAGTGCCTTTGAAAGCTGTCCTTGGAATAAGAGGATTGAGGGTGACATTTGTATGTTTTGCTCACCCTCTGTTGGGACTGTTTAATCTGGGGTTGAGGTTTTGCTGCTCTGCTATTTCCCAGTATAACAGGAGCCTTTGTTCCAGTTCTCCATCTTTAAAGGGAAAAAAAAAACCCATTCCAGCCCCCAGAAACAAAGGCTGCAATAGTTGGCACTTTCTGGCTGCTGATCAAAGTCTCCCTTGGGAAGTTGGTGGGAATTTGGGATCAGGAGGGATGAAAGCCTGGCCCAGCTGGGTTGGTGACCCCTTCAGTGGCAGTCACTGTCCCTTGGCTGAGGGGCTGGGATTTCTGGCTGTGCCTCCCAGGAATGGGGTGTTGGATCCACAAATCCCTGCCTCAAACACAGGGAGAGGATTTACCAGCTTGTCCTTGTTCCTAGGAACACAACTGAGTGTCACAGTGTGGCAGCTTTTTATCACCAAATAAATGATGTCTTCAACAGCTCCAGGATGATAAAACCATTTCCCATATTAAAAAAATCCCAAAAGAAAACTCTGTTCAATTTTAACAGATTAAGAAATGCAGAATATTTCTCCTGCATACAGAAATAAAATTTATCTTTGAAATCAGATTATACAAACTAATATAATTTAGCCAGTCCAAATATGCTGGGATTCCTTTAAAGACTGCATTCCTAACAAACATTTTGCTGCTTAATTACAATCTACAGCAGGAAATAAATCAGTTTTCATGGATCTCATAAGAGCCAGCCAGTCCTTAGGCACAAGTTCCAAATGCCCAGCCTTTGTCTGGGAGTCTCAGAGGTGAGGAATGTGGGAAGTGAATTAGGATGAGCCAATTAGGATTGGGATTGTTCACCTCCCTTTGGGCACGAGCACAGGTATCTCTGCTCTTTCACAGGGCTTGATTTGTCATATTTGGAAGGTTTTTAATGTCAGAACAATTGCTATGAAATACAAACCTTTCATCACTGCTGCTGCTCTTTGAAAAGGAATGTGTTTGTTTTACTCTCTGATGGTTTGAGATGGCTGCTCAAGCTTTGTGGGCTGTGAGGTATTTTTAAAGTGTGGCCTTTGGTTTGGTGTGAAAAATTGCCCAATTAACTTAATTTTAGTCTCATCTTCATGTTGATGCAGCGATGCTTCTGACAAGTGATGGAAGGCACAGTGAATGACACTTTTCCTTTAGTGATGGGAAGAATTAAAACAGAAATAAACTCAGTTTGGGGGGATCATTTCCAAATAGATCCCAAACTTTTGGATTCTTTGCAGAATTTTAACTAAATCAAAGGGCAAAACCAATTTTCTGCCACCTGTCTGACCCTGAAGTGCTTTTATTGCCCACGACTCTTCAGTTTTGTGTGAGGTGCTCCAAGTTCCTGCAATAATTGTGTTTTCTGCTCTGTGATGGGCAGGTAATGAGGTAAACTCATTTTGAGGGTCAGTCAACACCTGATTTCCTGTAGCACTTTCAGTAATCTCATTAAATGAATAGTAGCTAACTTTTAAATGGCAGTAATAGGTCATTCCTTAGGGCTGTATTTTTATTTGGGGACTGAGTGTGGCAGCAGGGTTTGGTCCCATTTAAACCTCAAAACTCCTGCCCCAAAATGAAACCTTTTGAAATTAGTGTTATTAATCAAATTTAATAGTCAATTTTATCTCTTATCAATCCATGTACAAAGAAATAGCAGTGGAGAGAAAGAGCTGATGTTGAACTGGGATGATTCAGGGGTGCTCAGATATCCTGCAGCCAGCTCCAGGATGGAATTAAATAAATAAATTAAATAAATGTGACCTTTCTGAAGGGAAAACCTGTCTGCACTGAATAATCAAATCAGATTTGTGTTTGACAGCCTTCAAGGGAGGCCATTTGCCACAAACACCTGATCAATAAGGGAGAGTCTGGAGATGTACAGCATCTCTTAAAGTCCAAAAATGACATTTTAAATGTGCAGGGCCTGGGGTGTGAGTGGAGGCTGGAGTGGGTTGTGGGTTGGAATGTTCTGCTCTTGCCTGCTGTGGTCTGAACAGCTCTGGGTGTGGAATTCCTGTCTGATTCCCTTGGAATTCTGCTTTTTGGGGAGCTCCTTGCCAAGTGTGGGAGAGCTGATCCCTGCCCTGCTCATTCCCACCTCCTCCAGCCCCAGCAGTGCCTTGGCCTCTCCCTCCTCCTGCAGGAGCCCCTGGCAAAGGCTGCTGGTGATGCCTCAGGGTTTGGCTTTTCTATTTTCACATTCTGTGCTGCTTTAGAGTCAATTCTGGGCTTCCCATCAGGGCATGGTGAGCTCTGCACAGAGCAGGGAGACAAAACAATTCCTGCTCCAGCTGGGCACCAAGGACAAATGATCCCAATCTCAGCCCAGGAGCACAAACCCCGTGGGCTGGAGAGAGAAAAACAAGCAGGGTGGGAGTGCCTGGGCTAAAGCTGGGCTGGGACAATGAACTGCAAGGTGGGAATGGAGCAGAGCTGATCCCAGGGAGAGACCCCGTGCCCGGCCGGGCATTTTGGGGCCATTTTGGGTCATCTTGGGTGCAGCCCTGGCTGGGCTCTGGTGCTGCCCAAGGTGGATCCATGGAGGAGATCCTTGGAATCAATCCCTGCTTCATTCTGGAGCTCTGCCCAGCCTCTGCTCCAGCTCAGCCTGCACAGGGCATCAGGGATGCTGCCTGAGGGAACATTCCCATGTGGAATTCCTGGGGGAAAGGCACACAGAGCCCTTCTCTCCATGGGCCAGCTGCTCCCAGCCTGCTCCAGAGGCACCAAACACTGGCAATGGCTGTCCCAGGCAGTGCTGATCCCATTTTTAGTGCCAAAAACTGGCAATGGCTGTCCCAGGCAGTGCTGATCCCATCTTCCTGCCAAATAAAGAGGGAACAACTTCAGACTCCAGCATCCAAGTGTTCCCACCATCCTACAAATCTGAGGGCACAGCCTCCCAGTGCCTCTCCCAGAGATTCCACCCCTTTTTGGTGGGACTCAGTGTCCCTGACCCTTTCCCTGCTGTCACAATTGCAGGATCATCCCTTCACTCACACTTCCTCTGTGCCAGCACTGTCTGGACACATCATTCCCACCCCAGAAGGATCCATCTGCTTCTTGTTCTTGCCTCTTCCCTTATCTTCCCTTCCTAGCCCAGTTTTTCCTGTTTTCCCACCACACACTCAATGTCCCTGTATTTTTCCCCCTCATGTAATTCCTTCTCACCTATTGTTATCTAGAAAATAAGCAGAAAATCAACATCTCAGCAGATGGATCCAGCCATTCCACACTCCAGCTAAACAGGGATGAAGTGCTGCCAGATTTTGGACACTGAACCCAAATCTCTCAAGGATTTATCTAAAAATTAGTGCCCAAACCTGTGCTTAGTAGGAACTAAAAATTGGACACTATTCCAGCCCTTCCTTTGATGTTTAGGTGAAATAATCAGATTTTTGAGAATAATGCAGCAAAAAAGAGCCATGAAAGATGTGTGAGATTGTCTCTTATTTAGGAATGTTTTTTTCCCTTTTGGGATGAAGGATGTGTGAGGTTGTCTCTTATTTAGCAATGTTTTCTTTCCCTTTAGGGATGGTAGAAGTGTGTGGTTATCTCTTTTTTAGAAATATGTTTTTCTCTTTTGGAATGGTGGGACAAGGTGGGGGAGGATCCTTGTACCCAGTTTCAAACTTCTCCTGCTCTAAAGAAAAAGTGGTGGCATTTTAAAAAAAACTTTAAAGCCCCTTCCAGCCCTTCCATGATTCATTTATTGTGGGCATGAGTAGATGGGGTTTCGATTTCATGTTGGATGAAACTCATCACTGAGATATAAACATTTAAGTAAAATCCTCTCTCCATAGCCAAAACCACAAAAGTGGCCTCAATTTGGCTTAAACCACCCGTGTGATATTTTCTCTGAGTCTGTGACTAGTACAAACGGAATTTTTGACAGATTTAGAAACATTTAAATTGATAAAAAGCCTATTTTTTTTTTAATGACGGCATTTATTCAAAATCCCTTCCCCTTTTCTGTAGCATTTCTCTCTCTGCCAGCTCTGGGCTGTGAATTCCTGGTCTCTGTGTGAGCTCCCACTTGAGAACCCAGATTGGTGCCAGCTTTTCTGAAGTGCTGCTGGAAATAGATCCCCCCACCACCCCCTGAGGGAAGAAGTCGTGGTGTTTACTTTCTCCTCCCTGAGATGGAGCTGAGTGTGTCATCCTGGCAGGGGCTGTGGGGATAACAGACCAAACAATGCTTTGGAATCAAAGGAAATCTGGTTTTTTCATGGTTGTGACATCAGCAAAGCTGCCTTTACATGGCAGCAGTGTTTGGGCTCTTCCACAGTCCCATCCATGCTTTTTTCACTAAAAGCTGATTTCAAATGGTGCTCAGCAGGAAGAAAAATAGAAGGAAACATAGAAGGAAGATCCAGTCAAGCTGTTGGAGAGGTGTCCTTCACTCCTCCCTTGTCCTTTTTATTTTCCAGCTGCTAATTCCTGTTAAGGACATGCATGACTAAAAAGGCTTTTTGGGGGAATTGAGAGCCCTGGGTGGTTTCATTTCCTCACCCAAATCAGGTTTTGCTGTGTGAAAGTTCTGGTGCTGTTGAGTGAAAGCAGAGTTGGACCAGGAAAACCTCGTGAAGGAGTAGAAAAGCAAAATTTGTCCTATTTGATGGAATTGTAGACTCCTGGAAGGGTTTGCCTTGGAAAGGACCTTAAAGTCCATCTCATTCCCACGGCAGGGACACCTCCCACTATCCCAGGCTGCTCCAAGAGTCCAGCCTGGCCTTGGACCCTTCCAGGGCTGCAGCATGGATTTCCCCAGGCTGCAGTTCCCTGTTTATGCAATCCTTGTTCTCCCTGGCACCAGGAGTGCTGTTCCCACACACAGGGCTTAGTCACTGCAAAGCCAACCAGCTCAAATCTATCCTCATTTCCAAGCTGAGAAGGAAAATACTCCAAAAAAAGGAAATTATTTATTAAAAAACAGCTTTGCCATGTAAAATATCGGCGTGAAACACAAAGGTGAGCAGAGCAGACTGGTTTTCTGTACCTCAGAGGCAGCATGAGCACAACCTCTGATGTAAATGTTACTATAGTAACAGTGGTTTTATTTAAAAGCCCATTAAATAGACATATCAAACACATCCAGCCTGTCAAAATGAAAGTTAAACTGCACAGCCTGCTGCTTCAAGGACCACTTTTTTTTGGCCAAACTTGTACATTTTGCTGCAATTTCCCCCTTGAATGCACTCAGGATCCTCTTTTTGCCAAATGACACCGTGCCTCTTGGGAAATAAGCTGCACTAATGGTGACAGCACTAATTACCTGGGACCTCTTGTGCAGCCATGTGAAGGCTTAAAAAGGGATGGAAATTTGCTGTAGATCGTTCCCTTCTGCCTCCCTCAAAAGCTTATTCCTAACAGAGCCTAACTATTAAAAAATAAAGAATATATTCTGAAATATTATCTGTTCATCAGCTGTTCCACAGGTTCAGCTGAACTTCCCTTGGGAAGCCAAGGGTGTTTGGTGCCCCTTGGTTTTCCTCCCTTCTTCCCTCTCCATGAGCTGCTGCTGTGGCTCTGCCCCTCCTGGCCCAGTGTCAGTTCTGCCTCTCAAACCATGCTTTGGTTATAATGTAATTACAGATTTGCATCAATGAAGAGTCATATCTTGTAAATATCATGGGTTTGATGGGTTCTGTGCTCGTATTTTTTATTTTGGAAACTTCCCTGTGTTTTCTTTGGTGCAAACTCCTGGTGATCTTGGCCTAAAAGATGAAGAGTTTGGACAAGGGATGGAGGGACAGGAAAAGAGGGAATGGCTTCACCTTGAAAGTGTGAAAAATGCCAATCACTTGTTTTTAAAATTGTAAAAGTTTAATAGTAATAAAATGGTTATAAAATTAGTAATATAATTAGGGTAGTGATAATTTGGACAATTAGGATTAGGACAATAAGAGACAATAGAAACAAAGAGTTAGGGACAGTCTGGGTTCCTCTTTCTAGGCAAAATAAGCCCAAAAAGGCCCCACGTTAACAGAGGATTAACCCTTAAAACAACAGCCTGTTGCATATTCATACACCTCACACATGATGCATCAATTCCAGTCACCCACAGGATTCGATTCTGTCTGGGCAGTGCCAGCTTCTGCCTCTGAATCTCCAGGGCTGAGCAGGCAGGAAGAACTCGATAAGGGAACAATAAATTCTCTTTCTCTGAAAGATTCAGGTGTCCTGTGTCCTGTGTGTCCTGGCTGCTACCTCAGTGTGACTCCTCTCTTAAAAAAGTATCCTACATAGCACAGTTTCTATTTTAACATTGTGTTATAACCTAAAACTATATTTAACACACTACTTAAAAAAATTAACACAGCATCACTTTCTAACATAACACATTTAATATTCATTTGAATATTTGCAAAAAGCCAATCATAAAATATGCATTTATCACAAAAGGAAAGTAGGTTTGGATTGGATATTGCAAAGGAATTCCAGGCTGTGAGGGGGGCAGGCCCTGGAATAGAATTCCCAGGGAAGCTGTGGCTGCTCCTGGATCCCTGGCAGTGTCCAAGACCAGGCTGGACATTGGGACACCCTGGCACAGTGGGAGGTGTCCCTGCCATGGGATGGGATTTGAGGTCCCTCCCAACCCAAAGCCAGCCTGGCGTCTCTGCTCCTCCTCAGAGAATCCATCTGGATGGAAATCCAGGCAGGAGGTTGTTGACTCAGGAGAGCTGAGCAGGGGATTGGGGATTTCTATTTGTAAGAGCTCAGGGAATTATTATGATCTGCCACACAGAGGCTCTGTGACTGTATCCAGCATAATTGGTGGAAGGAATTGCTTTAATGTCACATTTTTAAAATAAATAAACCCTCAAGGCTGAAGTTTTGTTCTGTTGGGGAACAGTTCTGTGTTTCTTGCTCACCCTTAGATTCAAAACATGCACACAGGTCACTGAAATCTTCTCATGTGCTTTGCCAAACCACTTGGGGCTTGGTATTTCATGGTATTTTGTTGGTTTTCAACATGAAACTCGTTGAAAGGCTTCTGGCCCCTTGGTATTTTTATAATGCTTTGAGGGAGAAAATCGGAGGTGAAACGTGGAGGCTGAGGGGAAAAAAAACCATTTCCTTGTTTGTATTTATAATACAAACCTCTCCAGAAGTTGTTCTGGTTCCACAAACGGAGGAGGCCCTGAGCAGAGGGGATGCTGTGCTGAGGCTGGAGAACATCCTGGATTTCCACATCCTGGTGGATAAAGCACAGAGAAACTGAAAATCCTGGAGGAAAATGGAAACTCTCGGAGCTAATTCAGACTTGAGGAGAAAGACAACAGGGATGAAAACATGTGAGCAGCAAGATGTCAAATAATATTAAAATATTTTAATTTATAATAATAATAATAAAATAAAATAAAGTAGTATAACCCCAGAATCACTGAAGTTGGAAAAGCCCTCCAAGGCCAGCAGGACCTGATCCCCACCTTGTCCCTGAGTGCCACCTCCAGGAATTCCTGGGACACCCCCAGGGATGGGCACTCCAACCCTCCCTGGGCAGCTCCTGCCAAGGCCTGACCTTATCTAAAAATACAGTACACAAACAGTCAACAAAAAAATCCTAAACTTCTATTTCTATAGTAATAAATAAAAATATACCTTAAATAAAAACCTATATAAATAAAATAATAATAATTAATTATATAAAATATAGTTATGTAAAAAACCTAAATTTTTTAAATTATAAAAACATTAAAAATAAAAACATATGCACAAATATATGCATTTATATATTATATATTTATATAAATACTATTTAATAATATTTATTTAATTAAAATAATATACTTATTAAATAATATTAAAACATGTTATTTTATTAAATAAAATATCCACAATACAACAAAAGTAAATAAAAATAATAAATTATAAAAAAAAATCTATAACAACTATCTATTAGTTTAAAAATATTATATATTACCTTATAAGAAAAAAACTTACAATTACTCTTAAACTACAACCAAATAGTTGCTCCTCTAAAATCTCCTAGCCTCTAAAACCAATATTTATCTAAACAAATCTCCTTTCCACAGGAAAATTCCTGCTGGTCCAGCCTGAACTCCTGTCCTGTCCCGGTTCCCTGATCCCAGATCCTGTCGGGGATCAGCCTCAGGGGCCTCCAGGAAAGCAGGTCTGTAAAGAGACAGAATAAATTGGACCTGGAGTTTGCACAAAGGATGATCAGGATGAAAGCACAACGTGACACAAGTCAAAGACCTCTGAAAGGAAGAATTACCTCTCTGCTGTCTTCCTCAAGAGGATTAAGCTCAAGGAAGTTTTAGTTTAGGTGTTATAGGGTGGGGGAAACCTTCAAAAATAAATAAATGTGTACTAGTGGAGGCTTTGTAGCGTTTTTTTTTTTTTTTCCTGGCTGGCTGAACAGCAGTGGCACATGGGGAAGTGAAAGAAAACTCTGTCAAATGTTTGTCTCAAGATATTCTAAATAAAAGGATTTTCTAGTGGCAGCTTTTGACAGCTTTTGCTCATGCTGTGAAAGTCTGGGATGCGAAAGCTTCAGTGGCTTCCTAACCTCAGACATCAGTTGTATTGAGTCAGATTTCCCAAACTGCCATACTAGAATCAGGAAACATTTTAAAAATAGAATTTATCAATTAAGAGAGGGTTATTTTAATAAGGAGCGAAATTGGCTGATGCTGCTTTGAGGAAATGGGTTGTGAATTACAGAAAGTCAATAAATAAATTAAAGGCAATCAGTGGGTTTGCTCATGGGAGAAGTGTTTACACCACCTAAAAGATAATTCCAGTCTGGTTACGTGAGAAGAGCTTGCAAAAGGGAAGCAAAAATATTTGTCTTCATACCTCATGAAGCAGAGATAGTGGGTTTGCATTTCTTTTAAAATAATATTGCTGAGAAGAAAAACAATTGCATAAAAACCTCAGCTGGGCCTGGCTGGGACTTTCCAGTTCTCTAGTTCACTGGTTCTAAATTTTTGCTGCCTTTTACAAAAGGATGAGCACAAGCAAAATTGAAGGTCCATCTTTCCTAGCAGGGCTCAGTCCTTGCTTGAAATTCCTTGAAATATTTTTTGGGTGTTGATTTTTTAATTGCAAGCTCCTGTTAAATACGTGGTATTGCTTTACATCTGTCAACTCCTCAAACGCTGAAGTGCAAAAGGGTCAAAAATGTGATTTAGTCCATTACTTGTGGAGTAAAAGGTAATTTATCTTAACTGCTCTTAAATTAGAGCCAGCAGATAATGGATATGTGCATTATACACAACCAGGTCTTGAGATATTTGAATTAATTAACATCATAAGAGGCGCCAGGCCAGGTTGGATGAGCCTTGGGCAACCTGGTCTAGTGGAAAGTGGCAAGGGTGGAATGAGATGGGCTTTAACTCTTCCAAGCTTCTCCCTCCTGCTGTGTCTGTAGGAATTCTATTTCCTGCTCCCTTGTTATCCTTCCTACTCCCGGTCAGCATCGGTGGTTTTATACCAAAGAGGAGATTCTGATCCAACATGGGAGCACAGCCCGACCCCGCGGCTGTCCCCTCCTGGCAGGAGCTGTGCAGAGCCACAAGGGCCCCCTGAGCCTCCTTTGCTCCAGGCTGAGCCCCTGCCCAGCTCCCTCAGCCTCTCCTGGGGCTCCAGACCCTTCCCAGCCCCCTCAGCCTCTCCTGGGGCTCCAGACCCTTCCCATCCCCCTCAGCCTCTCCTGGGGCTCCAGACCCTTCCCAGCTCCCTCAGCCTCTCCTGGGGCTCCAGACCCTTCCCAGCTCCTTGTGAGGGTCCCGGTGCTCCAAATCCTTCCCGCTATCCTGTGTGAGGGTCCTGGTGCTCCAAACCCTTCCCCGCTATCCCGTGTGAGGGTCCCGGTGCTCCAAACCCTTCCCTGCTCCTTCCCGGCTATCCCGCGTGAGGGGCCGGGGCGGGCGGGGCGCTGGGCCGGGGCGGGGCGGCGGAAGGGTCGGGGCTGAGGGGAACCGGGGGAAGCTGAGGGACCGGAGCTGAGGGGCCGAAGCTGAGGGGAGCCGGGCTGAGGGACCGGAGCTGAGGGGAGCCGGGCTGAGGGACCGGAGCTGAGGGGAGCCGGGCTGAGGGACCGGAGCTGAGGGGAGCCGGGCTGAGGGACCGGAGCTGAGGGGAGCCGGGCTGAGGGGAGCGCCCGTCCGGGGCTCGCCGTCGGAGCCGCGCCGTGGCAGCGTCACTTCAGCCGCCAGTCGGAACCCCCAGAGCAAGGAGAAGCAGGTTGGTGAATTTACTTTTTATTCCCTTCTTTATCTGCTTCCCGCACCCCTCTGATTTCCTGAACCATCCCCCTGAACACAGCCCGCCGCCGGTTCCACATCCCGCTCGCAGATCCAGGCGGTTTCAGCCCTTTCCCTCCTTATGCTCCCTGATATTCAGTGTCAGAAACAAAACAAAAATAAATCTGGGTGAATGTGGGCTGTGAGTCTCCGATGCTACCGGAGCTGTGATAGAAGAGAACTTCGGAAAGTTAATAAGTGGTACAGCCTTTGTAAATGTATTTTATAATGAACACACAGAGAGCTCTTAACTTCCATGCTTACCTATAAGGGCATATAACCTCTAAGTGCCAGGGAATCCCGGGAGCTCTGCTCGTAAGGAAGGACAGATCCACAGCATGAATGAGGAGCCGTTTCACTACAAACAAGAGAAATTCCACGGTCTGGAGAAACTCTGAAGAGTTCGGGACGTTTTGCTGTTGAGTCTTGGGGGAGAGGCTCCACCAGCAGGTTTAGAGTTGGATTTGTAGCTGTGCTTCTGCCCAGCTTGGGTTGCCTTCATTAAAGCTTTAATATTAGCAAAATTATTCAGTGTGGGTCGTACTCATTTCTATTTTGTGTGTGCACTTGCTCAGAACTCTCTATTAACAATAGTTTTTAATGTACTCAATGGCAAATGGAATTTCACACTCAGACCGACAGACTGGAGAGCCCTCGGCACCTTAAAGAACAGGTCAGAAGATGCTGTGCATAGACATTATTGCTAAAATATTTTTAATGCTTTCTAGAGATTTTTGATATTTAAAACCAGCTGTAGTGCAGTGCTTGCAGAAATCAGGGATGGTTTATATGGGTTTCCATGCCCAATGTGGGTGTTTGTGGGTCCTGCTCATTTCAGGTTGTGCTGAACCTGTTTCCCATGCTGATAAGCCAGGGAGTTCTAGGATTTCTCACCTGTCCTGTAAATAAAAAGGATCTTATTTCATTGCTCTCCTCCTTGCCTGTCATATCTGTTGTGTTTTGGTTTTAAGCCCAACTGTTGGTGCTGAGCCATTCTGTGGTTGATATGGAGAGGAATATAGTATTTACATAAGAAATCAGAAAATTTCTTGTACCCAGCAGCAGCAAACTCAGTGGTTCCAGAATAATATAAGATATATTTGTTTAAAAGGACCCAAATTTCTTTCCTTTTGTATGGACACTTCCCCAGCCTCAAATAAACCAATTTGTCCTGGCTGTGTTCATTTATTCTCTCCAGGACATTACAAGTAGTAATAATTCTCTTTATTTAACTTCCTGATTCCTGTAAATGTAAAACTTGTACTCTTTCTTACAGTGGAATAAGGAATTCTGGCAAGTTCACTTTTCTCACTGGAAAAGATTTTGGGGAATCCTGTCTGCCCCAGCAGTGCATTTATCCTGCCCTGGGATTTATCTCTTTTTAGCCAAAGTTTACACAAGGAAGGGCTGAACTTTGAACAGAGAAGGGGCTGGTTCTGTGGCCATGCAGCTTTCAGGGCTTTTTGGTCATGTTCAGCCCTGGGTTTGGTCAGGAATGTTGTTGGAAAAACACCTTGAAAAGCCAGCCTAGGTTGATGTGACAGGAGATCCCAGGCCGGGCTGAAAAGTAGTTTTGCGTTCTGCTCCAAATATGAAATTAGTGCTGGCATCAGAATCTCTGATTGCTCTGGCTGGCCATTTTTATGTCAGATTCCCAAAATCATTAAGGAAAAACCCTCCAAGACCATCAAGTCCAGCCTTGTCCCCAGCCCTGAGTGCCATTTCCAGGATTTCCTCCAGGGGTGGGGACTCCAACCCTCCCTGGGCAGCCCCTTCCAATCCTGACCACCCTTTCCAGGGACAAATTATCCCTTAATTTTTTTCCCTTCCATCAGGAAATTAAAAACCCCTAATTTTCACTCAACTACATAGAAATTATAATTTTCCTTCTGTATGGGGTTCTGGGGCTCTGTGTTTATTTTCTTCTCAGTGTAAATGGGTATTTCATGGGGGAAAGCCTAACACCCAGGGCCTTTGGATAACTTTGTAAATTTTGGAAATGGATGTCCAGTTTTCTTGGAAGTGATCTCTGCCAGTTTCCTCCTGGGAAGTGGTTGAAGGATGGACAGGGATTTTTGTTGTACCTATGAAAGAGGAACATGGGCTGTTTCTCATTAAACCATTTAATAGTGTGAATAATGTACATTTATGTCAAATCGACTCTTTTAAAAGGTTTTTTTTTTTTTGCTTCTGAAATTGGGGAAAAATCTAATAATTTCAGTTATTTGGAAATAATTTCTGTATCTTTGTGAAATGACCTGATAGCTCCATAATTCCTCTGGCCCTCATGGCTCTCTAGCAGAAATAAACTTATGGAAAAGGAACAGGAAAGGTGGGCCACCTACCAGCTGTGCTGAGAGCCAAATTGTCCCCTGAAATTGGGGCTGGGAAAGTCTGAGATTCCCTCTTTAATAGGTGAAAATGGAGCTGGAAAAGCACAGTGGATGGGGAGGAAAGTGGGTGGGATTGGCTGACCCTGCAGAGCACAGTGCTGCAGAAATTCAGCTCCCCTGGGTTTGAGGGAGAGCAGGCAGGAGACAGGGACCTGGGAATTGTGACTTCCCTGGGCAGCTGGCTGTGCCCCAGGTAGGTATGGAATATAGAAATAAATCTATTTTCCAGGACATGCAGCCCCAAAGTGCATTACATAACCTTGGCACTGCCTCTTTTGGCTCCAGGGATGTTCTCAAGGAAACTGTCCTCAGAAATATTCCAGGAATGGAACCCTTTGGAGGGATTCCCTAACTCCAGTTTCTCACCCTGGCATTTGCTGCCTGACTTGAGCTGAGGATTTTACTCAGCACTCAGCTCCTGACTACAACAGCAGCCAAACTCTCCTCTGTGGAGATTTAACTATAAAATCTATTTTGATTTTAGAATTTATGTAACTGTTGGATGAAAATACAAAAGAACCAAGTGCCTGAAATGAAGGAACAACAATGAAATGTTGCTATAAGGTTTAGTGAAGGCTTCACTGTTGGAATGGGTGAGCGCTGCTGTGTCTGCTGCACTTGGAAAATTCTGATTTTTTCTTCCTTTCTGGCCTGTTTTTCCTTTCCTGGTGTAGAGAGAAGTGTCTCTCCCCATCCCAGAGTGTTGGAATTAGATGATTTTTAAGTTCCTTTCCAAACTATTGTGGTTTTCTATGATTCTGCTTGCAAAGGTTGGAGCACCAAACGAACTGGAATACACCAAAATGAAATAATAGACTGACAATTATAAGCCCTTCATTAATTTTCTGTGTGTTTTTCAGGTCAGCTCTACAAAACAAGATGTGTTGGCAAATTATCCCAACCATGTTTGTGCTGATGGGTAAGTCACTAATAATATCCCAAAACCCAGTTTGGGATGACTTTTCAGATCAGGAAACATTAAAAAAACATGTTGAGTCAGGACACATCCAAATAAACGCTCTGGACAGATTTGATGAGGTAAAAGCTTGTGGGGAGTTTGTTTTGGTGCCCAGAAGTGCAAGGAGAGCTCCTCTGCTCCTGGAGGATGCTGCCATTCCTGCTCCCAGGGGCACCACAGGGCTGCCAGGGGGTGCTCAGCTCCCTCCAAATGCTGCATTAATAAACTGGGAAATGCCTCTGACAATACTGGCATCTGCTCTGCAAGGACAGCTGGTATTTGCCTTCCTTTTTAATTTTTTTAAATTAAAATAAGGACTATTTAAAGGGTTTTGATGGTGGTGCTTAGGAAGAAAGCAGACCCTGTAATCCAGTGGAGTTATTTGGAAAATTTGGGTCATCTTTACAAAATATGAATCAAACAGATGAATAAATCCTTAGATTGAGGTACCTTTTATATACATAAACATCATTTTATCTTGCTCTCGATGTACTATTATCCACTCAGTATCAAATATTGCATTGCTGAAATTCTTTTAAGTACCTTCTGTGATCTGAATTTGTTGAGAAGCTTTAACTGGATGCTCCAGGGAGATTTCCTGGCATTTCAGGGCAGTTTGTCACCATTTGATGGCCCTGCTGCTCTGGGGACAGAACTGTAAGTCAGGCCTTCCTCTGGGTCATTTTAACCTCATTTTTGCAGTTTCTGAAGAAAGGGGCTGAACCCATTTTTGACTTTATAAGATTTAATTAATCCCTTGAGATGATCTGTGATACACGAGGGCGAGGTTCCTTAGAAGAAGAGATGAGCTGGGGACAGTGCTGCTTCTCTGTGCTGCTCTGTGTCACATTTTTGTCCTTTTTTAATCATGGATGATGGCCTGAGAGTTTGTTTGCTCCACTCCTCCTGCTGGAGGCCTAATGAAGCTGGGATTCACAGAGGCACAAACTCTGTTTAGTGGGAGAGGAGGGGAGAGCAGGGCCCTGCAGGAGTCTGGCAGCACAAAATCTGTGTGCAGGGAAAGCAAAACCCTCAGCAGAACAGCACTCTGCATCTTCTGGCTTTAACAGCTTTTTTTAGAGCTCTCATTTCGTGTTTTGGTATTACTTAACTCAAGTTCTGTGCTAGAGAATTGTGAACCTCTATTAATCAAACAGTGCCAGAGATATTCTGGTATTTCTTATTTTGGCTGTGGCAAGGCATAGAGCATCAATTAATTTCTATTTAATGAACTGCTTAAAAATCCTGCCCTTCCTGAGCAGAATGCAAAGTGCACCCATGTCCCTGTGCCTTGCTGCAAGCAGAGCTTTAATCTTTAAATTCAGAGTGTTTTACAGTGTTTTCCCTGCTCATCCTTCTCTCAACCATTGTGAGCACCATTCAAACTATGACTTCAACAAATGTGCTCAGAGTGGTTCTACTTTAAGACTTATGGGGAAAAAAAATTATCATTTTCCTGCCTCTCACTTCCCAGATAATGGCCTGGGGTTGTGCAGTTGCACCCCCAGTCATATTGTCCTTTTTTATTTCAGAGTTACAGTGGGACTGTGTTTCATATTTACAACAGGATTATATTTTTATGGAAATGGAGCTGGAGGGGGATCTGTTCCAGCCCTGCATGGGGAGATGAGACTCACACCCAGTTTAGGATCCACTGCAGTTTTGGTTAATAAAAGCCAATTTATCCCAACAAAATGCTTCTCCTGCAATCTTGGCCTTGACTTTTTCAAGAGATTGAGAAAACCAAAGTTTAGGTGCAGTGAGGGTGGGTAAAATCTGGAATCTGTCACCTGTGACGCCATTCAGAGAGGATTTTTTAGTAATTTTGTCTTTACCTAGAAGGGATATTTTTATTAATTTTGTCTTTACCTTAGGGAACAACCCCCAGACACAACCTGATTTTTTCCTACTTCTGCATCACATCAACCACTCCCTTTTACTTGTCCAAAAATATGAACTTTTCCTTTTATTTCCAATGCTTTCCCCTTTATATTTGCAGACTTCCTTCAGGTGGCAGCTGCCCATTGCATGGTCCATCCAGTTCCTGCCAGGAATTTCACTCTGCCCTGTGTGCTGCTGAATGAGACCTTTTGGAGCCCTTTCTCAGCTGGGAGCTGGTCTGGTTTGAGGAGAGAACTTGGAGCACCCAAAATCAAGCATTTAATGAATGAAGAAAATTTTCTGTGTTGCCTTTGGAGTTCCAGCAACATTGACTGTTCTTTGTACAGAGCAAGCATGCAGGCAAGGAAGTTTATTCCTTCAGAAATAAGTCTCTCTGCTCCTCAGAAAATAGGTGGGTTTAGCACTCAAGGGCATAAGGAGTTAATTATTCCAAAAATATTTAGGGTTTTTTGTTGTTTGGGAGGTGAGGGGTGGGTTGGATTAATGGGGATTCACTTTATCCTGGGCAGGCAACACAGTGTGGCAGAATCCTTCCTCAGGGTGGCAAAATCCTTCCTCAGGGTGGCAAAATCCTTCCTCACTGTGGCAAAATCCTTCCACAGAGAAGCAAAATCCTTCCTCAGGGTGGTAAAATTCTTCCTCAGAGGGTTAAAATCCTTCCTCAGAATGTGGTGGAAGATGGAGGAATTGTACAGCACGGTTTCAAAAGGGAAAAAATAAGTTGGCTGTCTTTCTAGGGGAATTGTGAATAAAATATAGAGCACTGCATAAGAGGACATAAACCCAGATCTTCAAAGGAGTTTAGACTCTGTGAGGAATGTTTTAAATATTTTTGGTGGATGTGGGCTTCAAACTCCATCAGCAGGCAGGGGAGATGGAGAGCAAATGGCATCATTTCTACATGAATGATGAGGCTTTAAATAATAAATGTGCAGTAAATGTCTGTACATGGATTAGGATTTTTTTCCCAAGGATTTTTTTCACCTCCTGTCTCTGAGGAACACGGAGCAGGCATCCTGCTGCCAGGAATCTCCTTGACCTCAGTGGGTAGAATTTCATTCCACAAATCCTCAGCTGGGGCTGTGCCACTTCCCACGACACAGCAACCACCCTCAGCTTCATTTTTCTTCACCCTGCAGCCTTGTCCCTAAATCCAGGTAAAAAATATTCCTTCTTTAATCATGACAGTGCAGAACCACGTGGACTATGAGCCTTGGAAGTGTTCAAGGTGCCCAACTCAGATTATTCATAAATATTTTCCCATTTGTGGCCCAGCCTCACTTTCAGGAATGTCTGTTCCTTGTCCTCTCTTTGGGAGTGACTTCCATCCAGGTATTTGATTTTGTTTTAGTGCAGTTCAGAAATGTGTGATCCCTTTCTTTTGTCCAGACTGGAGCTGGAACATGGAATGTTGGATTAGAGGCAGGCTGGACCTGTTGGTTTGTAACCTGCAGCTTTTGAAGCTGGACCTGAGAGCTGACCTGAGGGTGAATCTTTTATACTCTGGGTAAGTACAGGATTTACTGTTAAATCCCTCTGGAAAACTGAAAGCATTTCCTAAAACATCAACATTCCTCCTTCCAGCATGGTGGGAGCTTTAGCTCTGCAGATTTTACTTTGTCCTGTCTAAAAGTAATCCTGGATAAGATGGAAAGTTTGTGGTTATTTGAATGAAAAATGGTTGGAATGGAGAGTCCCCCTTCTCTGTCCTTCCATGTTTCTTAAAATATTTTAATGAAATCAGCATTGACTTCTGAAGGTATCTTTGTTGTTAGAATTTCTTAATTTTAAAGTTTTGGTTCTACTTTTTATTTGGTTTTGACCTTAATATTGTCTCTCTTGAAGTAACTGTGGTACTTTACATGTGATCCAGTGGCAAATGCTGCTCTCATCTCATTGTCACTGTGGTGAATATTCCCTGGAATGCTGAGAGATGGAATCCTCCTGCCTGTGGGATGGGCAGGTCTGGTACACATTGGTTACAAAAAGATCTGTTAGATACCATGAAACCACCCTGCTTTTTCTGGATTATTGGTAGGTTTGAAGAGACACACAGAGACTTCATTTCCTGATGAAACAGGATAAACTGAAATAGTTGAATTAGCTGAATTTGTGGAGGACTTCCTGAGCAGCCAGATCTCATTTGGCACAGATCATCCCTGTAGTCAGAGCAGAAACCAAATGTATTATTTAGGAATAAATATGGTTGTTCAGCTGACACAATATTTTAATCCCATTTTGGTGAGCTGGGTTCCCATTTCCAGTGCTCCTCATGACTGTGACTCCTGAAATGCCATTCCATGGGTGTTTGTGGGGGAAGCAGCTCTGCCTTTGCTCTGCTCCATCCAGGCTCAGCTGCACAGGAACAGCTTTGCCAGTGATCCCAGTGCAGAAATCTCTGTATGGAATTTTTTGGGATGCCACCAGACTGGAGCCCCAGCTGGGCTGAAGAGGTTCCTTGTGGTAGGAGGGGAATTCAGTGAGTTCCATGTTAGCAGAGCAGGCCCTGTGGACTCAACAGGGTCTCTATTTGATTCCTCTTTGCTGCAAAGATGAGAAGCAAAGCAAAACCTTGGAGAACTCATTTCCCCCCCCACATTCCACATTAATATTTCCCTTTTAGGTGCCTGTGTTCTGGGGGAGCAGCAAGCACAAGTATTTCAGCCTTTGGGAAGGTGACAGCTTTCCCTGTTGGCTCTCTGATACCTTAGCATTTTATTCCTGAGCCAGAATACCTTGAAAACATTCCCAGTTTTAAAAATATGCATTCCTGGCATGTGTTTCTCCCTGGGAGTCTGGAGATCCAGCCAGGATTCTCACATACAAGGCAGTGCACAAAAATAATGATACAGGAGAATCTACAACAGAAAAGCTTGGGTCTTTCATAGCTTTTTTAAATTTTTTTTTTCTTCCCAGCATTAGAGAAGTCTCCTCTTATTTACCACATCCACAGTTTTCCTGCTTGGAAATAGCAGGAATGGGAATGTTCTGTTCTGCCCACGGCAGTGCCCTGTGGGAGGCTCAAGTGAGGGAGAGGATGGGGCATTAAAAAGGTCATTCCAAAAGAATAGAAAAGAAGAGAAAAGGTTATTCCAAAGCTTCATTAAACTAATGGGTTAATTGTCTACCAAACATCATTGCAGCTGTCTGATCCCAGGAATGCTGTAAAGCCCAGGGTTAATTCCATGAGCTGGAATCTTTAGCCTCAGGGACCCCCTGGGTTTTATTTTGAGCACTGATTATCATTTGCCCTTTGAGCTCATGAGGCTGCATTCATATTTGGACTTTTGTGAAGTTCCTGGGAGGCTCTCCTCCAGTTCTGGGCCTGAATTCCCATGTTTTTTAAGGATAAATCATGCAGTCAGTTGTGCATTGAGCCTCTCCAGCCAGAGAAAATCAACCTCTCAGTAGAGATTGATGAGCTCAGCAGCCCTCAGATCTGCTGCAATTTAGTGGGACAGTTTCTTCAAATAAGGATTTTTCTAGATCTACCATTGATCAAAAACTTTGGGAAATATTGATGGAAAAAATCCTGGAAGCCCCAGACAGCTTTGCTCCATCCTTTCCCAGTAAAGGCAGTGCTTGGAAAGGATGTGGGAGCAATGTGACAGCAGAGTTACAGTGGTGACCCTATTTCACAACCCCTGGTTGGGATGGACCTTTCCTGAAAGTTCAGGTGATTTGCCCTAAAAGGAGTTTTACTTTTTCTTTTCAATTGCAAGAACAGGATTGAAATTCAGCCAGGACATTTTGCAGCATCTAATTGAAAGTCTCCAAGTTCCCCACGGGGCACAGATTGATTTAGCAAGAGAGGCATCACCTTCTGAAGGGGGTTGAATATAAATATAAAACATTTAGGACTTCCTACATGTTTTTGCTGAGGTTTTCCAAGGTGTTGGCTACAAGAACTCTCTGTGACAGGATTTGACACTTTTCTCCCTTTACACTGCTTTTTTTTTTTTTTTTTGGTGCAAACAAGTCCATTTGGATGGTTAAAACTTGAAATAATTATTAGGAATGTTGAGGAGCTGGTGTGGTGGTAGCCACTTTCCAGATAGATCAGATCAAAGACATGGTTTGAAGAAAAAAATATGTTTTCATGGATTGACTGTGGCTTCTGGAGACCAATAAAATCTGTGAGCAACAGGAGAAGGCAGAGAAGCCTCAAAGAAAATTCTGCAAAGTTTTTGAAAGGAAATTCAGGAGAAAGCAGCGGAGCCACATCTAGAAAAACCAAATTATTCCAAGTAATTTCAGAGCTCTATGTCTGCCAGATACCATCAGCAGAATTCCTGTGTCCTAAAGTCTGCAAGTCCTGGTGAGAATTATTGTAGGAATGTCAGGACTGACTGTCTGCAGCACTAATAAATGTAAACCATACCTTGACATGGACCTGCCTGGGGCTGTTCCTGCAGAGCACAGGAGCTGGGAGGGCAGGGCTGCCCAAATTCCATGGTTTTCCAGCCTCAGAGTATCCCAAGATGCAGAAAGATCAGTGAGGGATGGGGGCAGTGGGGCTGGGATGATCCAGGAGTGGTTCCCTGCAGCCCCAGCCTGAGCTCTTCCCATCCTCCATAACTCCCCTCAGTTTTTTGAGCTTTTCCTCTCTAAGCAGGGCAGGATGTGGAGATGGAATTGGTGAATCATGGCCAGTTCCCTGTGCTCTGCTCTCAGATAAATGGAGCAGATAACAAATGGACTAAACCCAAAAAAGAAAGCAGCAGATCTCGTCCTTCCCTCTCCTCCACAGCAGAGATCTCTGCCCTGCCTGAATCCAAGTGTTCCAGTGACTCATGCCAGCTAGAAAACCATTGGAAAAATGTACTGAAAGGCTCTCATTCCATGAATTTCCATTTCTTTCTCTGAATTAGTAAAACAAAACCCTTACTGGACAGAAATAATTCCAAAATCACTTCAGAACAATTCCAAACTGGAGCTTTTTAAATTTTTTTTTTTTTTGGGTAAGGATGAAACGTGAAAAGCAGGAAAGAATCTGAGGTGATTGAGCTGTCAGGGTTTGTCTTGGCTTTGCTGCTGGGAGAAATTTGGCCTCAAATTATTTGCACTGTTAAATTCCCAATCTTGGGGAGAATTTAGTCACTGGATACCTGCAGAATTCCATAAATGTGGAGTTCTGGAAGAGCCTGCAGAGTGGAGATGAGAATGAAGAATCCTTTGGGAACTGCTGGCTTTGAAGATTCAGATGGGATATGGGGAAGGAATTGTTCCCTGGGAGGGTGGGGAGCCCCTGGAATGGATTTCTCAGAGAAGCTGTGGCTGCCCTGGATCCCTGGGAATGTCCAAGGATGGGTTTGGAGGACCCTGGGATAGTGGAAAAGGTCCCTGTCCGTGCCAGGGGGTGGGATGGGATTTAAGGTCCCTCCCAACCCAAACCATTCCATGATTATAACATTCCCTGTAATGCTCAATTGTAGCAGGAGCTGGAGGGAGCATTAAATTGTTTTGGCAATATTTTAGTGCCCCACAAATGGGAATTAGAAATTCATCTCTTTAGGGATGGCAGGGAGCTGCCATGGAAAGGTGAAACAGCACCCTGGGCCTAAAAAAGATCTGGGAATTCTCTAATGGAATTGTGTTCATTACTTGAAGACCATTGAAAAAGGGAGAAGCAGCAAAGGTAAAGTGATTGGTTACAATTTTTTAAAAATTATTTAATCTAGTTTTTTGATCAATAAGCCATATCTAGATGGCCACACTATTGAGATAAAGAAAATTGTTTTGTTTCCTGGTTTGTTTTTCCCCCCTGCAGGTCAGAGCTGTCCCTGGGGGCTGCATCCACGAGCTCTCTGCAGGGCACTGTGAGGGTGGCTCCCTGTGCCTGCAGGGACCAGGCCAGCTGCCAGTGCCTGGTGGCCACCCCGAGCCTCAACCACACCTACCTGCTGTGGCTGGAGATGGTGGCAGGTGGCACAGCCCTGGGGTCACCACTGATGGCCCTGCAGCCCACGGACATTGGTGAGCATGGCTGAACCCTGGCCATGGAACACTGAGCTGGGATTGCAGCTGAGAGGGTGAAAACAAAGTGTTTGAATTGAGGGCTTAAATGAACCAAGGGTTAGGTTAGAAGTGTAGTTAGCAAAGGTCACTCAGTGGGATTAGAGCTTAACCAGGGAATTCATTGATAGCAGGTGGGATAACTGAAACAAGGTTGGGAATGACAGGTGATGGATGAAGTATTGAAAGAGTGCAGCAGCCATAAATACAACTGAGAATGGGAGGAGGTTTGGACTGGGACCAGCATGGCTAAGGAGCCCTGCCAGCCTGACATGGGGGAGGAGTTTCCCATGAGGAAGAGGTCTTACTTCCTCTTCAAAGGAAGAGTCAGAACTTACTGTTCTGAAATGGGTCAGAGCCCAAACCTTCCTTCCTGACCCATCTCAGAGCCCACCCACCCAATTAAAGAGGACAATTGCACAGTCCATTAGCTGGACACCCAGCCAATTAAAACACAAAGTGAGAGGGTTAATGATTATGTAATAGGTGTCCTGGAAACCATCCTGGAAACCATCTGAATATGGAAAACCTTGCTGGATAAATAGAGAGTAGGAGTTGGTGACTTTTTACACGTCCTTGGAGGTTACTCCCCAGGTGTCCAGTGCTGTAATAAATACACTCTCTTTTCAGCACTGTAATAAATGTACCCTCTTTTCAACTTTAATTAGTTAAAGAGTCATCTGTCCGTGCTTCACAACAGCAGCAGGATGGCTCTGCTGGGAAAGGGGCACAGACAGGGCAGGAAAAGCTCTCTAATCCCTGTCTGGGCTCCAGTGCAAACCACACTGAGCACAGCCCAAGCACTCAAAAATTGGTTATTTCTCATGTTTTCCCTTCCAATCAGAACCTCTCTGTGCACAAGATTGGCCCAGTGGTGGAGCTTGTTGCTGAGGGCTTCAATTAAATTTAAAAAGCTGTTCCCAAAGTTGCTTAGCAAGAAATCCCACCCATTTTCCCAAGCAGCTCTCTGATCCTGATGTTTCCTTCCTGACCCATGCAACCCCAAGCTGGAAAACATTCCTGTGAGTTTGATCAAGCTCAAACTCTCCTGACATGATGAATTTAGTGTGTGTTGCTATCCAACGTGCCCAGTTATTGCAGATTTGGGCAGATTTCATAAAGGCAGGAGCTGTCAGCTGCATGGGAAAAAAATTAAAGTTTTATGAACATCTTATTAACTTAAAAACTTAGGAATTTTATGAACTTTCTTCTAACTGATGTGCTCTGCAGACAGAACCAGTTAAAATCTCTGGGTGGGCTTGTTTGGAAGATGAGAGGTGGCATTTTTCATCCTGCTGGTTTGAAATGATGCTGCAGGAAAAAATTAAAAATTCAGGCTGGAGTCTGCCAGTATTTAAAAATGACACAATGAGTTAGCTCTGCTTAGTGAAGCATGTTTTTAAAATGCACAATATTAATATATGTTCTGCCAAGATTTAGCTCAATTAAAACTATTTTGAATGTAAAACTCTTGAGTGCTTGTGCCACATGGATTTTATTTGCTGATAGTGGAGCAGGTGGCATCCCAACCATCATTATCTGTGGGATCTGATTCAGGGAAATTTGATGGCAAAGCCACTGACTTTTATTTGCTTCCTCCCAAATCACTCCCTGCTGGCCTTGCTGAAGTTAATTGCTTTGAGATGGTCTAGAAGTAGAAATTAAATAAAATCTGACTTGGTGTGGTAGATTTATACTGACAATAATAAGAGAATATTGAGATAAATAACTAAATAAAATCTTAGTGTGGTGGATTTATATTGAAAATAGAGATTTTTGATATAAGTGAGTGACATACCAGTAATGCAGTTAAATGGGACCCTCGGAGAGCTGGACCCCAGAGCAGATGGGATTTGAAGGGGACATTTGCCCACAGCCCCAGATTTTTGGGAATGTTTTCCCTTCAGCTTCTGCAGGGTTTTACTCTTCCATGGGCAAAACTTGGCTGTGGATGAGGACAGGGCCAGCCAAGGTCTCGGTACCAGGGAGAAGCTGGGCCTTGGCTCCTTGGCATTGTCCAAGGAATGGAATCCTGGGAATTTCCCATCCAGAGCTCCCTTCATCCCCATGGGAATATCCAAACTCTCCATTTTCACTCTCCTGGACACCTCCTTTCCCAGCCATCATCCCTGTGGAAGGATGGGAATATTTAGGAGATCCCTGTGTGCACTAGAAGGAGCAAATTGATTTTCTCAGCATTCCCATCCCTCTCCTGCTCATTCCCTCTTCCAGCAAGGCCGGTAAGCCAGGGCTTGGCTACTGGGAAAAGTTGTGACCTGAGGGAAGAAATTCCTGCAGGTGTAAGGGAAATGCGAGGTCAGACAGCATTTCTTGATGCCTGCAACAGCACCAGGGTGACTTTTCCAGGGATATTACACAACACCGACATGCAGTAGAGCAGCTCTTGAAAACTGAGTTTAAGAGAACAGAGTGTAAGGCCTGAATTGTGAGAACCCAGTAAAACCCAGCAGCCCTGGGTGAGGCTGGGGCTAATTTGGGATGAATTTGTGTGCAGTGAAGCCTGAGGCCCCCGTGAAGCTGCACCTGGAGCTGGCTGAGAAGGGCCAGGTGAAGCTCTGCTGGTCCAGCCCTGCCCCCCTGCCCTTCCCTCTGCAGCACCAAGTGAGGATCTCTGCTCCTCCAGGACACGGGTACAGCCAGGTGAGGCAGCTCCCTGCTGGGGCATTCCCAAATCCCGGCATTCCCACTGCTCCCCTGGGCCTTGGACTGGGGGTGGGGCTGTTCTGGTGGAGCTGGGCTTAGCTGGCTGCTTTTCCCTGGAAAAGCTGGGCTTAGCTGGCTGCTTTTCCCTGGAAAAGCTGGGTTTAGCTGGCTGCAGTTTCCTGGAAAAGCTGGGCTTAGCTGGCTGCAGTTTCCTGGAAAAGCTGGGCTTAGCTGGCTGCTTTTCCCTGGAGAAGCTGGGTTTAGCTGGCTGCAGTTTCCTGGAGAATCTGGGCTTAGCTGGCTGCATTTCCCTGGAAAAGCTGGGCTTAGCTGGCTGCAGTTTCCTGCAGAAGCTGGATTTGACATCTGTCCCCACTGAGAGAAGCCCCATCTCCTGCTGGCTCTCACAAACAAACTCCCATTTTTCTCCTTGGGTGAAATCCTGGATTCTGTGAAGTCTAAGCCCATTTTCTTTCAGCATTCTATACATTCTGTAACTCATCTATGTTTAATATTTATAAGTTTTATTATAAATAGGTGTTTTTTTTCTTCCTGCCATGCAAGTGGCTCTGGAATAACAAGCAGCTGTTAATTAGCAACCCATAATGAAACAAGTCCTTTTCCACAGAGTTATACAATTTCCAGCAGTCTCACATGGACAGTAGATTTAAAGAAGAAATATTTTAAACCCAGCTTGCTACCTTCAAACATAGAAAATCCTCGTGTAGAGTCTGAGGATGTTATCTCCTGTCTCTTAAGGAACAAATTGATTTGCTCAGCACTCCCATCCTTCTTAAAAACTGCTTTGAAAGAGAAGGCATGAAAGGGAATTCAGGGAATTCTGACTCCATACAATTTATTTATGTCCTTCTGTGTTTTCCTGTTTCATTTTACAACCATAATGGATTTGGACAATGCAGCAGATGCTTCAGGTTGCCCTGGAAAGCTCCATGGCCCTGGACAATGCCCTGCTGGACTCTGCATGCTCAGTGCAAGTGAGGAGCAGGAATCTCCGTGGTCCAGGCTTCTGGAGTGACTGGAGCACACCCTACAACCTCACTTTGGGAGGTAGGACACCTGCAGGACTTGGGGATAAAGCTGATTTTCCAGCTGGTTTTGTGGGTTTTGTGTTGGAAGTTGAGTTGGGCTGAGAAATCCTGTGGGAGCTTTTCCTGCCTGAGGCTCAGCTCCCTGGCTGTGCCAGGCTGGCACCAGGAATTCTGGAGAGCACACCTGTGGGGCTGGCACTCCCTCAGCAGCACCTGCCCACACCACAAAGAGCTCTTTTCCTCAGAGCTTTTCCATTTCCAGTTCCAGCTGGCAGCCCTGAACCTCCCCTCAGTTCAAGGTTTTTCTCCTGATGCTTTCTCTCACTTCTGATTTTGCTTTTGTAGCTGAACTGAAGGCCCAGAGCAAAATCAAAAGTGCTTTTTATACAGTCCAGCCTGGTTTGTAATGCTCAGCCCTGTGCAAAACTGACTTTCTGATTATTTTGTTGTATTTTTCCATGCTCTGCTCAGAATTCCCTGGGGATATTTTGGTCTGTGCTGCCACAGGAATTCTCTGAACTCTTTATGTAGGCACCTGCACTAAAGAAAGAACTAAACCTTGGAAAAAGAGCTTTTTTCCTAATGAAACCTGAAACACAGGTCCTAAAGCTGCTTTACTGCCTGCAAAAGGGAAATTTGGGGGAAATCCTAAGAATCTCTGCCTGGTTCCTCAGTGGGGGAAGCAAACCTGACATTTGAAGGATTTAATGCTGGTTTTGGGGTGTTCTTTGCAAACAGCTCCATTCCAGCTCCACCTGTACCTTCCCTGAATCCCTGGCTGATGGGGGCTGAGTTTAAACTTCTTTAAATCCTTGGGAAATTCACTGTGTTTGAGCCTGCATTGGAGCACTGCTACAAATTGCTGTTAATTGCAGTGTAAAACCAGTTTGGGGGACTTGAGTCTCCTGCTGCCTTCAGGAGGAGGAGGAGGAACAGCAGCTCCTGGAAAGATGGATTCATTTTCTTTGGTTTCCCTTGTGCTACTTGCACTGCACCCTCCGGGGACTTTCTGCTCGTTTCTTTCAGATTTGCCTGGGGATATTACAGATTATTTAAATCAGAGTTTAGAAACTTTAGGTGTGGAGGGAGACAGACCAAGGCCCATTTCTGTTCCTGTTCTTAGTGATTAAGAAGTAGGAAAGTTAGAAATACAACTAGATCATGATGATGATAAAACTTTTTTTTTTTCAGTTGAACAAATGCTTTAATGTTATTTTGGTTCCATTTTCAATTTCAATGGATTTCCCTCCCCCTTCTTCCTTTTGTGTAACCCAGGGATATTAAAGATTCTTTTAATCAGAATTTAGAAACATTAGGTGTGGAGGGAGGCAGTCCAAGGCTCATTTCTGCATCTTTAGCAATCACAACAATTAAAAAATTATTATTGTTATTATATTATTATTAGAAGTCTATAATTAACATAATATTATTTCAATGTTATTATAGTTAATAATATAATAGTATTATATATTATACTATATAATATAATATAATATAATATAATATAATATAATATAATATAATATAATATAATATAATATAATATAATAATATGATAATATAATTATATACTATAATAAGTCTTATTATTATATAACATATTATTATATAATAATGTGTGGTATATTACTATCACATTATATATATTACACATTATATATAATGTAGTAATGTCTAATATAATAATATATAATAATACATAATACATAATATAATAGATAATATAATACAAAAGATAGTATATTGTTATATTGCATTGTATGTAATTTTATATTATATACACTATTAATATAATACATTATTATTATAGACAGGATTACTATTATTATTATTATTATTATTATTATTATTATTATTATTATTATTATTATTATTATTATTATTATATTATTATTATTATATTGACAAACGCTTTTAGGTTTTGTGTTTCAGTTCCAGCCCTCACTGGAATTCCCCCTCTCCCCGTTTCCTGCAGCTCAGGTGCTGTACTTCCCTGCCAGGACCCTGGCCCGCGCTGGCTCCAGCCTTTCCTTGCTGTGCACGGTGCGGAACCGCTCGCAGCCCGTGGCGGCCCGGGAGCTGGTGTGGTGGCTGAACCTGGCAGAGCCGCTCCCGGCCAGCCAGACCTCCGTGCTGAGCAGCCGCGTCAGCCGAGTGACCCTGTCCGACCTGAGAGCCACCCAGCCCCGGGGCAGCTTCCTCTACAGCGCCCTGTACTGCTGCCACCAGAGCCGCCAGTGCCACCACACCTACGCTGAGCTCTATGTCGTGGGTGAGGCTCCAGGGCATTCGCCACTCTGCTCTTGGGCCATTGTCATAGCGAGGGTGGAATATTTCCGTTTAAAATCCTTTATTGCCCTTGGGGTTTTTTGCTTTGGTCGGTTTCTTTTTGGTTTGTTTGTTGTGGTGTTTGTGAGGGTCCCCAGGACGAGGTGAGAGATGAGGCTCTGACTCCATGTTCTCAGAAGGCTGATTTACTATTCTATTCTATTCTATTCTATTCTATTCTAGTCTATTCTATTCTAGTCTATTCTATTCTATTCTATTCTATTCTATTCTATTCTAGTCTATTCTATTCTATTCTATTCTATTCTATTCTATTCTATTCGATTCTATTCTATTCTATTCTATTCTATTCTATTCTATTCTATTCATCCTATCCCCATCCCATCCCAAACTATACTAAAGAAAGAGAAGGGTGCAGACAGAAGGCTTAACAAGAAATGGAAATAAAACCCCGTGACTGACTCCTCAGAGTCCAGCACAGCTGATGGTGATTGGTCATTAAGTAAAAACAATTCTCATGTTTGGCTAAACAATCTCCAGAGCAGCAAACGCAGGAGAAGCTGAGGCTTCTCATCTTCCCAGGAGAAGAAATCCTGGCAAAGGGATTTTTCAGAAAATATCACAGTGACAGTTTGTTTTTTGGGGTTTTTTTTGTTTTTGTTTGGTTTGTTTTGTGGTTTTGGTTTTTTTTTGTTTGTTTGTTTGTTTCTGGGTTTTTTTTTGAGTTTTTTGCTGGGGTTTTTTTTTTGGGTTTTTTAATTTTATGAGGTGGTGTTTTGTTTCATTTTGTGTTGGAATTTGAAATGTAGGGAATTCTCAGAACTTTGGGTTTATAAGTTAAAGCTCAGAATTAAACATAAGATTTGATCTGAGGCTTTGGAAAAAGCTTCTAAACTAAAGTGTTAGAAGGAAGATTGTGGATTTATAGTTTGAAGTAAAGACATGTTAAATAAAGTAGAGTTTAGAGTTTAAGATATAGAAAAATCAAAGTAATTATGAAGGTAAAAAGGTTAAAGCTTAGAATTAAACACAAGATTTGTTTTGAGACTGGAAAAAGCTTCTATACTTAAGTGATAGAAGTGAAGATGTGGATTTATAGTTTAAAGGCCTGTTAAATAAAGGAAAGTTTAGAGTTTAAGATACAGAAAAAATAAAAGTAGTTAGAAAGGTAAAAAGGTTAAAGCTTAGAATTAAACACAAGTTTTGATTCGAGGCTTTGGATAAAGCTTCTAAACTTAAGTGTTAGAAGTGAGGATGTGGATTTATAGTTTAAAGACATGCTAAGTAAAGGAAAGTTTAGAGTTTTAGAGTTCAAGATATAGAAAAAAATAAAAGTAGTTATAAAAGTAAACAAGCCATTTGGAGTGCAGTACTGTAAGTTTGTGTGTTAGAACATGATTGGTTAAGAAAGCTTACAGTGTAGCATGAGTCTGTAAGACAGAATATTTAAAGATTGAGTCAAAAACATAAATACTTTTATTGGTAGTGTTTTATTAGTCAGTAACTCCTTAAGAATTTTGTGACTTTTTAAACTATGCTGTGAAGATGTCAGCTGGACTCACTTTGCTTACTTATGTAGAAGATAAAAAAAAAAAACCACATCATAAAAAACAATTCAAAAGTCCCATCTCAAATTACTTCCAAAATTCCTCACACTCTTGTTTTGGTTTTGTAGCAACCATTGTGTCTTATTAATTAAGCTTTTCCTGTCTTTGAATTAGACATGGATTTTAATATCTCCTGTGAGACTGATGGATACCTGACTAAAATGACTTGCAGGTGGTCTGCAAACCCAACCACCTTGCTCCTGGGCACTCTGCAGTTAAGATATCACAGGTATGGATGGAGTTTAATTCTCTTTTTAATTCTCTTTTCTCTTTGGAAAGCATTGCTCAAAATATGTTAGTGTCAAAGAATTCTGGAGAAATGTAATTATACAATTAACAGGTTCTTTATTCTGGGTGCAGGAAGGGAACCAGAGATAGCTGAGTATGGAACAGATCTTATTGATAGGGGTTTTCAGCCTTTTTCAACCTGTTTGGGAGCCAGTTCTCTTCAAGAAGATTTCTTGGATCAGTTAGAAAATAATTCCAGTTGCTCCTACCTACAAGTTGTAAGGAAATAAGGGAAAAGCCCATTCCCAGTGGGAATGTCTGGCCTGGGGGAGCTGTAGAATCCCTGTCCTTGGAGCCTCTCAGATCCTGACAGCTCCATCTGATCTGAATTTAACTCTGCTCTGAGTCTGAGATGGGACTCCTGAGGTCTCCATCCAGTCTTTGATTCTTCTGTAATCCTGTATCTTTTTTTTTTTTATTTCCCTATGTACACACAGGTAAAAATAGAGGATGAAACAAACTCATTCCAAGGTGGGAAAAAGTCTTGCTTGAGGAACCAAACCTTAGCTGGTGGAGGGAATGTTGCTTTGGGAAGGCAGCAGCTGAGACTGCAGCAATTCCCAGAATCCCAGGCTGGTTTGGGTTGGGAGGACCTCAAAGCTCATCCCATTCCATCCCTGATGTGTTCAGCTTGAGGGTTTTCTAGAACCACTCAGACAGACAGACAGCTCTTCCTGAGGCAAAAAAATCCATAATTTTACTGCTCTGCTGGGCTGGAGATGCAGGAATTTTGGCAAAGAGCTTCCATCAGCCCCACCTAATCCTTTGGAAAGGCAGCCTGTCTTCTCTGGTGGAGTTCTGAGTGATCCTGGTGCCCAGGTGAATATTTCCCAGGGTTTGTGGACAGAAGGAATAACTGGAATGCTGGAAAGTTCAAGTGGAGGCTTTTGGGCCAGGATTAATGCCTGGCTGAGTGCTGAGGTAGCTTTTGTTTACTCTGCCTTGACAAATGTGGATCTAATGAGTGCACTGCTGGGCAGGGAGCTGGGAATAAACCCCATGCTGCTCATTGTGGCTTTTATTCCCACTTCCTCACTGTTCAGGTTTAGCTAAAAATGTCATTTTCTAGTAGAGGTGATAATGTGGAGATTTGTTCATGTTCCTGCAAGATCAAACAGTGACATTACCACTGCCTGCAAATCCTTCCCAGATGCTGCTGCTCCTTCTTTTTGTTCTGGTTTTTGTGGTTATTTGTTCAGAGCAAGGCCTGAAAGAGGAAAATGCAATAAAATTCCTGCTGCTGTTCCCTTTAGGAGCTGGAGTGCAGCACTGCTGTGCTGTGTGTGATGCTCTGCCTGTGGGGTTTTGTTTTGCTTGGGTTGTTCCCACATCTTCCTCTGCAGGCAGTGCTGCCAGGAGAAACAGCTCCAGAGGGAGCATCCTGTGGGAGCAGGGAATGCTGCAATCCCAACCTCCACAGCACCAGGCACTGCTGGAATCCTGGGGACACAGACAGGGAACTTCAACCCAGTGTAACTCTGAGTAACTCACACCCCCTTCAGCCCCTCTCCTCACAAGTCTGAGGAGAAAGCTGAAAAATTCCCACTCCTAGAATTTATCCAGTTCCATTTTGTCCAGAGTCCAGGGCCCCTCTCTTCTCTTGCCAGGTGTGATGACTGGACATGGGGTTTTTAATCCAGAGTTGATGTTTTGGTGGGATTTGCATCTCCTGGAGACCTCAGTGAGTCTCTGTGGCAGCTTCCCCCTGGCTGCCAGTTGGGATTTTGGAAGTCATTCCTGACTGGAGTCAGTTCTTGGCAGATTTGCCTTGCTGTGCTCATTGCCAATCCCTCAAATCCCACAATTGATGAGGATTTGGAGCTGCCTTCTCTTGTTGTACCTGCTGCTTTTATTGTTTGTCCTGCTTTTTCCGGAGCCAAAGCTTTGAGGAGTGACACTGAAATGGTTTTTATCCCTTCAGAGCAGACTCAGCTTCAAGATCCAAATAATCCTCAAAATCCCAGGAGTTTGCAGTGCCTCCATTCCTTTTAATTCCCTCCAGATTTACACTTGCAACGGATCAACTGAACGTGGTTTGGTTTTTTTCCCCTCTTTTAAGGAGCCAAATTTATTGCTCTGACTTTCCAAGCCCATCTCCAAACTCAGAGGTGAAAGAATGCCTTTTGCAGAGCAACCATTCCTACGAGTGCACGTTCCAGCCCATTTTCCTGTTATCTGGATATACCCTGTGGATAGAATTCACACACTTCCTGGGAACCCTGCACTCCTCCCCAACCTGTGTCATCCCAGCAGACGTGGGTAGGTCAAGATCCATCAATCTCTCTTCCCTTGTGCCCCTGGATTTTAAATGGTGTAGGCAAAGAATTTTTTCCACAGGTTTTCAATACAAACATGAGAGTTTTGATATGAACTTAAAGAAAAAATGGTTGAAATGTTATTTCCATACAGGATTTTAAAATGAAACATCCACTTCTGCCTGTAATTCCCTGTACAGAAAATGCAAGTGTAATATTGCAAAATGAAGCTCATTTTTAAGGTTTTGATGATTTGGTTTTTCAGGTTGATTTGTCTTCACTTAATTCATTTATACTCCAGTATTATAATACACAGTAAAAAATACACAGTTATTATTATCATCATCATCATCATCATCATCACAGTGTATTATTTACACAGTTATAAATCCATCTAAAATCATGGGGACTGTCCCTGCTCTTCCATGCTCCTGCAACATTTTGTGCCACACAGAGCACTGAAATTTGGATAAAAACAAGAGGCAGGAGCAGTGTTTGGGTGTTTTAAAAACTCCAAAATGTGCAAATCACCTCTTCTTATCTGCTCAGTGACAGAGAATTCACTGGGTGTTTTTTGGAAATAAATGTGAACATGAGTGAGAGCAAACAAGGCAGCTGGACCCCAGAGGTGCTACATGAAATAAATTCCTGTTATATAATTATGAAATTATTTAGAGTTATATAGTTATGAAAGAAATTTGAGTTATAGAATTATAAAATGCATTTGTTATGTGGTGACAATGGATGGAATGATTTATCCTGGATGCAGGGTGCTCTGTATTGTAGTGAAGCAAAACAAACCCGTTCCAGCACTATCCAAACTGAAGGAAATTATTTATTTTTAGTTGTTGTTTTCTCCTCATTCACATCTGATTATCCAAAGTAAGTTTATTTCAATTTGGCTTGATAAACAAACAAAGGTTTTGGGAGATTCCTGTTCTGGAGCAGCTGGATTTGGGGGGAATTTCCAATTAATAAAATAAAAACATTTCCATCAGTCACTGCACAATGTCTGTCCCGAGCCTTTACAGGAGCTGCTGCTTTCTGCAGGGGTGACCCCTTTGAAATAATGGAATCATGGAATTGCTGAGCTTGGAAAAGCCCCTGGAGAGCATGGAGTCCAACCATTCCCTGGTGCCAAGGCCACACTGCCCCTGTCCCCAGGTGCCACTTGCACAGGGCTTTGAAATCCCTGCAGGAATGGGGACCCAGCAATGCCCTGGGCAGCTGTTCCCATGGAAAAACTTTCCCAAATATCCAACCTAAACCTCAACATTTCTTGCCAGGCTCTGTCTTTTGTCCTTTATCCCAGGGCAGGTGGCGAGTGCCAGCACAAAAGAATCTCTTGTGCTTTAAATGCAAATGAAATACCTGGAAACATTCCCGTGGATTCTGTGTTCCCAGTCCTGCTTTCCCTGGAATAGCAGAGGCCTTGTGTTACCCACCACCCTCAGGACCAGGAGAAGCCATCCATGGTTTGGTTTAGTGGGAAGTGCCAGTGCAGACATTGCAGTCATTTTTTAACTTTTCCATTTCCCAGTGAAGCCTCTGCCCCCTTCCAGCGTGGGAGCAGAAGTGACCGGGAGCGCGCGGCTGCTGAACGTCACCTGGAGCCAGCCTGTCTTTGCCACAGGGCTGCTGGCATTCCAGATCCGCTGGAAGGCACGCAGCAGGGAGGAGCTTCCATGGCAGGTATGTCTGCTCCAGCTGGCCTGGAGCAGGGGTCAGGGCACTGCTGGAGTGTGGAGCTGGGTTTTATGGAATTTATCCCTGGGGAAAATCCCAAAATGCTGAAGCAGTTGCAGTGTCCACAGAGGAATATTCCTCACGGGATTCATTTTCAGGAATTTTGACTCCGAGAGCTGCACAAACATCCCTTTGTCCTCACTGTGACTTTTTTGCCCTCTCTCCCAGCTCCATGAGGTCCCAAACCCAGGAGGGAGCTGGGCTGTGATCCGAGTGGAGCAGCTTTGTGTGGAGTACGCGGTGCAGGTGCGCTGCAGGGAGCTGGAAGGATCCGGCTACTGGAGCGACTGGAGCAGAGCAGCCCAAACCCTTGTCCAGGACATCAGAGGTCTGTGCTTCAGGGACATCCTCAGGGCTGCCACTTGCCACACTCAGCTGTGACTGTCCCTCCCAAATTGTTGTTTTGCAGCTCCCGTGCAAGGCCCGGAATTTTGGAGGATCGTTTCTGAGGATCCAGCTGGGAAGCAGAGGAATGTTACACTCCTGTGGAAGGTGGGAGCAGCTGCATTTGGGGCTTTCCCTGTGATCCCAAAACCAGGTGGGATTGCCAGGAGGGGAGTCTGACAGGCACACGAGGCTTGTGGGAATTGGGATTTGCCTTTTCCTGTGCTCCTGAGAATTGCTTGGCTCAGCCTAAAGGCAAGAGGTGAATCCTGGTGGGAATTCTGGGGTAAAATGGGAGATGGTTTTGCCTTCTTTGCCTTAAAATGTTAGTGCAGGACAGGAAAGAGTTCCTCAGTGCCCGTTCCTGTTTGCTCGTGTGCTGCTCTGAGGTTTGGATCCTGAAAAATGTGTAAACCAGGGAATTACTGTGGGAATCTGAAAGTTTGGCTCTCCTTGTCCTTCACTTCCCTTTGCTGGGAAGAGAGGGAATGAGATTCAGCTCTCAGAGAGGGAAATGAGGCCTTTAAAAGGACTCCAGTCCTTGGCTGAAAAACAGGAGCCAGGACCATTCTGAGTCCTGTTTTATTATTATTTATATTTTATTATTGGGTCTTGTTTCCTTAAAACTGGAGCTGCCCAAGCAATCTTTGCTCTGGGAATCAGGACAGAATTCAGGAATTCATGCCCATGAATTAATTGCTGCAGCCCCTGATGCAGAATGACTCCTTGTGCAACGTGAGCAGGTACATCATAAAGCACCAGACCCCAGGGAACCCCTCCTGGGAGGAGTTTGTGGATCATGGCACCAGCTGGACTTTCCCATGGATGGAGCCAACCCACACCGTCACCATCCTGGCCATGAATTCAGTTGGAATTTCTGCAATTAATTCCAATTTAACTCTATCCCAGCAAATGAGCACAGGTAAGAGCAGCAGTAAGGGGGATGTGGGAAATGCCAGGAATCCTGGTGATGTTCATGGGGAAAGCTTTCTTTGGGATAAAATTCCCTCTGTTGGAATAAGGAATGTTTTCTGAGGATACATTCAGCACCAACAGAGCTGTTGGAAAGCTGAGATTTCCTTCATGAAAATCCTGTGATTTTTAGGTTGGAAAAAAAGTTGTCACTGGGCTGTCTTCACTAATAAAATATAAAGTAATTAATCAAAGAAGAAGAAAATCCTGCTGGAGAGCTGATCTTTCATCTCCTTTGTTTTGGGAACACCCAACGTTCCTGCTGGGGAATGTTTTGTTGTCTCCAAAATGAAATGTGGTTACAGGGTACAGAGTCCTCAGACTTCCTGAGCAGCAATTCCTGCTCCACTTCCTGAGCAGAAATTCCTGGATTTGGCTGCACTCTGCTTAATTTATTCCCAAGAATTCAGGGAATAAATAACAATAAAAAATAAAAAGAAATAAATAAATTAAAAATAAATAAATAATTCCAGCTAAGGAATTGCAGGTGAGAATTGGGATATTTGATGTCTGTAAGAAACTTGATCTGTTTGTGGTTGGGACTGGTTTAGTGGAACCCAAAGTTTTGGTGGCTTGAAGAAAAAAATATCTCTGCTGATGTGGCTTTATTATACAAAAGACAATGAAAGGGATAAAGTGGTGACACTTCAGCAGTTTGTGGGATGTGGATCCCAGGTGCTTTCCCTGTTTCCCCAGTGGATGCTGTGCAATCCCTGAGTGCTTACCTGGTGAACAGCACCTGTGTGGTTGTGGTTTGGAGTCTCTCCCCACAAATCCCTGGCATAAAATCCTTTGTGATTGAGTGGAGGAACCTGAACCAAGAGGAGCAGATGAAATGGCTGCGAGTTCCTCCAAATCTCAGGAAATATTTCATTTATGGTGAGTGTGTGCTGGAAAATATAATTTATGCTGTTAATTGATGTGGAACAGAAAAATGTGGAATTTCTGAGCTCTGAGCTCTTTTTCTCCTTCTGTGTTTCTAATCACTTTTATTGACCAATAAACCAAATTTTGATGCTCATTAGAGGATTGCCTGTTGCATTAATAATCACTTTAAGCTCTGGAGTGAGTTCATTTTGTAGCAGAACAGTAAAATTAGTTCTGGAATACTGAACACACCAGCTAATTATTCAAATGAATTTCTGCATTTCCTTTGCATTTTGACTTTACTCCTGGAAATGATCCCAGGAGCTCCATAAGGTGTTCATTCCATGACAGAATAATGCTGGATTAATACCTTGAATATTGGGATTTTGAAGTAGGGATCTGTAAAAGATGGATCCATTATTGCCCTCTCTGGGCTGTTCTGAGCTCTGATCTGTGCCCAGAGCCTCTGTGGAGAGAATTGTTTAAAAACTGGATGGCAGTGGGTTCCAAAGGCTGTTTTCCCCTTTGCAGATCACTTTATCCTGGTTGAGAAGTACCAGTTCAGCCTCTACCCTGTCTTTGCTGGAGGAGTTGGCAAAGCCAGAGCCACGGATCAGTTTGCCCAAGGTGACTGACAGGGGCTTTCCCCCTGTTTTTTATGAAGTAAAAGTGATCTAGAAATGTAAAATCTCTGTCTTATCTGAAAAAAAAAGTGGTAATAAAGTCACTGTAATGTACCTACGAACAGTGCCCAGCTTTAATTTGAAAACCCTCTGTGAGCTGAGCTGAGTGAGGGATTAAACTCCTATTTCACTAATTCCTTTTTGTCTGTTTATTCCCAAGGGAAAGGTTTGTCCATGTGCAATAAAACTGTTGCTCAAGGTTATTTCCCCATCTAAGCTGTTGTTTCTACTGTTTGTTATTTCCCTGTTGCCAACTATTTGCTCCCAGACAAATCACTTTGCTGCATTAATAGCTGAACTCCTTTATTTCCAGGGGGATTTGAAACTGGGAATACTGGCAGCCTCCACGTGGTTCTGCCCATTGTTTTCTCCACCTCAGTTCTGCTGCTGGGAGCGTTGCTGGTTTCACACCAAAGGTACCTTGCTGCTGTCACCCAAAATCCAGCTGCTGCAGCTGCACTGCTGCCACTCTGCTGAACTGGGGTCACAGAATCCCAGACTGGTTTGGCCTGGGAGGGGCCTTAAATCCATCCAGGGCCACCCCAGGGACACCTCCCACTGTCCCAGGCTGCTCCAGCCTGGCCTTGGGCACTGCCAGGGATCCAGGGGCAGCCACAGCTGCTCTGGGAATTCTATTCCAGAGCCTCCTCACCCTCCCAGCCAGGAATTCCTTCCCAATATCCACCTAAATCTTCCCACTTTCAGCTTCCAGCCATTCCCTGTGTCCTGTCCCTCCTGGCCTTGTCCCCTCTCCTGGAGCCCTTCAGGCCCTGTGGCCTGTGGTCATTCAGCACAGAGTGCACCCTTTATATTTTCCCAAACTGCCACCTGGAATGTCCCTTCTTTATGGTTTGGGTTCAATCTGGGCCATTTCTCATCTCTCCCATGGTTATTTCATGGCCATGGTGCTGTGGATAAATGAAATGGCAGAGATTCCTTCCCTGCAGAGTGGGAACTGCTCCAACTCCAGCATTTCCCTGACATTTCAGGATGAAGAAGCTGCTCTGGGAGGATGTTCCCAACCCCAAGAACTGCTCGTGGGCACAAGGAGTTAATTTCCAGCAGGTTTGTATTTCCCTGGGGCTGCTGCTGCCTCCACCCAGGGCTGTTCCAGCTCTGTCTCCAGTGGAAATCCAGCCCCGTTCACCCCTCTGGCTCCATCCAGAGGTTCCCATTCCCCAGGCCTCTGGATTATGCATTGGACATGATAAATTTCTGCTTTTAATGATAAACTGTTAAATAATAAACTGAGAAATACCAGTTTTTAATAGGTGACAGATGGTGGCCTTTGCCAAAGCAGCCCTGGCCTTGGCTGGGAGGGCTTTAATCTGTGTTTGCTCTGGTGTCCATGGAGAGGGGAAGGGACACAAACATCTTCTGTAGGGATCAACCACATGCATCAGGGAAAAAATGTTATTTTCATAGTTTAGAAGCTCCCTGTTCATTTTGGTGTGGGAAGGTGATGGATTTGTGTGGGAAAATCCCAAATTCAGGGCCCAGGTGTCACCAGCAGCGAGCCTGGACTGAGCAGAGCCCAGGAGTTTTACTCTTTGCTCTGATTTCCCATTGCTCTGTTATTTTGACATTTTCCTCGTTATTTTGGCAGCTTCCCTGCTGTAAAACATGGTTTGTTAATCCACAAAAAACCTGGGTTTATCTGTTTTGTTCTGAATTCATTAGGAAATACAAGGGAATCTTGCTTTGGAGCTCTCGTGCTGCTGTCAGTTCATCCTGGTGGATAATTTACATCTGCATTTATTAGAGTAGTAAATCCTGCATTTCTCCCAAATAGAGGAGTTTCACTCAGTTCAAGCATGCAGCTCCTACTCAGGTGGGAATGCTCCAAAAATCCCATGGAAAGGTTGAATTTGACCTGGATAATCCAATCCTAGCAGGGAAAGTTCCTTCAGCTGATGTATCAATGGTAAATCCGTTGAGGAAATTTTGTCACAGAGGATTTTGAACTATAAATTCTTAAAAAACAATGTGTGAACTCGATGTGGCAAAATTCCAGGCTCCTGGGAATGACCTTTGGTGTTGGATGCTGTGATCCATAAAACCTGGAGAGTGAAATAAAGCTGTTCCATAATAACTGAGCATTAAAATCCCTCTTTTCTTCCAGCCTGAGACTCTGGAGCATCTCTTTGCCAAGCACCCCGAGCCAATGTCATGTGAGCCGCTTCTGCTGGAGGCAGAGATGGTGCTGGAGGACATCAGCATCACCAGAACCTTAGGAAAAGAAGAGCCAGGGGATTTTTTAGGAACTGACTCCACATTTCCACCCCCCCAGGACTCGGAATGTGACTCTGCATGCTCCAGCAGCCCCTTCCAGAGCAGCAGCTTCTGCAGGAGCTGCCAGGACGGAGAAGCGGCGGCGCAGGGTGACCTCAGATACGCCACGGTGATCGGCAGCTGCGCCTCCAGGGGGCTGTGCTGGCACAAACCCGGCCCCAGGAGCTGCTTGGGCAGCTGCTGCCTAGGGCAGCACCCCATCGTTCTGGGTGCCTTCTGCAGTGCTGCTTGGGAGGTTGGCAGTGGGGCCCTGCTGGTGCTGCCTGGCTGCCAGCCCGGCAGGGCTCTGTCCCTGCTGTCCTCGGAGGGCTTCTCGGAGCCTTTGCACCAGCGCTGCCTCTGTTACCTCGGGGTCACAGCCCTGGACAAAGGACACACGGACCTGCTCCTGACAGACAGCTCCAGGGGCACGTGTCAGCCCCAGAGCCCAGATCTGCTCACGGAGGGGGAGGGTCTCCAGCACATCCCAGCCAGTGTCAAGGAGTTTCTCCAAAGCAGCCTCAAGCCTAAAGGCACCGTTCCCTATGTTCCACAGTTCCGGATGGCTGCAGCCAAAGGGCAGCAGGCCACGGAGAAAAAGTGACAGAGTCACCCCAAAATTCCATATTCCTGAAGTTTTTCCAGGTGTTGATGCATTCCCCTGTTTTCCCTCTCTTGCTTTTTCCAGCTTGTTCTGGTTTTAGGCTTCACCTGGAGCCCCCAAGGGTGAGAGAGCTGATCCGTGGCCTGGGATGTTTCTGAGGGAGAAAAGCTGGAATGGGCCATTTCCCTGGGATGATTTGTGACATTGATCAGCCTGGATGTGGTTGCAAGGAATGGATCAAGGAGTGAAAGGCTCAGGCTGCTGCAGGAAGAGGAGGAGAATCCAAATTCCTGTGTTTCCATTAATTGGATGAAATAATGCATTTAAAGTAAAGTATCCACATTTTATTGTTGAACACGAGATTCCAAATGGTGCAATTTTACACTGACATCTCTTCCCAAGCTCTTTCCTAAGATTCCATGGGATAAAAGACAGGAACTGGATCCAAGGACCCTGCATTTTTGATTTTGGGAGATCAACCTCTCTGTATGGCCTTGGAGGAGTCACTTTGCCTCTACAAGCCTGCCAGGAAGCCTCAGGTGGGAGTAAATCAGGTCTGCATCTTCTGGGAGAAGCAGGAAAACAAACCCACACCTATTTGCAAGCCAAAGCTATTTTTTTTTGTTTCATTTCAAAGTTCATAAATATTTTTCTACACCTGCCTTTTCAGAGAACTATTTTGAGGAGTGAAGGAGGATGAATTTATTGTGCATTCCAAAGAATATATTTCTGTCAAACTTCAGTGAGACAAAACCGAAGGGCAAAACTGAAATTAAAAACCAAAGCAATGATGAATTTAAGCTCAGCTTAACACAAACCCCACTGCTGGGTTTTATTAAGCTGCTGACCTGGCTCTTATGGGGCTCTTTGATGCTGGATGTGACACAGATCCAATGTATTTGGGTGGGGTGAGGAATTCAAACCTGTTTTGTGTTAGAAGCCAAGACTTGTCACTGTGGTTGGAGCTAAACCTGCAGGATCCTGTGGCATTCCAGGCTAAAGCTGTGATGGATGCTGGATTTAGGATTCACTTCCTGCAGTTGGGAAGGGACAGCAGAGCCCATTTCTCTGGAGAATGGAATGATCCTTTCATGGAAGTGTCCAGAAAAATTATTTGGTTGTGTTTGAAGATCATCTTTCTCCAGAAATAAAAAGCTGATGTTGATTTTGGCCTGCCCAGTCCTTTCCCAGTAATTCCATATGAACAGAGGGAGCTTAACCATGGGAATGATCAGCTGAGGGACCAGGGAAGGCTTTCCTGGGAACATGGAACATTCAGGAATTAGGAGATGTGCAGGAGGTCTCTCATCCATGGACACTGGCAGATTCTCAGGTTTCACCTCCTCTGGGAGCCCACCCTGTCCTCCCACTGCCATCCCATGATTTTCCTAGTGGCCAGAGCAGCTGGTGCTCCTCAGGAAAACCAGTGGATCTCCTCTGCAAAAACCCTGCAGGAAATACAGCAAATCTGTAGAAGAGAAGATTTGGGGTGTGATGAGTGTAGAACCAAGGGATTGGATCCTTCTGTCCACATCTGCAATCCCAGGGCTCCTGAGCATGCTGCAAATCCAGGTCCTGCCCCACAGCTCCATAAATAATTCCTGAAAGTGGCATTTCCATCCTGATGGAAGGGACATCCGATCCCGCTCCTCACCTCTCCGTGCTCCCTCTGAAAGCCAAAATCTGCATATCCTGAATGCTCCATCTGCTGCCTCCGGCTCGGGTTACAGCTCCGGCCGCTCCCTCGGGCAGCAGCTGCCTCGGGGAGGGAAAACTGGGAGCTGGGGACAATTGAGAGCTGGGTTCTTTTCCATCATTATTTTTCCCCTCACCTTCAGGTCAGGTTGTTTCCCACAGCTGAGCCTTTCCCAAGCTGAGGGATTGCTGTGTTTGGAACAAAATCTCCTTGGCTCGTTCCTGGCTGAGCTGGAGATGGGAATGTGCACTGCCTGGGGAGTTTGGAAGGTAAGGAAGTCTTTGTCAGAGCCACAAGAAGCTGCCATTCTTTCCAGAACTGTCCTGCAAGGGACACAGGTGTCACCCTGGGGAGGGCTGGAAGGGGCTTGGTTCCAGGAGCTGTCCTTGGCAGTGTCTGGAGCAGGGAATCTGCTCACTGCCTCTCCCAGGCTCAGCTTCCTTGGCAGGAGAGCTGGGAAAGGAACCAGGAGCAGGGAGAAAGTAGGGAACAGGGTCATGCCAGGATCTGTGCTGGGGCAAAAATGGGTTTCAAGTGATGATCTTCACCTCCAGCTCTGCTCTGAGGGGTCTCCTCCACTCCTGGCTCAGTGCCTGGCAGATCCAAAGGGATTCACCTGCCCTTGGGCATGGGGGAGGAGCAAAATCCTTTGGAATTGCATTTGGGAGCATCCCAAGAGCAGCCACAGGAGTGACCCAGCACAGTTCCTGTTTCCTTCCCAGGGAAAATGTTGCTGCTTCTCCAGAAACGTTCCTGTGCCACAAAGAATCCCGAGCCAATTCCCAGGGAATCTGGGCATTTTGCAGAGAAATGGGATTTTTTGGCCGTGGCCTCACACTCACCAGGAAAGGCTTTTTCTGTTTGAACCAAGCAATTACAGGAACCATGTGCAGCTTCTGAAGTACAAATTAAGATCCTGCAGATTCATTTTGAAGAGCATTCAGGACTGCGGCTCTTTTATGTAAGAAAATGAATCAAATGTGTCATTTTCCCTTTTCTGTGTCACTTGCAGCTACAGTTAAATTCCCTTTTTTTTCATTTTCTTCTTTTTTTTTTTTTTTCTTTAATTTGGGATTGATGTTTGAAGAAGCAAAACCTTCCAGTGCCAGGGATTTGGAGCTCCATGATCTTTAAGGTCCCTTCCAACCCAGGCCATTCCCTGATTTAAAAGCACAGAAGGGATCAATACATCCTTCAATCCTTACCCAGGCCATGATTTTGTCATGGACATCCCAGATTTTGTGTTCCCTGTTGGAGAAAAGGGAATTAAAATGCAGGTTCCTGGTGGGAATTTCTGCAAGGGGAAGGATGCCATTCCTCCAATCTTCCCTCTGCTGGGAAAGCAACTTGTCTCAAGGTTTGAATGAAATCTCTTTGGGGTTTGCATCCAGCTTTTTCCCAGTAAAACACCGGGATTTCAGCACCCGCCCCCGTGGCCAGATCCTGCTATTGACAAGGACACTGCAGCGCTGGCACAGCCCCAGCCACACCTAAAGGACCCCAAACTCCCAAATTCCTTCCAGGAAGAGCCAAGCTGGGAAGCCCCAGCATCCTTGTGGCTGGAAAAGCGGGAGGGTTTGGCAGGTGCCGTTGTGCTCGCTAATGATCCCAAACAAAAGCCGGGAATTGTCTGTGGGGCCTCTCATTAATTAATGACTCCTCATCAGGAGCTGTTTGTGCCAGGGCTGCCAGCAGCAGGGCCGGGCTCTGAGAGCTCTCCCCGGGAAGCTGCAGAGGCCCCGATGGCTCCTGGGATAAGGCAGGGTCCTGCTGGGAGGGGAGGAAGGGAAAGCCGAGGGATGCAGAGGGATGGAGGGAGGGACAGCCCGGGGGGTTGGATGCTGGGGGAAAGCCGTGGGCAGCGAGCCTGGCCTCTGGGAGAGATAAAGGTCACGGCAGTGCCACCTCTGCAGTTCAGAGCTAATTAAAGGGTCTCTCTGGCCTTTTTTATCACCTTTTTTACACGCAGCCCCCTTTTCCCATCCTCCTGGGTGGGCCCTTTTGGGATGCAAATGAAGCTCATTTCCTATCTCTGAAAATTGGTTCAGAAGCCATTTGTACCTTCAGCTCCAAGAGGAGGGTTAGGGACAGGTGACAAACACAAACCTACCCACTGCTACATTCCCAGCAAAAAAAGCAATTTCCATATGGATCCAGCACTTGGCAGAGGAGCAGGAGCAACCTGGGCTGCTGGAAGGTGTCCCCAGCCTTGGGTGGAACGAGATGGGCTTTAATCTCCATCCAGATCCAAACCACTGTGGGATTCTAGAATTGTGTGAGTTCTGTGAAGGGGATTTTATAATTCTGTGAATGGATGGGAGGGAAAGCCAAGGAACAGCTCTGTCAGATCCCCCAAATCCACCCAGGACACACAGGTGGGCAGGAGACCCAGCTCAGGCTGCAAAGGAGCACTCAGAGCCTCATCTCGAGCTTCCAAAGATGATTAAAGATCTGGCAGGGAAAGAATTATTTAATCCTGTGCCTGCCTAATGTCAGGAGCTCGTCAGAGACCAGCTGTTGTTTGCAGGAACAGCTTGGAATCCCTCTGCTCCAGCTGGGTGGTCAGGAAAACTCCAGCTGGATCATCAAGAGACTCCAGCTGGATCATAGGAGAACTCCAGCTGGATCATCAGGAAAACTCCACCTGGGAGAGGAGAGCACAGGGAGCAGCAGGGACAGTGATGAACTCAGCCTGAACTCAGGTCTGGAGAACCAGGAGAGGCTGAGGGGGCTGGGAAGGGTCTGGAGCCCCAGGAGAGGCTGAGGGGGCTGGGAAGGGTCTGGAGCCCCAGGAGAGGCTGAGGGAGCTGGGAAGGGGCTCAGCCTGGGGCAAAGGAGGCTCAGGGGGCCCTTGTGGCTCTGCACAGCTCCCGCCAGGAGGGGTTTGGGGTCTGCTCCCGGGGAACAGGGACAGGAGGAGAGGGAATGGCCCCACAGGAGGTTCAGATCAGATACTGGGGAACAAATTTTGCCTGGAAGGGTGGAGAGGCATTGGAATAAATTGCCCAGGGAGGTGTTGGAGTGACTCCATCTGCAAGTGTTCCAGCTTTTCCTTCCTTTCTCATTGCCCAGAGCAGCTGTGGCTGCCCCTGGACCCCTGGAAGTGTCCCAGGCCAGGCTGGAGCAGCCTGGGACAGTGGGAGATGTCTCTGCCCATGATGGGGTGGAATGGGATGAGTTCAAATCTCCCTTCCAACCCAAGCACTCCTTCCCCAGGGAAGGTCCAGCTTGGAGATGATGGAAAATTTCTTCATGGAAAGGTTCCAGCCCTGGCACAGCTGCCCAGGGCAGGGGTGGAGTCCCCATCCCTGGAGAGGTTTAAAATCCCTGTGGATGTGGCACTTGGGGACATGGGGCAGTGCTGGCCTTGGTAGTGCTGGGAAACAATCAGACTTGATGGTCTCAGAGGACTTTTCCCAGATTAATGGTTCCAGGATTCTGTGATTTTATAACAGAGGGAGCTTTTTTCTCTTTTTCCCATCAGCTGGATGTGGAAATAGATGTTGAAGCAGGAGCCCTGTGAGGACTCCAATCCAATTCCCTGTCTGGAGCTGGGACAGATTGCTCTGAGCCCCTTGGAGCTCTGTGGCCTCTCTGGCTGAAATAGGGAGGTTAAAACTGCACAGATGGAAATCCAGGAGATCTGAAGATTATTTCCCTCCTGCTTTGTGTCACCTGCCCAGACCCTTTCAGTGGTGACAGCACCCAGAAACACAAGCCAGGGTTGCCAGGCAAAAACACAGAAATATTTCTTGTTGGTTTAAAAATCTGCTCTGTGGAGGTTTTTTTAGGTTTGGGTTTTTTTCAGTTGTTTTGTTTGTTTTTGTTTGGGGTTTTGTTTGTTTGTTGGTGTTTTTATGTGGTTTTGTTTTTGGTTTTTTGTAAGCAAAAAGACAGTGGAACCTTTCCTGCCAATCTGAGATCCTTTTTCCCACTCCAAAAAAAAAAACAACCCAGTCCTAGGATTAGGGGCTAAAATCTTTATGGCCCCTGCTTTGGTGTGGTTTTAGGGAGCTGATGTGAATTAGCTGAGCTCTTTACAGTGAGGAAAATCCCTTCCCTGGGCACTTCCCAGACTGTCCCTGGCAGGGTGGGCAGGCCCTGGCACAGATTTCCTGTCCCTGGCAGTGTCCCAGGCCAGGTTGGAGCAATCTGGGATAGTGGAAGGTGTCCCTGCCCATGGAGGGGGGACTGGATAATCCCTGAGCTCCCTCCCAACCCAGACTATTCCAGGATCCTATTCCATGAGGAATTTAATGTCAGGATTTCTTAAATCTCTTCATATAAACTTGTGTTTATTCAGACAAGATTTTAGCTCCTTCCTTCATCAAACCCAAGGGCCTTCCAGCCCTGGCTGTTTTGCAGGATGAATAATCCTGTCAGTGGCTATTTTTTTACCAGAATACATCAACACCCAGCCACAAATCCTCCTCCAGCTGGATAAACTGGGCTGGGGACGAGCTGTGGGTTCAGGGCTGGCAGCAGAGAGGAGAACATTCCCCAGCACATTCCACAGCTCCTCCTGGCCCCTCTCAGGGGTTGGGATGCTCCCAAAGAACTCGGTGGGATGAGTCAGCTCCGTGTCTGCCAGGCTGGTGCTGAGGGGGAGGAAGAGGAGTGAGGAGCTTGTGTTGATCCAGGGAAGCTGCAGCACAGGAGAAAAGTGACAGAATCCTCTTCATTTCTCAAGTCCTTGCTTGGAAAATCCACCTTTTCCTGTCCTTCCTGCTACACCAACACCTGATCCCTTGGTGGCACCTCTGGGGCTGCCAGGGAAGTTGAGGCAGTGGGAGCATTCAGCTTTTCCAAAGCAGGAACAACAGAATCCTAATCCACCTTCCTGCTGGTGGTTTTTTCTACTCTGTTCCATGGTTTTTTCCAGAGCATCCAGCACTTCCCAGCTCTGTCAGGGATGATGCCCATGGCTAAGGACTCAAGCCCATCCTCCCTCCTAAAGCCCAGGCTACAGAAAAAATTTGGAATCTGAGATCTCAGCCTCACATCCCAGGAAGTGCTGCAATATTCCTTGCTGCTGTCTTTAACCAAAACATTTGGGTTCCCAGGTTTGTTTCAGGAGAAATCACCCATGGAATTACCCTCATTGTTTTGGGACTATGACAAATCCTTCCCACTTCCCATCTCCTGTACCTGCCTGCTCCTTCATGGATGAGAAATTCCAGTGTTTTCATTCCAGTCCTGGCATTGCTCCAGGGAAGTGACTGCCTTTAAAAACTGCCCAGCATTTTCTAAGTAATAAAAAGCTTCAGTGGCTCCATAAGCTCCTGCCCTTTTCCTAGGAAAGCTGGTTAGTCTTTTTCAGGGAATCCACCCTGCTGGAGGGGAGCTGCCTGGATTGCTGGTTTATCCATTTCCATGCAGGATTTGGGAATCCACAGCAGCCTCCTCAGCCACTCCTGAGAGTGAAAAACCTCATCAAGGCCTCCCAAAGGGATTTTTGGAGGGGTAGGAAGCACATCCTTCCCTGCACAGCTGCTGCTCCATGCACTTCTCCCAAATAAATCCCTAATAAAGCTGCAGGAAGCAAAGGAGGGATGGAATGGCTGCCCTGCACCTCCTCCCTCCTTGCTCAGCTTCTCTCTCCCTCTTGATATCAAAACAATTCTTCTACTCCTGGTGAAATGGGGAGGGGAAATTCCATTGCCTGATCCCAGCATCTGTTATATCCCATTGAATTCCCATTTATTTGATATCCATGAGCTTCTTCAGCTGGAAGGACCGAGAAGAGAGCACAAACATTCATTAATTCTGCCCAGCTAATTAATTGATTCACGGATCTCTTACAGTATCTGGGCTGTTTGTTTCCCTCCCCTGTTTCCATCCTGTCCTGTTCATCTCCCAACAATCCACGACCTCCCTCAGTTTTCACCTGAATCCCTTTTCCTGGCACCAAGATCTTTATGGAAGAGGAGGGAAGATGACAAAGATCATTTGGGTTTGATGAGCTGAGGGCACAGAGGGGAAAAAATCCTGTGGGGAGTCCCTGGCTGGCTTTACTTGGTGTGGGCAGTGCCAAGAATCCCCTGATCCTCCCTGGGAAGAGGGATTTTGGAGGAAGGAGGGCACTGAGTCCAGAGTAAACCCAGAAAATTGTGTAAAATACCCCAAAATGCTCTCAGTGGAGGTTCTGAGGCTGCCTTGGGGGTGCTGGAGGGCACAGGAGCCAGGACCCCCTTCTGTTTATATCAACCATTCTCATTCCAAACTCATTTCCTGCTGCTCCCTTCCTGTTTTAATGGGAAATGTTTCCTTTGACAGGACCTCACCGAATCCATTTATCCTGCTCTGTTCCAGCTCTCCTGCCACATTTATCACCCAAGGATCTGAGTGCATTCAGCACAACCACAGACATCTGCCAGCTTATTTTTTTTTCTCTCTCAGTCTCCTCAGGAGAAAAAATGAAATGAGTGCAACAGTTTTCCTATTTTAGGAAGTTGGACTTTTCCCCCAGCCTCTCTCCCACAAACGTTGCTTTAGTTTTTTTCTAGTAGAGAAAACAAATCTCCACAGGATCCACATCCTCAGGTTTGATCCTGAGACAATTTTAGTTTCCAGAAACAAAGCTGGACCATCCCTTCACTGCCCAGCTCTAGGGAAGGGGTCAGGAATATCAGGAATACTTTTCCTCTCACCAGGCAGCTTTTTGGCTGGAGGATTGGGAATGTGGGAATCTTGCACCACAATGGGACAGAAATGGTCACAAGTCACAGGGAAATGAGGAAAAGCATCACCTGGACTGGTGAGAGCTCTGTGTCAACAATGAATCCCAAACCCCCTCTGAGCTACTGCCCAAAGTGATCCCTGTGCATCATCTCCGTGGTGTTGGCATTTAAAAAAAAACAACATGGAATGGTTTGGATTGGGAGGGACATTAAACTCTTTTAATTCCAAACTCTGCCATGGCAGGGACACCTCCCACTGTCCCAGGTGCTCCAAGCCCCATCCAACCTGCTCTTGAACACTTCCAGGGATCCAGGTGCAGCCACAGCTGTGGCCATCCTGTGCCAGGGCCTGCCCACCCTCCCAGGGAAGAATTCCTAATCCCCAATATCCCATCCAGCCCTGCCCCCTGGAAGCCATTCCCTGTGTCCTGGCACTGCAGAACTCTGGAACACGAGAGTTCACCCACAAATGTTCATCCCCTGCCTGGTTTTGGGACCTTGCCAGGGGAGAAACACGGAGAAAGGGATGTTCCCCTTCAGGGAGCAGCCTCAGCCTCGTTGTGCACTATCCTGGGAACTGCAGTGAGGAAGGCAGCGGGATCCCAGCTAAAATGGGGAAGAGAGAGGAGGTGCCTCGCTCCCGGCTGCTCCTGCGGAGGGAGCTGTCCAGCTCCTGACTGCCCGCAGAATTCCTTCATGTGTGCTGTCACAGAGATGCTCCTGGAGGTGCCTTTGGGCAGCTTCCCTGAGGACTCTGCCAGGAACGGGGAGGTTTGGTCCGGAAGAGAAGCTGGATAACCAAAAATCTCCAGGATTTCACAGACTGACAGAAGGGTTTGGGTTGAAAAGGACCTTACAGATGACCTCAAACCGGATCTCAGAGCTGCTGCGCGTCTGACAGCTCAGGCTGTGGGAAGGACAGAGGCACTGAGTGCCGGTCACTGGGAAGTGACCTTTTCCCAAAGCTGCCAGGATCTCAGCTGGATTTATGGATATGAAATCCTTTGGGATGGTCAGAGCTTCTCAGCAGTGAAAAATTGGTGCCTGTGAGTGGCACTTGGTGACTGCAGCAGGGCAGGGAGTGCTGCAGCTCTCAGGACTCACTCTGGTGGGGATCAGGAGTGCTCAGGGCCGCTGGAATATCTCAGGAATGACTTCTTGGAGCTGGCTTGGCAGGCTCAGCAGAGGCAGATGCGAGGAACACGAGCCCACGATGCGATTGCAGCAGGAGCTCTGAGGAGTGCCTTCATTTCATCCTCCTGCTCTCAGCACTCCCTCCCAGCAGCCAGGCTTCAGGAGGGTGGCAGGCAAGAGAGGAGGAACCCAGGAGCTGCTGCTGGAACAGCCCCGTCCTTCCCAGCAGGGTGAAGCACTGCTGCTGTTCCCAGCCTCTGGAATTGCATCCATGGCTCCGAATCTCTGCCTGGATCAGGATTGCTGCTCTCTGCTGTTGCCAGGGAGCTGAAAAGCTTGGATGTGCTGCCTGCAGGCTGGGAATGACCAAAGCAGGATTTGAATTTCCCTGGCCTTGTAGTCTGGAAGAGCAGAGTTTCTTTCAGCCATTTGGAAATTCTGTATCCTGCCCTAATTTCTGTTGTTCAGTGCTTACAGATAAGAGACAACTCCTAAATATTCCAAAGATTTGCCTGAGCCTAAACCACAGGGTTTGCACCTGGAATCCAGGGGAGGATTGCAGAAGTGACTTGTCTGTGGAGTTTCACAGAGTTGAGCAAGTTTAACGCCTTTGCACACCAAACTCTGGACCAGATTCCTTGATCTGTGTCCAAGGCAGCAGAGAGGGACAAAAATTCACCTTGGTTCTCCTCACTGCAGCCCAAATTTTGTAAAAGGTATTGGCATGTTGTTGAAATTCGATTGATAATTACTTCTGTATTTTAAAAGAAACTCCTGTGTTTTATAGAAATCTCTCCATTAATTATTAACTCTTAATTTTACTGAGCTGGACAGACAATCTTTTCTCCTCTGTAAGATTATGTGGCACAAAACTTTCATTCAATACTGTTCTTTTATTGCATAAAGAGTGGTTTATCAAGATCTGCTGTGGTCTGGCCTGTGGGCCTGTGGGATATTGGCCCATGGGATGGGACTTGAGCAGGAATCCCAACACAGCAGCCTTCTGTTCACTTTTCAGAGGCTGCAGTCATGAATCCCTGGAAAAAATCAAGGGGCTGTGTGTGATCCACAAATAACCAGTTTAACTCTTCATTTGAAAGGTTTTGTAATGAATAGATTTTATTTTTCCCTGCTGGACTCTGAGGTTTTGGGGGACTGGGGTGGGTTCTGTAAGCCTTTTAAATGCTCCTCCTCGGCTCTGAAGACCAGAAAATTCCTCTTTTACCACGTGAGCCAAGTCTTCATGTTATTACTCCAGAAACTTGGCCTTTGATGAGGACATCAAACACCCCAAGATCTCATGTTTAGGATGAAACAGAACAACCATAGAGAGAATTACCCTTTATCTGCTGGGTGTCTGGGGTGGTGTGACCAGGCAGCAGCTCCCACAGGTGTGACATGTGACATTGAATCTTCGAGGTGAGCAGCTCCTGTTTGCCAGGGTCTCACCTCCCTCGCAGGGAAGAATTCTTCCCCAAAATCCCAACCCCAGCCCGGCTGTGCCCGGGGTTTGTCCCTGCTGCTTCCCCCGGGTGTAGAGCGTCCTCTGCTCCATGCAGCATTCCCTAGGGAGATTTCTCAAACCACCACCAGCTGCTTCCTCTCTCCTGCTCTGCCCCTGTGGATGTAATGACATCGATAAATTTGTGTTTGATTCCTCGGAATCCCAGACTAGTTTGGGTTGGGAGGGACCTCAGCGCTTCCCTCATCCCACCCCGCCATGGGCGAGCGATGCCACGCACTAGCCCAGGTTGCTCCCAGCCCCATCCAAGCTGGAATTCGGCCGCATTTGCTGCAGAGCCGCTCCCGGAGCTCGCCTTGGCCCAGACCCGGCCGGGGAGGACCCGGGGCCGGGGCTGCGGCGGGGGAGGGACGGACGGAGCGGGGCGGGACGGACGGAACCGGGAGGGGAGAGCGGAGCGAGCGCTGAGGGAACGGGAAGGAAGAGCAGAGCGGAGAGGAGCAGGCGGGGAACGAGAGGCAAAGGAAGGGAAGGGACGGCAAAGGAAGGGAAGGGACGGCAAAGGAAGGGAAGGACAGGGAAAGGAAGGGAAGGGGAAGAGCGGGGAGCGAAGGGAAGGCAGGCGAGGAGCCGAGCCGAGCCGCCGGCGCTCCCTGCGGGGCCGGCCCCTCTCGCTCCGCAGCGCTGGGGAAGCGCGGCCGCCGCTCCGCCGCCAGCGCCGGGGCCATGGAGCGCTGAGGGCGGAAACCTGAGGGGAGCGTGAGGGGAGCCTGAGGAGAGCGTGAGGAGAAGCGGAGGAGAAACGGAGGAGAACCCGCGGGGAGCCCCCGGAGCCGCCGCCGCCGCAGGAGGTAAGCGCTGCCCGCCCGTGGGGCCGCGGCCGCCGCCCGGGGCCGGGGCTGAGGCGGCTCCGGGCTGTGAGGGGACCCGGCCCGGCCCTGCCGTGAGGGGGTCCCGGTGGGTCCCGCTCCGTGCCCGATGGAGCCCAGGCACCGAGCCGCCCGTGGGGTGTTTGCGTGGCCCCAGTTAAGTTTTGTCGTGGGGAATCACATGGCCTTAAGAGAAAAAAAAAAAAAAAACCAAACAAACGAGGGTTGCGGTTTGCCATAGAGCGGATGTACACTAATTGTTTTTTTAAATTACTTTATTTCTGCGCCCTCTGCACCTTCTAGATATTCCATGTGTCTGTTAATTTCCCTTCTATTTCTCCCTGTATTCTTTCCGCCTCGAATTTCTCTGAGAGTCGCTCATTTTCTGCTGCCCATGGTGCTCCCTAGAGCCGCATTCCCGGGATTTGCTCCTTCCCGGCTGCCCTGCCGGGCTCCCCTTCCCAGCCAGCCCAGCCCAGCCTAAAGCCTGGGCAGCTCTCTGCAGCCTGGACCCTCGGCACTCCGGGTGGGATGAGCCCTCCCGATGCTCCTCTGCCGGAGACATTTCCTCTGCATCATTTCCCTGCCATGTGCTTTGAGTCAGTTTGTTTTTTCTGAGCCTCCTTTCCCCAGTTCGGAGCCTGGTGGGAGTTGCGAGTTCAGAGAGGATCTGGGAGTTGTTCCCTTGGTGTGGGTCCACAAAGAGGAGCTTTTTGCTCTCCTCAGGTGGAGGTTGGTGAGTTATAAATCAATTCTGCTGAGGAACGAGGTATTTGCTGTGATCTCTGAGGCCGGGATGGAGCCATGAGGGCACCGAGTTGTTTTGTGTGATGCTCAGCATCTGTTGCTAAAGGAAACATCCCAAGAGATCCTCCACTGAAGAGAGAATTCCCGGTAGATCCCTCTTGTGTGAGACTCTTTCCAGCAGAATCCATGCAATGCCTTTTGTTTTTTTCCTCTGGGCTCCTGGTGTCCATAAGGAGCAGCAGTGCACAAGCTGAATAATTGCATTTGCAGGTCATAAATCCAGTGGAACAGGGAACTTTTTTAGGCCACTATGAGAGAGATGCTCATTTGTAGTGTCCCTCATTACCAGCTCCAGAGAGGGAGCTGATGGTTAAAAAGGTTCTGAACAAATCTGTGATCTATAAATCATCTGGAATAAAAGCTTGTTAGCACAACAAGTGCTTTTCCCGGCATATTATTCATTGGAATTCTCAGTTTCTCTTGTCATCTCATCTATTTTAATGTTTCCTTGTGCCTGCTCAGGTGCTCCAGGCACACTGTATCCTACTTCATTCCAATGTCCATGTTTTTGGACATTTTACATTCCAGGAAATAATTTTTAGTGCAATGCTTTAATGTGAAGCTGAAGTAAAGGACGGTATTGAGCCTTTTTGGCTGTTCTTTTCAAAAACATATTCAGGTTTTTTTCTCCACCACTTCTGTATTTACTTCCCAGCTCTTCCCACGTCACATGGAAACCTCTCCTTATTCAGCATTCAAATCCTGATTTATCCATCAGGAAGCTTAACCCAGATTAGCTGAGTAATCGTCTCTGGGAACACAGGGCTCCTTTAAAGAGTCATTCCAACCAAATCCCTGGAATTTCCATATTTGAAATGGATAGCCACGGGTAGAGCTGGAAAATCCTGCCTAAAATGGCAGCTTTTAATTGGAGTGGTTTGTTTTGTCCAAAAATCCTTTCCTTGGAATGATCCCCATGGAGCTGTCCTGGAGAAATGGGGGAAGTTTTAAACATTTGGGGAAAATAGTGGCAAAACAGTACTTGGGAACACCTTTATTCCTTTCAATTAAGTGCCTGTCTTTCCAATTTTCAGTCTTTGTATGGTTCCCCAGCAAATAAAATTGGATAATTATGGCAGTGGGATAAACACAGCTTTGGCCGATGGGGAAAAAAAAAACCCAAAAAAGAAAACATTGGGAAGGTGTAGGACAAATAACGAGGTGAAAAAACTCCCTTAAACTTGATGTCTGTTGCAAGCAGGTGAGTGGATGTTTGTATGAAATATTGCTTGGAAGGAAAAGGATTTTAGCCTGATGTTATTACTCACGCTGTGGGGTTTTTTTCCCCCTTTTCCCTCAGTTTAGAGAATGAAAATAATTTGTCAGTTTCACTTTGGGCTCCTTGCTGCTGCAGTGTTTTGGTTTCAGGCGATGCAGGGGGATGCTTGAGATGGGGTAGGTGAATTTCAGCTGAATTTCTTTAATTATGAAAACAGCTCTCAGCTTCAAGCTTGTTTTTACAAAAAACCCCAAATTGATACCATCCTGTTGTGCTAAAACATGCAGGGAAAGCCTGGCTGTGCTTCCTGTGACATCTCTGAGTGTTCCATTCATCTGTGAGCCCTTCGTATCCCAAATAATTCAAGGATGTATCCATTGTTCAGGTTAAAATCTTCGAAAGAGATTGATGAATGGTACAGAGAAAGCAAATGAAGAACTTTTCTCTTGGTTATGCAGGAAAATTGTGAAATCCAAGCCTTTGAATTTAATTTTTAACTTAATTTTTCATTAGATGTCTAATTGGACCAAGGGTCCGTTTGCCAGAGTGTTCTTGGAGCACAAACCATGGCAGAATAATTCCTGCCAATCACAGAAGTCTCCAGGAGTCTGAGAAACTTTGCAAATGGAAAAAGACAATTTTAGAGAACAATAAAGAAAAGGTAAAATGGTTTATCCTTTGCATTTTAAACCAGGCTGAGAGATCAGAGGGAACTTCCTGGGAGAGCAGATTATTCCCTATCTGCCTGCAGTGGAATTCCTGCACTTGCTGCTGCTGCAGCATCTGGCACTGCTGGCAGTGATGAGAAAATAGATTAGAGGATGAGGCTGGGTTAAATCCGTGCTTATTCAGGTGCTTAAAAAATGTCATTTTGTGCACCCTGAGTTCTGCTTTTCCTCGTGTTTGGCCACTTAAGGATACACTTTGTTTATAAAGAACTCAGGGGAGGAAAATCCAGAAAATTCCCCTTTTTTGGTCTTTCTTTCTCCCTTTTCTGTCTGTCCATGTAGGGTTCTGTGTGTGGACTGTGGGATTTTTAACTTTCCTCCATCCATTTCTTTTCTGAATTTCTCTCCTCTCAGGAAACAAAGAGGGTTGTGGATATTTTTACTGATGGGAATGAAGTGGAACCAAGGCACATTCAGGGCCTGGGAGAAATTAAGGACAATCTCGGTGGTGCTGAAAATACAGGTTGGGAATTGGGACAGTGTGGAGCAAAGATACTCCATAGAGTGAGGTATTTTATAGAGCAAAATTATAAAACTTCAGCCCTGAACACTGCAAAAATGCTGAATTATCGTCTTTAAACTGTGGGAGCTGGAGCCAAGTGGGCAAAACCCGTTTGGATTGGAGATGAGCTGGGGTTCAGACCCAGTTTTCCATTAAAAGCTGCTGTGCTTCTGGGATTCCCTGGTGGGATTTTCCCCTCAGCTTTCCATGTTGGTTACCCAAGGGATATCACAGCATTCCCATTGTCCTGTGGGCTGCAGGACAAGTGAGGAGGTGCCAGTGGATAAATGAGGGTAATTTCTGGTGACAGAAAAGCAGCAAAAGCCCCCAGGATCCATCGGGGGCATCGATGTCCCCTCATTTTTCAGAGTGTCCTGGAAGGGGATTGATTTGTGGAAAAAAAACCTCTATAGCTGGTAGATTTTTGTGCCCCCATGTCTGAGGGTGCAAAACCTCCGCAGTGGGTCTGTGTTCTGTGGGAGAGCTGGGCTCTGCTGTGATGGATACAGACTGAGATGGCATTTCTGAGGAATATTGGGAATATTCCTTTGCAGCCGGCTGTTGAGAACGTTCCACTGAGCTGTTAGAGAGTTAACTCAGCCTCGTTTGTCTCTAATTAATTTGCTGGGGGATAATACCCCACGTCTGACCTGATTTTGGCAGCAGATTTGGTGGGAGCAGCTGCTGATCCTGGCGCAGGCTTTGCCTCCCGTGCAGGAGGTGTTGGTGAGCAGCTCAGGACATGGGGACACAGTGAACACACAAAACTCTCCTCCAGGTGCTGCTCCCTTCCTCATCCCAGCCCTCCTGGCCTGCAGGAAGTAGGACACAGAGTGTTGGCAATAAAAGGATTTTTTTTCACTGTTGAGGGCAGATCTTGTGGAGTGACAGGCAGAGCTCGCCGTGCTGCACGCCAAGGTGTGGGAAGAGAGAAGAGGGGAAAGGGAGGTCAGCTAAAATAAATCCAAGGAAACAATCCAGCCTTGGAGACTCCAGAGAGCCATGGAAGCACAGCAGAGAGGGGACAGCCAATAAACTGATGCCTGGGGGGTTTATAAGCCAGAGGATTCCCCTGAGCTCTCCTAAATGCAGAGGGAATCTCTGCCTGCTGTAGGGACAACAAGCCCTGGGTGTTTTTGGCACAGGGAAGCTGAGTGGAGCTGCCAGAGGATTTGCTCCTCAGGATTCTTTTGGATGCTGTGCTTTTATGCCAGTGGTTCTGAACCTGGAAACAAGAAGTTGACCCTTTGCTTGAGTAAATCAGCAGCGGGTTTTCGGTTTTGTTTCTGCCTGGGCTCCTCTGTGAGCTCAGGTGCCTCTGGCACATCCAAGGAATTGTGTTTCTTCTGGGAGCTAAGGCAAAGAAAGGCACAGCCTGGAGCTTAGCAGGAATCTGAGACTTGGAGTTTTCTCACTGATGTGCAGGAATCGGCTTTGGTGTCTAAAATCTGAAATGTAAAGAAAAAAAGGGAGAAATTTCCCCTGATGGAGGAGAACCTTCTCTAACCTTGTTGTTGCTAAACAAAGCTCAGCTTCTGAGTCACTCCCATGGATCTGGGTTGAATATTTGCTGCCTGCAGGATGGGCACCAAGGGATAAATCCCTCCTGAGCTTTGGGGAAGGATTAGGACTGTGCTCAGATGGAAAAATAAATTCTCACCATTGATTTTTGTCCCATTCACGCTTTTATAATTCAGCAATAGCTCGAGGAAGGCACAGACAGGATCCCACTGGAATAAACAGCACAGAAAATCTGGGATTGCCAGAGCTCCTGGGAAATGTGGGGGATAAATCTGGAGAGGAGCTCCTTGCAGCAGGGACACTTGCAAGGGTGCTTATAAATAGTGGGAGCAGGGACTTGGGGAGGAGAGGAATCCGAAAGGAGGAATCCTCGGGAGTCACCGTTTCTGAAAGCAGCAGCTCAGATGAGAAGCAGAAAATGATCCAGCAGCACAAGAGCTCTTGAGGAGAGAATCAGTGTGAGACATATGGAAACCTTCAGGGCCCGGCTGCTCTGTTTGATGGGATTCTGCTCCAGGAGCAGCAGATCCTTGGGGTGCCCAGTGTGCTCAGGAATACTGATCAGGAACCTGCCAGGGCCCGTGGGGCCAGGGCTAAACCCACTCCTGCCTGGAAGGAAAAACATCCCATTTAATGTTGGAAAAGTGTCACTGGAACAGCCCAGGATTCTCCATGTTCCAGCTGGGAATGGCTGCTGGGGGCTGTGGGGGCTGGGGCCAAGTGGGCAAAACCCCTTTGGATTGAAGATGAGCTGGAGTTCAGACCCAGTTTTCCATTAAAAGCTGCTGTGCTTCTGGGATTTCTTGTTGGGATTTTCCCCTAAGCTTTCCCTGTTGGTTACCCAAGGGATACCACAGCATTCCCATTGTCCTGTGGGCTGCAGGAGAAATGAGCTTGGGCAGGAGCAGAGCAGGATGTGGGATGTTCTTTGGAGAGCTTGGATTCCCAGCACTGCTCCTTCCAGGGGTGCTGCTCTTCTGCTGGAAAACTCTGTGTGGATCTTTTGGGATACCAGGAAGAGCAGGAAGTTTGTTCCAGGTGATCCTTGGAGAGAGGCTGCTCCAGGATCTCAGTGATGAGGGGTAGGGCAGGAAAAGAAGAGCAGGATATGGGATATTCTTTGGAGAGCTTGGATTCCCAGCACTGCTCCTTCCAGAGGTGCTGCTCTTCCCTCTGGGAAAAGCTCTGTGTGGAACTTTTGGGATCCTCAGAGGAAAACAGGGAGCTTGTCCCAGGTTGTCATCCCCTTTTCCAGGATCTCAGTGATGAGGGATAGGGCAGGAAGAGCAGAGCAGGGTGTGGGATGTTCTTGGAGAGCTTGGAATGTGGAATGTCACCTGGAGTGTTTGGATTCCCTGCACTGCTCCTACCAGAGGTGCTGCTCTTAGCCCTGGAAAATTCTGTGTGGAACTTTTGGGATCCTCAGAGGAAAGCAGGGAGCCTGTCCCAGATGTTCCTTGGAGAGAGGCCTCTCCAGGGTGGGTTCCAGGGCAGGAGCAGCAGCTCTGGGGCTCCTGCATCCTGCTGATCCCAAGGATTTCATGGCAGGCTCTGGTCTGAGACAATTCCAAACGAGGCTCCTCGTGGCAAAAAATGTTCCCCCGTGTTTATCTGTGACTTGGTGACTAAAGCAGCACAGGTTTGCACACAAATAGAATCAAACCATCATTTCCATGAGTTTTCAAAGCATGAAATATCTGGAGAGGGTTTCTTTCCCTGCTGGAATTCCAGGAGAGCTGTCTCCCCCTGCCTTAGCTGTTACTGTTCATGGAGAATAACTGTTGGGATGCCCTTTCCCACTGGTTCCTCCAGGTGGGACCGGGCAATATTCCTCAGTTGGCTTTGTGTGGCTTCTTCTTTGCCTTCTTTCTTTCCTCTGCATTCACTTCTCAATTCTGCATTTCCTTTCTGGAATTCATCCCAGAATTCCAAGTCCAAGCCCCTTTCCCTGCACTTTCCTGAGCAATCCATGAAATCTCTGCCTGTACTTCCCTTGTTTGAGGTGTTATTTGTGTGTGTCCAGTTCTGGGGGAGAACTGGGGCTGTGCTTTTCCCATTTTCCTCATTCCTGCCGGAGCCATGGGAACATTGTGGGGTTTTTCCCAGCTTGTGGGTAACTGATGAATCAATTCCATTAAAAATGGAAAGTTTTCCATGCCTTTTTCCCAGAAAAGCAAGAACAAGGCAGTGTTCAAATGAAGTCAGGCAGAAGAACTATAAAAATAAACATTTATTTCACCTCATTCTTCATTTCCTTCTGGAGCTGTATTCCCAGAAATCCAGTTAGTTTAAAAAAGGGAAAAATATTCCAGTCACAGGCACTGAAAGGAAGTAGAAAAATATGTTTTTGTCATCTTTCCTGTTTTTTAATCACCTGCTCTCAGCATAAAAATATTTAGTGCAAGACTCCTGTCATGTGAAATAATTGTAATTAATTCCTCAAGTCAGGGCTGTGTAGGAAAATTCAGGGAGAATTTCCTAAGCAAAGGATAAGGGATTTATTTAGATTTGTGGAAAACCAGAGAAGCTTTATGATTAAAAAGTAATGATTTAGCACTGAGCAGACTCTTCCTGACTTTTAAGAAGCTTGGGTGAGTTTTCCTGGATGAAATATTGGATTTTTTCCATGACCTGAGGTGTTCCTGGTGTGGATTTTGCTGGAGAAATTCAGGCAGCATTTTTGGGGTTGTTTGTTCGTAAAATAGGAGCAAGCAGGAGAAATCTCCCTAAATCCTCTTATGGAATGGCAGCCAATCCCCCAAAATTCCCTTTTCCCTTCCCATAATTCACTGTATGATCAAGTTGGAATATTCTTGGCTATTCCTGGCTGTTCCTTTTCCCATTTGACTCATCAGAGTTGTTGAATTATTCCTTTTTTTGGTCCATCCTGTGCTGTCTCATAGATCCAACACCAGTTTGGTGCTGGCCATTTGCTTCCCAGTACAGCAATTCTTCCATTTTTGGTTGGATAAACCAGATTTTCTTTAACTTTGCAGCAAACCAAAGTTATTTTGGTTTTTATTATTGATATTGTGCCCCTGGGAGCGAGCCTGGATTGATGCTGGGAACCCTGCAGCTGCTTTGGTTTGGATTTCAGATCCACACTTCCATTAAGCTTTTTTTGGAATTGTGGTTGCACTGATGGGTTTTTAAAGGGTATCTGTAGGTGTGTAACAACTGCCCTTTAATCAGAGGGATGGAATTCATGGAAATTTGTCATTTGAGATGAAAAAAATTGAAGGCAGCACAAAAATATTCCCCCTGTGTTTATCTGTGACTTGGTGACTAAAGCAGCGCGGGTTTGCACACTGGAAATAGAATCAAACCTTCATTTCCATGAGTTTTTAAAGCATGAAATATCTGGAGAGGGCTTCTTTCCCTGCTGGAACTCTGTGGGCTCGGATCCTCTTCCCTTCTCCTGCAGAGGAGGGGAAAGGAGTGTTCTCCATCTGCCCGGGGGCTTGAAATGATCCTGTGTTTTGATGGCTCTGCAGATGAGTTCAGTTCTGCATTCCACAGCCCAACCTGTGGGATTCAGTGGGGAGGAGAGCAGGAATGCTTCATTCCCGAGCCACTCCAGCTGCAGGAAGTGCTGCTCTCACTGCACCCAGTGGTTTCCATGTTTTTGGGCTGGGATTTGAAGTGGCACTTTATTCTTTCAGCGAGCAGGAGACACAGTCCTAAAAATAAACGGATCAAGTGATACTGGAATTTTCATTTATAAATTCTCTGGGGATCTGCCAAAACTTCCATCAGAGACCTGCAGTCATTTGGGAGGAGGCACAGGCTGTTCCTAAGCCGAGGGAATTCAGGTGGGAGGGATGTGGTGAGGGGGAAGAAATTCCTTGCTGAGGGTAAAGAGGAGGTTTTCCAGAGAATCTTTGCCTCTGGATCCCTGGAAATGTCCCAGGCCAGACTGGACAGGGCTTGGAGCAGCCTGGGACAGTGGAAGGTGTCCCTGCCATGGCAGGGGTGGGATTTAAGGTCCTTCCCAAGCCAAACCAGTCTGGAATTCTGTGATTCTGTGGGGTCAGTGCTGTGGGAATGGAGCAGGAAATGCTCCCTTTCCCTGCTCTCCTCCCAGCTCTCCCGGCTGAGGAAACATTTCCATTTTCCCCATCCCATGAGGGAGGGGAAGGGGAAGGGGAAATCTCTGTTCTCCTGGGTAGAGATGTCCCTTCAGCACTCCAGCTCCAGAGCTGATCCAGAGGAAAATAAAAGGGGCTCGTTGTGCTCACTCCAACACCTTGAGATTGGCCTGGAGTTTGTTGCCTTCTCCTGCCTTTTCCAGCAGCAGAAGTTTCCTGTTCAGCCCCGAGGATGTGAATTCAGCCCCAATAAATCAGATTGCAGCTGCTCCTGTGCTCTGGCTCCCAGCTTGGCTTCCAGAGGGCTCATTCCCTCCGTACTGGGGTGGATTATATTCCAAGCTGTTCCCTGCTCCACATTTGCTGCAGGAAAACAGCTGAGGGCCCAGATTTTGCAGTTTTATTCTGGGCATCTTGTTTGTTTTGAGGAAAAAACCCATTTCCTTCTATTCTGAGTTTTCAAAGGGAAGAATATCAGCATTTCCTTATCTCAGTGGGAGCAGATTCATGAGGAGAGCACCTGAATGTGGGAGCGAGCTGGGAATGAAAAACCTTTGGAAGGGAGAAGGGAGAAGGGAGAGGGGAAGCTCTCCTGGAGTGCCTGATCCTGGAGCAGCAGATTAGGGCTGAGTGTAATTAATAATGAGAAGAAATCCATGAAGTTGTTATAGTAACTGGGAAGTGAGGTTGGAATTTATGATCCGAGTGACTCAGCTCTGGGGGAAGGGATCTGGGAGCCCACGGAGGGAGAGCTGGAGATTCCCTTTCCCTGCTCACCCTTCCCAGGAAACTCTGGAATGGCCATGGACGAGGATCCTCCAAACCCTGAGCAGGAAAACCAGCTCAGCCCATCCCTCTTGTCTCTCTGCAGGTCTTGTGATCCTGGAAAAGTTGGGAAAACTCTCCCCAAATAATCCATGTAGCAATTAAATCCTAATGGTTTTTTCCCCAGGAATACAAAAATGCCCTTTAGCTTTCCAGCCATCTCGAAAAATGAGAGCTGTACAACTCCTCTCCTGATGCTGCTTTGGGAATTCAGGGAGCTGGGTGGGAATTTCAGGATTTGGGAGTTGTGCATCCTCTTAATCTGCACTTTTTGTCAGAGGAAAACACATCCTAAGAATAGAATGGGAAAACCTGTGAAGTTGGGTTGTTCCTGTGACTTGGAGAATTTCAGCACTGGTTGCCCAAAAAAGAAAATATTTGGGTGTTGGAACACTGCTCTTTCCAAGTAGCCTCAAGTTTGGGTGGAAAAATCTTCTGGATTAGCTTGAAATGGTTCTTTTATGCCTCAAGGCCTCAGCCTCCAAATCCCAGAATTCTGGGCTCGTTTGGCTTGGAAAGGAAATTTTAAATCCTGAAACCCCCACTGTTCCAAACTGCTCCAAGCTGGCCTTGGGCACTGCCAGGGATCCAGGGGCAGCCACAGCTGCTCTGGGAATTCCATCCCAGCCCCTCCCCACACTCCCAGCCTTTAATTCCTTCCCAATATCCCAGGGAATTCCATCCTCTGGCAGCTTCTTCCATTTTCAGTCACAGTCCTGCCCCAGATTTGGGATTTTCCAGGTGAGGGTGGATGGATCCAGGTTGGCATTCCTCTTGGAACACCCTGGCACACTCCTACATCCCAATATTTTGGAATTTCCAGTTTTTTAATTCCCTCTGCAACCTCAGCATGGAACAATTCGTCCAGGAGAGGCAGATTTTTTTATGGTGAAGGACCCTGACACGGAGGTGATCCCTGGGAAGTGAGAATTTCTTGGGGGAAGTGCTGGGATTTTGGGAGCAGGGGTTACTGAACAGGGTTAATTGCAGCCTTTGAAGTGATGGAATTGGATAAAAACTTCCCCAAATGTTCAGCAAGAGGAAGTGCCAGGATCACTCCTGGTAATTAAAGGGGTTTTTGATAGCTGGGAAAGAAATTACCAGGAGAAGTTGGGAGAAAATGCTGGAATTGTCACTTTCACCTCACTTCAGAGCTCTTCATTTGGGAGAAAATTGCAGAATGAGCTAAATCACTTTTTCATAAAAAAAAAAAAAGCTGATCATTCTGCCTGGCATCAAAAATAATGCAAATATTTGCCCAAGAAGCAAAATATCAGATCCAGAAGGAAAGAAAACAACCACAGTCTAAGGAAACAGGAACATCTGCTTTGGCTCTGAGATAAAAATCCTGGAGCAGGAAAGCTGAAATGTCCCTCTGAATCAGGCTGGTCCCCTTTCATCTCCTGTTATGAATTAGTGCTGTCCAAGATGCCACTTCAAATATCTGAAATCAAATATGGAAGTGGCTGGTGGAAAACATGGCAGCATTTCCAGAATGCCAAATGCTTTTCCTTGAACCTTAATTTCCTTTTTTTTATTGGATGGGCAGACAGAAATTTCAGTCTGGGAATTGCTAACATGGAAAAAACCCTGGGATAAATCAGATTTGGAGTTGAGCACGATGCTGTCATGTCCTGTTTCATATTCCCAGTGCCAGGCTTTGCAGTTTTGGATGAATATTGTGGAAAATGCAATTTCTCTGCTCCAGAATCCTTTTCCTGGGAAGGAGAGGACACAGAGTACAGCAGCAGGAATTTCCTGTGGCACAAATCCTCATTTTCCCTTTCTGTTTGGGTTTTGCAGGTGCCTGTGGAGAGAAAAGCTGGATAATTGATTTCTGTTTGTTCTGACTGGCCATGGAAGGTGTTTTTCCTCAGGCTCTGGGACTGGTTTTAGTTGCTGTTCCATGGTTGTGTTTGGGAATTTGGGATGTCAGAAAAGCAGGATCCTCCATCCTGGAGAGCCCAGATCCTCTCCTCCCGTTTTCTGGGTGGGAATCCTGGAATGATTTGGGTTGGGAGAGACCTTAAAGCTCATTTTTCCCAACTTACTCCAAGCCCCTTCCTTACAAATCTCAGCTTTCCCTTGGTTCTCCAGGGTTCTCCTAAAAAAAGTGGATTTAAAAGCCTAAAAAAGTGGGGGTTTGGGAAAATTTTTGGCTCTGTAAAGGTGGAATTTTGGTTGAAGGATTTTGAGGTTTCAGCCTGGAATTTGTGATGGAATTTTCTTGTTCTTGTGGTGTTTCCACAGGGGTTTGAGCTTGGAAAGCCCATAAAAAGGGGTTTAAAAGCCTAAAAAAGTGAATTTTAGGGCAATTTTTGGCTCTGTAGATGTGGAATTTTGGGCTTGAGGTGTTTGGAGATTCAGCCAGGAATTCCTTCATGGAATTCTGGTGTTCTTGTGGATTTTCCAAGGGGCTTTGAGCTTGGAAAACCCCGGGAAAGTGGATTTAAAAGCCTAAAAATGAAGTTGCTGCTCTAATGGATTTAATCTTTCCCCACTACTCTTAGTGGTTTTTCCAACAGGAAAAAGGGACAAGGTTTGGAATATCCCTATTTTCCAAGACTTCTGGAGGATGAGGTGCTCTCTTTGTAGGTTCAGTTCTGACCCCAGTGTTCTTGGGGTCGTTGTGTGGCTTTGCTGCTTGGCTCTGAAATAAAATTCAAAAGAAAAAAGGGAAAGTTTCCTTCTTTTCAGGCAATTTGGCTTTTCCCAGAAAAACTCTTGGGGAAGGAGAGCTGAGGATTTTAAAACCTTTTCTTTTGGAGAAAAGCTTCTAAAACTCAACCTGTGGGAGAGTTTGGGAAGAGAAGGAGTAAATGAGGGACAGGAGGCAAGGGCTGCTCTATTTCTGCACTGTTTATCCCATAATAATCCCCATGGATCCACAGCATTCCTATTTTCTGGGAGGCCCAGCAAAGCTTAGGGATGACAGGAAAAACACAGGAGGAACATCAAGTGGGATTTAGAAAAAATCAGCCTAAAAATCTGCAGGGTGGAAATCTGCCTGGCTGAATAATAATAATAATAATAATAATAATAATAATAATAATAATAATATAATAATAATAATAATAATAATAATAATAATAATAATAATAATCGATAGATAGATAGATAGATAGTAATCAAAATTATATAATTGTGATAATAATAAAATAAATAAGTCATAAAATAAATGGTGATAATGATAAAAATTGTAATAGTGGTGATTGTGATAATAGTAATGATAATAATAATAATAGTTCTGGTCTCTGAGAGCTGCTCAGCTGCCCTGAGGAGTGGGAGGCTCTGCAAATAATTTGCTCAAGGAACAAGAAAGAGAGAAATTGCATCTTTTAATAGTCTGCCTCATTTTCCCCTTAATTACCTTGGAAGTCCTGATGTGGGGAGCACTTGATGTGAATCCTTTGGAGCTGTCAGAGCTGATTGTTAATTTCACTTCATTTTTGCACAATGGGAGATGAGCTTTTAGAAAGAAAGATAAGATTCAAAATGCCTGACATAATCAGGAAAGTAGAAATTTTTTTTCTGCTCAAGCTGTGAATATTTGTCTGGAAGTTTCCTATAAAAATAGGCTAGTGAAAATTCAAGAAAAATAAATCCGTGAAAATTTGGAAAAATGTCACCCAAAAAATGGTGAAAATTTGAAAATTGTGTTTCATGGGAATTCCACAGAGCACCTCAGGCCTAAGGACAGCAAAATATGGATTTTTATTTTTTTTAATTGGAACTGAAAGAAATGAAGAGAAATGACAATGGGGTTGTCCCCTCTGCAGGAAATCCAAGAATTCTTGGAATTTCTGGGACAGACTGACTGAGGCATTCCCAGCCTTAATGCTTGGAGTGACTCCAGAGGAGGAGGAGTCCTTGCAATTTGCTGATATCCTGGGAAGGAGCCTCCTAATTAAAGCTGAGGCACAGTTTTAATAATAAATTATTGAAAGATAATTTTTTGGCCATGCCCAACTTGGCTGGAATTTTCTCAAGCCCCTACAAAGATCATCCTGCCTTTGTAAGTTTTTATAGCAAGAAAATTGGTTGGATTTATTCCTGGAGAGAAATTTGTGACTTTATCCTGGTGCCTGATTGCTTAAACCAACAAATTCGGATTTTAAACTTAGCCTGGCAATTAGGACAAAGCTCAGGGCAGCCTTGGGAGAGGCCAGAGTGGGAAAATCCTTTCTCCAGAGCCTTGGGAGAAGCCAAATGAGAGGAATTCCTTCTCTAGAACCTTGGGAGAGGCCAGAGTGGAGGAATCACTTCTCCAGAACCTTGGGAGAGGCCAGAGTGGAGGAATCACTTCTCCAGAGCCTTGGGAGAGGCCAGAGGGAGGAATTCCTTCTGTAGAACCTTGGGAGAGGCCAGAGTGGAGGAATTCCTTCTCTAGAACCTTGGGAGAGGCCAGAGGGGAGGAATCACTTCTGTAGAACCTTGGGAGAGGCCAGAGTGGAGGAATTCCTTCTCTAGAACCTTGGGAGAGGCCAGAGTGGAGGAATCACTTCTCCAGAACCTTGGGAGAGGCCAGAGTGGAGGAATCACTTCTCCAGAGCCTTGGGAGAGGCCAGAGTGGAGGAATCACTTCTCTAGAACCTTGGGAGAGGCCAGAGGGGAGGAATTCCTTCTCTAGAACCTTGGGAGAGGCCAAAGTAGGAAGATCCCTTCTCCAGCTGGATGGTGCTGGTGGTCTCAGGTAGCGAAGCTGTTGAAGATGAGAATGGCAGTGATAGGAGAGGCTGTGGCAGCTCTGAGGGAAAATCCAGCCCATGGAATCCAGCAGAGGAGGGATGTGGAGCTGTTGGAAGGAATCCAGAGGCTGGGAATCCCAAACCTGAAGGTGAAGATGTGTTTTTGGGATTTCTGTAAGTGGTGGGGTTCACACTGGGTGAGCTGGCAGCTGTTCTTTAACCACTGGTGGGAAAATCAGGCTCCATCCCATGCATCCATGGGATTGTATCCTCCATCTCCAGGATGGTCCCAGGGATGGAGCAGCTCTGCTGGGAGAGCTGGGATTGCTCACCTGGAGAGGAGAAACTTTGGGGTGACCTCAGTGTGGCCCTGCAGGGCCTGAAGGAGCTGCAGGTGGAGAGGGACTTTGGGCAGGGATGGAGGGACAGGGAATGGCTGCCACAGGGTAGGGGCAGGTGGGATGTTGGGAAGGAATTCCTCCTGGGAGGGTGGGGAGAGGCTGGGATGGAATTCCCAGAGTAGCTGGGGCTGCCCCTGGATCCCTAGCAGTGCCTATGGCCAGGCTGGCCACTGGGGCTTGAAGCCACCTGGGAGAGAGGAAGGTGTCCCATGGCAGCAGTTAGAACTGAGCTGTAAGGTTCCTCCCAACCCAAACCATTCCATGATTCCATGAAATCCCTCTTTTCTGAATCACTTTTCCCAAGTTCCAGCCATTAGTGCTAATAGATGCCCTTGCTTATGTTTTGCAGAGCTCTGTGAAATCTTCCCAGCCTTTGCTGGAAATGAGAACAGCTTGGGTTTTCTGAGGAGGAGGGAATTTCTCGGAGCTGCCAGAAGCTCCGCAGAGCACTTGAGCTATTGCTGCTCACAAGAAATGGGAAAAGGTCACAGAAAAGAACAACATTTTCCTCAGCAAACAAGTAATAAAAAGGGGAAATTCTTAGGATTGTGTCCAAGGAGGGCTGGAGCAGCTGAGGGAGCTGGGAAGGGTCTGGAGCCCCAGGAGAGGCTGAGGGAGCTGGGAAGGGTCTGGAGAACCAGGAGAGGCTGAGGGAGCTGGGAAGGGTCTGGAGCCCCAGGAGAGGCTGAGGGAGCTGGGAAGGGTCTGGAGCCCCAGGAGAGGCTGAGGGGGCTGGGAAGGGTCTGGAGCCCCAGGAGAGGCTGAGGGAGCTGGGAAGGGTCTGGAGCCCCAGGAGAGGCTGAGGGAGCTGGGCAGGGGCTCAGCCTGGGGCAAAGGAGGCTCAGGGGGCCCTTGTGGCTCTGCACAGCTCCTGCCAGGAGGGGTTTGGGGTCTGCTCCCAGGGAACAGGGACAGGAGGAGAGGGAATGGCCCCACAGGAGGTTCAGATCAGATACTGGGGAACAAATTTTGCCTGGAAGGGTGGAGAGGCATTGGAATAAATTGCCCAGGGAGGTGTTGGAGTGACTCCATCTGCAAGTGTTCCAGCTTTTCCTTCCTTTCTCATTGCCCAGAGCAGCTGTGGCTGCCCCTGGACCCCTGGAAGTGTCCCAGGCCAGGCTGGAGCAGCCTGGGACAGTGGGAGATGTCTCTGCCCATGATGGGGTGGAATGGGATGAGTTTAAATCTCCCTTCCAACCCAAAGCACTCCATGATTTTATGTGAAGCAGGAGCCCATCTGTTCCTCCTGGGAGAGACAGAGCTGAGATTGTCACTTTTTTTTTGGTGGCTGTCACCCTGTCTGAGTTGGTGCCTCTCCCTGTGAAGTGCTCATGGATTTGAAGGAGAATCCAGTTTGAATCCCAGCTCACAAATGATGTAATTCCCTGTGGGATCAGGTGATCTCCTTCATCCCTTTCCTTAAAAAAGCTTCTGCAGTAATTCACAATTCAGGTGCCTGGGGTTTATCTCTGAGCATTTTCAGGATCAGCATTTTGTTGGGAGGAAAAATCCTGCTCTGGTGCTGTGGTGGAAGTGAGGAAGAAGCAGGTGTGGGACTGTGGGATGTGCTGTTGCTGGAATTTCACTGGGATTTGCTTTGGTTTCACTCTGTGTTTGTGTCCTGCCTCCATGAGGAGTGGGAGGAGCTGGATGTGGAGGCTGAGAGGAGCTGGATAAACAGCTCTGCTTCCCAAAACTGCTCTTCATCCAGGGAATGGGAAAACGGGATTGGGAGCCTGCCTTGGCTGAGTTGGTGGGACAGGGGGATCCTTTAGGGCTGAGGGGATCCATCTGCTTCTCACATCCCCCTGGAGCTCCAACCCTGCCCATGGAGAAGCCCAAACGTGTGGGAGAGCACAGGATGGAAGGTGGGTCTCATATTCCAAACCCTCCCGAAGCTGCATGTGAGGATGTGTTGTAGGGATTGCTGTAAGGAGTGGATTTCACACTGGATGAGCTGGGCAGCTCTTTTCTTACCAGTGTGTAGGAAGGTCAGGAAAAGCATCCATGGGATTTTATCCTCACTGTCAGCTCCTTCTTGGGAACCCTCTAATTCATACCCTGGCTGGATCCCTCTGGAATTGCTGGAGTGTTTTCCCACCGGTTTTGAAACACATGGAACACAAAAATCTTCAGGTGGAAGCTTGGTGTAAAAAGAAAATTCATATTCCATGTGGGATATATTCCAGGAAAATGGATCAGACCCAACTGCAGCACCCATTCTTCTTCCCAGTTTATTAACAAATGCAAAGCTTTGCTGCTGTTCAGCATTCCCTGATCCCAGACCCAACTGATGTTCTAGGATACAGAGTTTTTTTGGAGGATTTGGGTACTGGAACTGTAATAAAAGTCTGCATCAATGAGAAAATGTTCATGAGGAGAGAATTCCCAGGAAGCCTTTTTGGAGTGTTTTGCTCTGGTTTATTCTCCCCTTAAATGTTCATCCCAGGTGTCAGATTTTTCTGGGACAGCACAGGAAAGAATGAGTCAGATTTTAATGGGAATTTAGTCATGACTAGAGGAAGTGTTGGGTTTTCTTCAGGCCTCAGAACTGCAACTCCCACAGAGCAAAAGCTGGATTTTACCAATATCCATATTCTGCTTAAATTGCCTTTGACAAATCAATAAATACCTATAAAGTTGTGGTGTGAGAAGGGTCAGATTTTCACAGAAATGATCTTCCAGTCAGCCTGGTCCATCCCTCCACATCCCATGTCCTGCTGTCCAGCCTGGTCCAGGAGTTCGGCAAAATTTGGGAAATATTCCTAAACTCTCATTGCTTTGGATTTTTTCCCCAAAGAATGTGTGGATTGAGGTTTAGTGGAGAATATGGAGGTGGTGCTGGTTGGAATTGAAGGTCCTAAAGGTCTTTTCTGGCCTTGATGATTCCACGATTCTCAGGGGTTATCTGCATTTTTATTTAGGTGGGTGTTTCTTTATTTTGTCTTTCCTTGTGAAATTCCACATTTCCAGGAAGCAGCTCCAGTTTGTGCTGGGATCCCAGTCCCTGCAGATCAGGGTGGTGACAAAACACCCAAACTGGGCTTTATTAAGCCCAAATTGGAGTTAATTAAACACAAATCTGCTTCTTTCTGCTGCTTCCTTTTGGTGGTTCTATGAATTTTGTCTACATGCAATGGAATTTGTGTTTTTTCTGGCAGTGAGCAGTCATTCCATGTTATCCCTATCTGTGCATGTTGTGGCCATATTTAACATTGATATCTGGGGATTTATCATTTAATCCTTTTAATAACAGGGCTTTTAAATTCTCCTCATTGTTGGAGATGGATAAAATCGTTCCACTTAATCTGGAATTGGGTTCTGCTGCTTGAGCACAACTTTTGTGCTGCTCAGAGGACAAAGGCTCTTGGAGGGAATTTTTCACACTGGATAAAAGGGACATTTGCAGTAGTTTCCCTGGGAAGCAGAGGGTTCCCAGCATGGAGAGGTTCAGGAGCAGAGGGAGCTGGGTCTCCTGTCCAGCCAGGGCTGCAGCCAGGGAGGGCTGGAGCAGGAGATCCTGGGGGCCCCTTCCAAGCTGACATTCCATAATTCCCAGAGTTCCGTCACTCCTGGATGTGCTGTGAATGAGGAGCCAGCTGAGGTTTGTGGAGATGGGATTTTTCCACATTCTGGTTTTTAACAATCCTTCCAGTTCTCTGGGGTATAACCCCAGCCTGGGTGCTATACAGGCCATGCCCCAACCTTGATCTTAGCCCTAACCCCAGTCCTAACCCTAAACCCAGCCTGGGGGTTCTGCAGGTCCTGTCCTTACAGTAACACCACACCTACCCCTAATCCTAACCCTAACCCCACTCTGGGGCTGTGCAGGTCCTGCCCTAACCTTAATCTTAACCCTAATGCTAATCCTAAACCCATCCTGAGGCTCTGCAGATCCTGTCCTAACTGTAATCCTAAACCCACCCTGGGGGCTGTGCAGGTCCTGCCTTAACCACAAACACAAACCTAACCCTAATCCTAACCCTAAACCCACTCTGGAGCTGTGCAGGTCCCACCTTAATCCTAATCCTCACCTCCATCCTAAACCCAGCAGAGAATGGGAACTGGAGTTGAATTCTTAGGGAATGATGATGATGATGCTTAGGGTAATAATCAAATAAAAAAAAGCTTCATTTATATATTTATGCTTCATGTTATATATTTATATACATACTAATAATATATAATTATATAATATATAATGTATTTATACACATAATTATATGGTATATATTATATCTAATTATATTTAAATAACTCATTCATATATATACATTAATTTTTAAATACATAAGCAATGTATCATAGGTAATTTATAAATTTATGTACATAATTATATATATTATAGCTAATTATATCTAAATAAATCATACATATTCATAGATATTAATTTTAATATGTAACAGCAATATATAATTATATATAATTACTATATGTATATAATTATATACATGTATTTAAATTTAATTCAATAAATATATAATTTCCCTGTGTTTATAAATTTAAAAATATAACAATTTTTTTCTTTCAGGTTGCCCCTCTGAAGAAATTCTGTTTACCTGAAGTTTTTTATCCTGGGCTGCCATTGAAACTTGATAATGAAGAAAAGCAGAAGTGTCATGACAGTGACTGCAGATGAGGTGAGCTCCTGATGAAGGTTTATTTTCAATCCTTTTGCCTTTTACCTTGTTTCACTTTTCCTTTTCCTTTCCTTTTCCTTTTCCGTTTTCCTTTTCCTTTTCCGTTTCCTTTTCCTTTTCCTTTTCCTTTCCTTTTTTTTTTTTTTTTTTAGATTGTGAAAATGAGCTAAAAAGTTGATTTTTTTCTTCTTTGGTAAATGTAAACTGGTTTGGCTTTGACTGCTGATGGGTAGTCTTGGAGGATTTTTAGATAGGAAGAAGAAAATGAAATCTGCACATTAAAAATGGAACAACTCGAGCCCTGGAAAGGTTTGGAGTTGTTTTATCCAGGTCTTTTTGCTCTGGTGGTCTTTGGGCAGTGTGGTGTGGGCAGAGAGCAGGGAATGCTGCTGGGATTTATGGAATATTTGCTCTGGATCCCACCTTTTTATGTGTAAATACCTCGTAGAAGAAATTCTTTGCAGAATTCAGTTCTGGAGTTGTGGGATAGTTCTGGCTGGATAATTGAGTGGGGTTCACCCTCATGGAGGAAATAATCTGCAGAATTTAGTTCTGGATCTGTGGAGTTCTCTCCTCCTGGGGTAGTTCTGGCTGGGGACTCGAATGGGTTTGACCCTTGTGGAGGAAATGCTCTGTTTCCAGAACTGAGGATTCAGGGAGGGGTTTCAGAGGGAGGGGTTTCAGAGGCCTCTCTGTTGCAGAGCTCTCTGGATTACCTGGAATGTGGGCTCAGCAAATCCTACAGCACTTCCAGCCACGCCCTGGGCATTGACCTGTGGCGGGGCCGCCGCTGCTGCTCGGGCAACCTGCAGCTGCCCCCGCTTGCCCAGCGGCAGACGGAGCGGGCCAGGACCCCCGACAGGGACATCAGGACCCCCGACAGGGACATCGTGTGCAGGCCCACCACCCTGCCCCTGCTGCCACCTCCCAGCATCGCCATCACCACCTACCACGACTGGTGAGTCTCGTTTCATTCTGCTTTTAGTAATCCATTGATTGGTTTGTTCGTTTTCTGGTTCCAAATTGGCTTTCCCCCTTCTTTTGTATTATAAACACACATCTAATTATCTTGTATATATTAATCTGATTCATCAGTCTCCATGAGTTGTTGTATCGTGGATATAAGTTTATAAAACAAATTATTTTTATGTTTTTTTTTAAATTCTACCTGGTTAAAAACCTCTGTTGAAATTTCTGGTTCTGGTCTCAACCAGAGGATTTGTGTTCCTGACTTTGCACCCACACGAGTTCAGGGTGGTGTTAAACTCTCCCACAAAGGCTTGAGGAAAAGGCTCTGACTCTCTGGATGTGTCCCATCCCTGTGTGAGGAAAAAGGCTTGAAAAAACCCCATTGGGATCTAAAGTTAAGCTGGAGATAAATCCCCAAGAAAGCACCCGAGAGCTGATTACAAGGGGGTTGCTCCAAGGTGAATTCCAAAATTGGAACTGGGGTGAAGTGCCAAAACAAGGGAATCAATCCAGAGAGAGAGGAGAGTTTTCCTGTGCTGGAATTGGATTTTATGGCAAAATAAGCACGTAGGAATATTGAGGTGACATCAGTGTGACCTTCAATTCTGTGCTCTCAACTTTGGGTTTAGAGTCAGTTTTAGGTTCTAGTTTATGAATGCTCCACTCCCAGCTCCATTTGCTGGTTCGTGTTCCCCAGCTGGAGTCTGGGTTTCTGTTAAGCTCAGCACTCTCTGCATTTGTACAACTGGAGAGGATCCCATCAGCTCAAGGTAAGTCCCAAGAAAGCATCAGAGAGCTGATTCCAAGGGGGCTGCTCCGAGGTAAGATCCAAAACTGGAACTGGTGTCAAGTGCCAAAACTTCCTCTCCAGAGGGAGAGGAGGAAGGCAAAGCTTTGGGTTTTCCTCTGCTGGAACTGGATTTTATGGCAAGATAAGGATGTGTGTTGTGCTTTTCATGGGAATACTGAGGTTATATTAATTGCACCTAAAATTCTGTGCTCACACTTGGGTTTGGGATTGGTTTTAGATTCTAAACTTTCCTCTCTTGGCTCCATTTGCTGGTTCATGCTCCCATCATTATTCCAAGCTGGAATCTGGGTTTCTGTCAAGCTCAGCACTTTCCATTTGAACAGCTCTAGAGGACATCCCAAATCCATTTGTTAAAGTCCTTTGGAAAGAGTTTTCCTGCTGAAAATAGGATTTCTAAACTGCCCTGGAATAGCTGAGATAGAGGAATTGCAGGAGCTGTTGTCCAGGTTTTGTCATTAATTGCTGGGATAAATGCAACCAAACGAGTTCCCTAATTTCAGATGGGTTGGGAATTTTAGCAATTTTGGTTGGCTCACCTTTGTGGGCACTGTGTGAATGTTCCCCTTTGTGGGGCAGGAATTTGCATTCCTGACAGCGGGTGGATGGATTCGCTCCGAGCTTGGAATGTGCCTCTGTCCATGGTTTGGGAGGAATTGCCCGGGGTTTGTCATGGATTTATCTCTTGGAACACAAGAGGGCATCGCTGCTCCTCTCTCCCGGTCCAGCAGGATCCGTGCGTGGGGATTTCCTGCAGCCCGGGCAGCCCTGCTCGGGTTGTTGCTGTTTCTGTAGTGCTGAAAATTCCCGGTTTTCCACAGGATCTGGGAGTTGCTGGTGTGACTGGGATGCAACGCTGTTCCAGCTCCTCTTCCTGCATCCTCCTCACCTCCCTGAGCACTTACATTGGCTGATCCTATAAAAACTGGGTTTAAAATTCCCATTTTCTATTCCAGTTCTAATCCTCACCCCCCTGATCACTTACATTGGCTGATCCTGCAAAAACTGGGTTCAGAATTCCCATTTTTTATTCCAGTCCTAATCCTCACCTCCCTATTCAGTTACACTGGCTGATCCTATAAAAACTTGGCTGAACATTCCCAGTTTTTATTGAAGTTTTAGGCATTGAGGATTTCTGAACCTCAATGAATGATTTCTGAACCTGGCTAGCACTGAGCTCTGCCCTATTCCAGGCAGTTTTTCCCTACAGAATTCCCATTGACTCAAGGCCTGCCACGCTCTCAGGGAGTTAAGGTTGGAGAAGATCATGGATTTGGGATAGATATCCAACAGAGCTGCAAGCTTATTAGTGACCCAAAACCCAAATTAATTGAAGATTTGAAGGATAAAACCAGTGGATAAATCATGGAAGATGTTTCTGGAGACAGCCAAAAAAATAAGGGAGGCTGATCCCGGAGCAGTAATTCCAAACCAGGTGTGATGTAAACATTTTCTGTGGGAAAGGAAGGGAATATTCCCACAAAACAGCTTTTGTGGATCCTGCAAGGCAGGAGGGACATGAGATAGGGATCTTCAGGGGACAGTCTGACTGGAGAAATCTTCCAAGCTGCTTCTCCACAATTTTTGTTCCTATTTTCATCCAAGTTGTTCCAATGTTTCCCCAATCCTGCTCCATATTTTCTGACTCCAGCTTTGTGATAGGAAATCCAGGCAGGAGGGAAGAGTGAGGTGTGAAGAATAAATTTGTAGCTACACTTGGAGCATCCAGAAGAGTTCTTTTCCCAGCTTTTTTTGCTCCTTAGCATCTCCTGGGTTGGATTTGGCTGCTCATTCCCACTATTTCTCCACATTTCCCTCAGGTGTGTGGGGGATGTTTGGATATTTTGAAGGGTTTGCAGCAAATTTTGATGTTGAAACAAAAAAGGGATTTATGGTGAATCCCAAAGCGTGAGGAAATCAAGGCTTTAAGAATTCCATGAGGAGTTGATCTGGTTTAATATTAAATGTTGGAATGCACTTTTTTAGGAGTTGGAGAGGCTGGTAAATATTTGGGATATGGCAGTAAATACTTCATTAAAATATAGAATTGATGCCTTATTATCCTTCATTTATGGCCTTTTTCTTCTGGAATCATTTGGTTGTGGAGCCTGGAGATGAGAATCTGTAAGGAAAATGTAAAGGGATTGTTCCCCACAGGCACCTGGAACTGGGATAAATCTACTCAGTCTCTACTCCCTGTAGTACTCCCGTTGTTCTCCAGATGGTGGTGGTGGGCAGCAAATTAAACACAGCGCTAAGAGCTCAGTCAGCTCGAAATTCGGGAGAACTTCGGGCTCTGAGCTACTCCAAACCTTCCTCGGGAATTCTGCCTCCAGCAGAGCCCGCCCGTCCTTCCTGGGAGGCTGCTGGGAATTAACGGGGGATTGGTAAAGTGGGAATGAATTGAGATATGGATTAAATGGGAATGAATTTGGGATTGATTAAATGGGAATGAATGGGGGATTGATAAAATGGGAATGAATTGAGATATGGGTTAAATGGGAGTTAACTGGGGATTGATGAAATGGGAATGAATTGAGATATGGATTAAATGGGAATTAACTGGGGATTGAAAAAGTGGGAATTAACTGGGGATTGATAAAATGGGAATGAATTGAGATATTGATTAAATGGGAATTAAATGGGGGATTGATAAAATGGGAATTAAATGGGGGATTGATAAAACAGGAATTAATTGATGGATTGATGAAATGGGAGTTAACTGGGGGATTGATAAAATGGGAATTAATTGGGGGACAGATAAGTGGGGATTAATTGAGGGCTAGATAAGGAAAGTTAGGATGATAAAAGGGATGAGATTTGCATGGAGAATTAAGGATAACAAAGCTGGAATCAGGCTGGGAAACCAAGCTGATGCTCCTTTCATATCCCATGGATGAAAGGAAATATTTGGGAGCTTTTAGGAACTGTAGGATGAATCCCAGAAATTCAGAAGGAGACAGTGTTTTAGAGAAATGTGGTTTTTGAGGTTTTTTACTTTTTCTTTTGTTTTTTCAATGCTGTTTCTGACTTTGTGATAATACCCTGAGAAATTGGAGTTTTATTTCTTAGCTAATTTCAAATTCCAAAAGATGAGAACTGAAGGAATGTGCTGCAAGCTTGGAATAGGGGAAAAAAAAAGGATGAGCTAGCTTCCCATGTGGTGTGAAAAATAAAACACCTGAAGGAAAAAATACTTAAAACCAAGGTTTTAATTTTTATGCTGCTATTAAAATCACAGAATGGACATCACCTGGTTCCAAATGTGGATAATTTCCATAAATCCCATCAGTTTTTGTGATCAATTATTCTGATTGAAGATCCCTCCTGGATTTCAAAAGCCTGCTCTGCATTTCTGGGGGACATGGCCCTACCTTGGGAAAGGAGCTCAGTGGTGTTCCTCAGAACATCCCATCATCTGCAGGGAAAAGAGGTTTTCATTATTCCTTGTTGTTCCTGGGAAGTGGCTCTGGAAACTCAGAATTCCTGGGGTTTCCCAACAATATCAGAGATGTCTTGGAGAAATCTTGGAACAGCCATGAGGGATTTTCTGCTCTGGCCATTTCTGGGTCTGTTTAGGGCTTTTTCCTGGGAATGACCTCGGGATTTGGTGGGATCTTGGAGAACTGGGATCCCTCAAAACAGTGGGAAAAGCTGGGAATGTTGTTGGGAGATGAGAGCCCCTCATCATCTGCAGGGGGATCATAAAAACTGGAGCTTAAATCAGTTTGGAATCCCCACAGTGGGAAGCAGGGCCTTGCTTGGTGTGGGAAGAGGTAAATTCCTTGGATTTCAGCCTCGTTGCCACCATCTGAACCTCTCAGAGACCTGGAGGAGGAACTTCCATAAAATCTGCTGTTCCCTCATGTTGTGAGGGCTCCCACAGGGAATATCCCACAGCCCTGGTGGGGCTGGGATTATTCCCAAAGTTCTGAGGTGTTCCCACATGGAATATGCCCTTGGTCAGTCTGGGGTTATTCCCAGTGTTCTGAGGTGTTCCCACAGGGAATATCCCTCATTCCTGGTGGGGTTGGGATGGGCTTATTCCCAATGTTCTGAGGGGTTCCCACAGGGAATATCCTTGGTTGGGATGGGGTTATTCCCAATGTCTGAGGTGTTCCCACAGGGAATATCCCACATTCCTGGTGGGGTTGGGATGGGTTCATTCCCAATGTTCTGAGGGGTTCCCACAGGGAATATCCCACATTCCTGGTGGGGTTGGGATGGGCTTATTCCCAATGTTCTGAGGTGTTCCCACAGGGAATATCCTTGGTTGGGATGGGGTTATTCCCAGTATTTTGTAGGAAATATCTCCTTGGTCAGTCTGGGGTTATTCCCAGTGTTCTGAGGTGTTCCCACAGGGAATATCCCACATTCCTGGTGGGGTTGGGATGGGCTTATTCCCATGTGGAATTGAGGCTCAGAGCCACAAACCCAAGCCATGGCCATGTGTGGCACTCAGGGCTTTGAGGGGTCACATCTGACATCCCACCCCAAATCCTGGAGATCTTCTATAAAATAAACCCCAAAAATCCTTCTTATCAAAAAAAAACCCCGTGGGCAGGCAAATATCCCAAGGTCGCTGCTGCTGTGTCATTGCAAATGCCAACCTATCCCAAAAAAAACCTGGGAAAAAAAGGTGATTTTGCTCTCTCTGACTTGAATCTGCTGTTATTTCTCAGCTAAAAATACCCAGAGAAGTGTTTTGTCTGCCTATATTTAGATTTTGGCTGGTGCCATCAGTTTCTGGAGCTCTTGCAGCTTCACAAACCTGTATTTTTATGTTTTCTTGGAGGCCTCAATAAAAGAACTCTGATTAATATGAGGTGTAGTTACCCAGAGGAGTTTTAAGATGGATTAATCATAGGTCAGGAATTGAAATTATGGTGATTTCAAAATCACTTGTTGTCCACAACTTTTATTTTGTTGTTGCCACCTAATCTTTTAATTCCTTTCCATTTATTGAATCCATTGAGTTTTACTCCAAATGCTCCACATCACATCCCTGTTCTGTGTGAATTGCAAGGTGATCCCAACCATTTTATCAAGGATGAGCCTGTAAATTCAGAGCTGCAGGGTTTTGCCTGGAGATGAAAGTGGTTGAAAACAGAAGCACACCAAAAAAAAGCTTTTAATGATTCAATTTTAATTATACACCTCAATCCTGAGTGCAAAAAGACAGCTTGGGATGTGTGTGGAAGGGGAAGAAATGAGTCACTGTTAATCAGCAGAAGACAACGAAGCTTCTGAAATATTTTCTTCAAACTTCACCCTCGCTAGCAGAGAAAATAAATGAAAATTATGGAAATGGAGTTGATGGAAAAGCTGAATCAGACACGAGGTTGACAGGATTTTCTGACTAATGATAACTCATCTCCAGGGACGGAGCAAACCCCCTTTGTTTTCACCTGCACAACCTGCTGGGGCTCAGCTGCTCCAGGACTTCCATCCCTGGAGGGCCCTAGGCTGGGCTTTGGGGTGAGCTGAGCTTTACAGGCCCTCCCAACCCAAACCCTTCCATGCTTCCACCATCACATTCATTTCCTCCACGATTTGGTTCCTTCTGTTCACTTGTTGATTGGTTTTGTTCTGCTTTTTGTTGCTTTTATTCAGAATTTTATTGATTTTTGTTTAGGCTTTGAATATTTTTGTTCAGGTTTTGGTGCTTTTATTCAGTTTTTGATTGGTTTTGTTCCATTTTTGTGGTTGGTTTAGTTCAGTTTTTGGTTGGTTTTGTTCCATTTTTTTGGTTGGTTTTGTTCAGAATTTGATTGGTTTTGTTTAGGTTTTGGTTGGTTTTCTTCAGTTTTTATCTGAAAACCTGGTTATTTTAGTTCAGGATTTGGCTGGTTTTGTCCAGTTTTTGTTCAGTTTAGTTCAGGTTTTGGTTATTTTCCTTCAGTCTTTGCTTGGTTTAGCTCAGTTTGGGTTATTTCCCTTCAGTCTTTGCTTGGTTTAGCTCAGTTTGGGTTATTTTTCTTCATTTTTTGTCAGTTTTTAGTTTGTGACACCTGAGGATGGGGTCAGTGGTGGACATGGAGGTGGTGCTGGCTGAGGGTGGGATTTGCTGATCCTCAAGGTCTTTTCTAACCTTAGTGATTCTGTGATTCCATGACTTTGTGGTTTCCCAAGCCAAACTCCCCAAATCCACCTTTAAATCCCATTTTTAAACACTTGTGGCCGAGCTGCTCCCTGAGTTTCTCAAATTCCTCTTGCTCCACCTGGCCCTGGGGGGGCTGTGCTGCCCTTGGGCCTTTCCTGATGTGTTTTCAGCACCTCCATCTGGAATATTCCCAGATTTCCCTTTGGTGGCAATTCCCTGCTGGAATGTTTGGAGCAGAGGCCTGGAGAACGCTGGGAATGTCCCAGCAGAGGATTGGGAATGCAGGATTGTCCCGGGCTGCTGCCTCACCCCAGCTCCAGAGGCTTTTTACCCAGCACTGGAGACTTTCTATCCCTCAAAAAATCATGGAATTTTTGGTTTGCTTGGACAGGCCCCAGCCCCCCCTCCCTGACCCTGTTTTTGTTGGCAGTGACTCCGAGCTGCTCTCGAGGAGTTTTGGCTGTGGATTGATTCCTTTAATTAAGCCAAAATGGACAAAGCTTCCTGGGAATTCTGACAGCAGAGCAAATCCTGCTCCTTCCCAGCTCCAAAACCCGAGGCACTGGCAAAGCTGGGAGCTCTTCAGCAGGGAATGTTGGGAGTTTTGTCTGGAATTCCTTAGGGAAAAGGAGCTGTAAAAACCCCACTTTATAAACCTGATTCTGGTTAATCCCAGGGAGCTGAGGAGGGGGAGATGAGCTGACACACAAAGAAATAAAAGAACTGGAATGAAACTGGGATTATTTCTGTAAATCAGCTGAAAGTCTGGGAAAGCAGGAGGGAAATCCAAAACTTTGGGTTAATTTGGTGGAATTTTCTGTTCCTCAGCCATTGTGGGACCAATAGCAGAGAAATTTGTGGGCTGGTGAAGATGATTTCAGTCCTTATGTGGCAAGGAAGAGGAGGGTGCTCCAGAATTCCTTTTTTGTCCCTTTTTTGGGCAGTTTTCCATGGGAATCCATGGCAGGATGCAAAAATGGCCAGGCAAAGTGGGTGTCTGGATTAGATCCAGGGGATTATTTGGGAGCACCAAGAAGTGACAGAGCAATATTTTGGATTTTTTTTTTTTTAATATTTGTCGTTGTATTAAAAAATCATGGCATAGTTTAGGTTGGAAAAGCTTCTGAGGCCATCAGATCCATCCATGTCCCCAAGTGCCACATCCACACACAATTTTAAATCCTGCCAGGAATTCCACCCCTGCCCTGGGCTGCAAAAGCCTTTCCAGGAAGGAATTTTCCCTGCTCCATCTCTGTATTAACACAAAGCCTTTTCTCATCAGGATATACAAAATTTCCAGATTTTTTCCATCAGCTTCTCCTTTCTCTGGAGTCACCCTGGAGGTCTCTGCCTGTGAGGAATAAATTGAATTTTTTGTGGTAATATATTACAACTGCCTTCTGTAATCTATAGCTGTGAAATGAGGAAATAATCACAATTAATACAGATTGCTCTGACATATGGGATTACTCACTCTGGATATATAGAAGGCATTTCAGTGTTCTCTGGGAATAAATCAGGCACAATCCCAAGTTGCTAAGCAAATTCCCTTCTTACATCACACCCTGGTGGCTTATATAATTTGATAATAAAATCTAAATGATATAAATTTATAATGAATTTATAAATATCAATTTATTCCCAGTTACTAGGAGGGAACAGCAGAAATACCTGTAAGAAAAAAGGGCATCACAGCGTGGTGTGAAGTTGTATTTTTTGGCAGATAAATTGTGTTTTGTGTGGGATTTAATATGGAAAAAACAGATCCAAATCCAGTTTAGGACAAATGGGAAGCAGGTTTGGGGTTCTTCCCAAACCCTTCATGCATGCTCTGAATGCAAATAATTCCCTGTGCCAGGAACACCTGGTAAAGCTCAGCTCCAACAAGGCAGGGCCTGCCTGATGTCGGGGATGGATTCGGGGTGAGCAGGTGGGCACCAACCACCCCCAGTCCCAGGGAGCATTTCCTAAAGATGGAATTGAGCTTTTGGGACTCATCTGGAAATTCTTCTGGGCCTTCTTAGCCTTGTTGAGATTCTGGGTGTTTTAATACTGGAAAACTTATGGTTTAGTTCAGCTTTTGGTTGGTTTAGTTCAGCCTTTGGTTGGTTTAGTTCAGCCTTTGGTTGGTTTAGTTCAGTTTTTAGTTGGTTTAGTTCAGTTTTTGGTTGGTTTAGTTCAGCCTTTGGTTGGTTTAGTTCAGCTTTTGGTTGGTTTAGTTCAGCCTTTGGTTGGTTTAGTTCAGCCTTTGGTTGGTTTAGTTCAGCTTTTGGTTGGTTTAGTTCAGCCTTTGGTTGGTTTAGTTCAGCTTTTGGTTGGTTTAGTTCAGCTTTTGGTTGGTTTAGTTCAGCTTTTGGTTGGTTTAGTTCAGCCTTTGGTTGGTTTAGTTCAGCCTTTGGTTGGTTTAGTTCAACTTTTGGTTGGTTTAGTTCAGCCTTTGGTTGGTTTAGTTCAGCTTTTGGTTGGTTTAGTTCAGCTTTTGGTTGGTTTAGTTCAGCTTTTGGTTGGTTTTGTTCAGTTTTTGGTTTGTTTCCCAACCAAAAATTTCCTTCCCAAAAATTCCAGGGCCCCTCAAATCTGTGGGACTGGAGATCCAGACTGGATAATTTCAAATTATTAGATATAAAACAACCTTATCTCCCAACAGGAATCTAAATAACAGTGGATTGTTATTAATTTTTTTTTGCCTTTCAAACGTGGGGAATTTGTCATTTAAACCTGTAATTAGGGATGGACTCCTGCTTCTCATGCAGCAGGAAACTTTCAGGGAAGGAGAAGGAAAATCCTTCAACATGTAATTTCAAGTTTTCAGTTGTGGAGCCATCTTTTAGCAGCTCAGCCTGTCAGGCAGCAGATGCAAAGGCAGGTGGTTTTTGGGGGATTTTTTTCCTTAAAAATTGACCAGCTGAGCACCATGAAACCTTCTGCTTTTGGGCTGGAAAGATTTTCCTGGGATTTGTTCAGCCTTCTGTTAAAAGGAGATGATTGAGGCAGGGTTGAAGATTTTTTTATTCTATAGAATTCCAGACTGGTTTGGCTTGGAAGGGATTTTAAGGATCTTCTATCTCATGCCATGGGCAGGGAGACCTTCCACTGTCCCAGGCTGCTCCAAGCCCTGTCCAGCCTGGCCTTGGGCACTGCCAGGGATCCAGGGACATCCCCTTTGTCTCTGGGAAGTATCAGCACCTCTTCACACATTAAGGAATGATGCTCCCCAAAATTTCTTTGCTGTTCCATTTTTTTCCTCTTAAACCCTGGCTTTGGTTTGGGTGTTCTGGAGATGTGACTGATCCAGTGCAGCTCAGATTCCAGTGGGAAATTCCCATTTTTCAGGTGAAAGCACCATTTGAATCCCCGGGGTTGGGTGGGGTGGTTAAAATGCCAGTGGGGTGTTTAGGTCAAGCCTGGAAGCAGATTTGCTGCTTCTCTGAGGGAGCTAAAGTAAAACTGGGACTAGGATGGAGGGGAATTAACTAGGACTGGTCTAGCTCTGGAATTGTGGCAGTCACCTGCGGTGGGCACTGGGCATCTCTTGGATGTGATGGAAAGGAAATAAGGGAAAATATGAACTCTATTTTGTATCATTTCCTCTCTTGCCAGTCCCTTCCCTGCTCCTCTCCTTTCTTTTCCCTTTTTCTCCACTCCTGTTGTCTCCAGAGCTGCTCCATCCCTGCAGAGGTCCCACAAACAAAGGGGTTTGTACACAAAGGGTTCTTTGTGGGTTCTTTGTGGGTTCTTTGTGGGTTCTTTGTGGGTTCTTTGTGGGTTCTTTGTGGGTCCCCACCCACGAAGGGTTCTGTACCACAAACACATCCTTCCCTGCAGCTCCCTTGGATTTCCTGGGGATGTTTTCCAGCTTTTCACAGAGCTGCTCCCAGCTCCCCTGGCCCCATCCCTGCCTCCTTCCCCTCTCTTTCCCCTCTCCCCCTGCTCTCACTCCAAGCCTCGCCTGTCATTCCTTATCCTGGCATTTCAATCCACTTCCAGTTTCCCATTCAAGCCTCATTCCCTGGCTTCTCCTCTCCTGGCTGCTTCCCTCCTCCAGCTCCCAGCTCCTTGATCTTTTCCTTGTCTTGCTCCAGACATTTCTCTCTCTGATCCTTTTTCTTCGTCTCTGCCTGTCTCCACTGCCTGGGTTGCTGTGATTTATTCCTGCTGCTGCCTCATCCTGGCAGCTCCAGCTGCTGCCTCAGGGGCTGAGCTCAGGATCACATCCCTGTCACTCCTCTGACATTTCCACCACAGATTTATTCTGTGCTCTGCTGCTGGCTCTGTAACCCAGTTATTTTCCAGTACAAATGACAATTCCCGTATTCTCTGCTCTCTCATTCCCTCTTTTTTTCTCTCTCTGCAGTCTCTCTGTTGGTTTAGTCCAAGAAAAAGTTGTTTTATAGGGTTTTCTCCTGCCTTAGCTTGGTTTGCTTTCCCTCAAAATCTCATTTTCCCAGCCTTTCCCAAACCCAGACATTCCTGCTTCCCTTTTATTTCCTACTCTGAATGAGCTTTGGCTGATTTCCCTGCCTTCTCTTCAGGCTCATGATCATCTCTCCCAGAGCTAATGGTGCTGCTTGGCTCCTGGAATTTCTCTCCTGGAATTCCATCATGGATCCTTTCCCAACCCATTTGGCAGAAATCCACCCTAAGTAGGGATGGTGCTGTGAAATCCCATCATGTCCTGGCCCAATAATGGGCTTTTTTCCCATCAAATGTGGTCTAATTTTAGTCTAAAAGGGATTTTAAGGGGTTGGATCCTTCCCTTGTGCATCCTCAGCTTTTATAAATGTTTGGAATTGTCCATCTCTCCTGACCTTTCCAATCCTGGGCCTGGTTTAAGCCAAGGAAATGCTGCTGTGTGTGAGGGACCTTCCAAGTAATTCCAGAACTAGTGAAGGAGCAGCCCCTGTTGCTCCAGGAGCACATGGATATTCCACGGATTAAATAAAAATTCCTGCACAGCAGTTAAAACACACAGAGGGGATCTGTGATTTTTATTTTATAAAGAAAAAATCCTAATTTTCAGATTGTTTGGAAGTTTCATAAAGATTTTATTTTTCCTGTTAAAGGGGGAATTCCATCAGCCAGGATTTCTGGAAAAGAGACTTTGTGCTTGATTAAAAATGTGTTTTCCCCTGGGTTTCCTTGCTTGGAAAAAAGAAGCCCAAGGAGCACCAGCAAAGCACAGTCCCCTGAAATAATTTCTCTAATTAATTTGCTGTGGGGGGGTGGAATCTTTTTGGGATGCCCTTGGGATGGATGGAACAGGGGCTGGAATAAGAGAGGGGAATTCCTGACTGTTTTTATCTAGATGTGCTCTGAGGAAGAATTTTCCAATTGCTCTGCCCCTGGCTGAAGGTACTGTGAGAAGTCACTAAAAGCTTTTCCTTTGCTGCTGGAGCGTGTAGGACCCTTCAGAATTCCCTTTTCCCTGGTGTTTTATCCATCCTGGCTATCAGGACTCGGGAACAGGTAAATAATGGTGCTGCTGAGGAAGAAAGATGTGTTCTTGTTGCTTAGCAATTGCTCTCAGCACACTCAAGATCAGCTTTTGATGAGGAGTTGCAGGCTTGGAAATGTTGTTTCCCACCCTATCAGTTATTTTAATCAAATATATTGAAACTTCCAGCACTTCCAGACCCTTCAGCAAGTAGGGAAGCGGGGATGGAATCTCACCCAAATGCACTTAAACTTCTGAAAGTTTCCTTAATTGTCCTTTTTCTTCCAAGTGGTCTCATTTTCCTGCCAGCCACTTTCCTTCAATCATCTTTTCCGCCTCCTCAACAATTCCTTCATATTTCTGCTCCCTTTTCTGATGGCGTTGTTATCTTGGGCTGCAGGCAGGTATCTGTGGGGATGGACAGTGCAGGGTGTTCCTGGGCCCTTCAGGGAATCATTTTCATTTGTAAACCAGGGTCAGTCCAGGATGGACAGATGGGAAACAGCCCTGGGAGAAGGGTTGGGAGTGATGGTTGGTGAGACTGGGCTGGATCTGCCCTCCCAGGTGAGGCCCCACGTGCAGAGCTGCCCCAGCCCTGGGCCAACATCAGCAGCACCTGGAGCTGCTGGAGAGAGCCCAGAGGAATCCATGGAGCTGCTGCAGGGCTGGAGCCCCTCTGGAGCCAGGCTGGGAGAGCTGGGGAGAGGAGAAGGATCCAGGGAGAGCTCAGAGCCCCTGGCAGGGCCTGAAGGGGCTCCAGGAGAGCTGGAGAGGGACTGGGGACAAGGCATGGAGGGACAGGACCCAGGGAATGGCTGGAAGTGAAAGGGGGTAGATTTAGGTGGGATTTGATATTGGAAAGGAATTCCTGGCTGGGATGGAATTCCCAGATTTGCTGTGGCTGCCCTGGATCCCTGGCAGTGCCCAAGGCCAGGCTGGACACTGGGGCTGGAGCATCTGGGACAGTGGGAGGTGTCCCTGCCATGGCAGGGGTGGCACTGGGTGGGATTTAAATTCCCTTCCCACCCAACCCATTCCATGATTCCATGACCCCCCAGAAGCTCTGATGCTCTGGGTGCTCTCTATTCCCTGCTAACACAGGGAGTTCCTACCAGGACTTTCAGATCCCAGCTTTCCTGCCAGTTAGCTCCAGTGTCTTCTTCTCACCTCCTCTTGGCTCATCCTGGAGTGAAGCAGTGTGTCTGGCCAGAATTCCAAGCTGTAAATCCCTGGAGAATTTGGAGATGTTGGCTGCAGGGTCCTGTGTGTGTGGAACACCAGGAGCTGGCAGCGTGAGGAGTGGGAGCTGGAACTCCAGGAGAGCTCTGCTGGGAATGTTGTCAGGGAAGTGTGGATCCATTGGCACCAGGAGCTGGAAGGTGCTGGAAGCATCTCCCGTGCTCAGGATCAGCCTCCAAAGTGCTCCAGGCAAGGTGAGCTTGGAGAAGCTGTGGCATTCTCATGGATGGCACTTTGTGTTCCCTCTCCTCCTGCCTCCCCAAGGGAATGGAGCCTTTCTTCCTCCCCCAGGCTCCTCTCCCTCCTCAGCTCCATTCTCTGGGATCTCTCTGCCCATCTCAGCACAGGACCCGGGCCAGGCTCTGGGGCTGCCAGTTCATTACTGATTTATGGATGGCCAAATGATGGGAAGCTCTTCCTTAACAGATACTTTGGAAAACAGTTTTATTGCTTTTGAAACGGGATTTCCCTCTGCTCTCCCTGCCCTCTGAAAAGCTTTAGGGAAGGGCCTAGAAATTTCTCCAATAGCAGCTGTATCCTCACAAACCCCCTCCAACACCCCATTAGAGTTAGAAAGTTCATTTTTATTTCTGTTTGGAATCCCATTTTTTATGTCTGTTTGGAGTTCCATTTTTTTTGTTGTTGCTGTTTCTGTTTGGAATTCCAGATTTATTTCGATTGGGAATTCCAGCTCCAAACCATCTGTGTGGGTTTGATTCCCCCTTCAGCTCCCAGGCTCCCGTTGGTCTCTCCCTGCCTGGCAGTGGAGTAACAGATCCCAGCCTACCACGTCAGAATTCCTAAATCATCCAATATTCCCGTTGTGCTGCTGCCTGAAGCTCTCAGGATCAAATCCCACTGCAGTTCAGTGCCCTTAGAGAGGCATGAGCAGATATTTTGGTTTATTTTGGTGTTTAATGACTGGGACTAGGGCGCAGGGCAGGCTGGGTGGGGTGTCTGGGAGCTCCTCTCTAGAGAAGTTCTCCATGATGAGGCTTTGCTGGAAGCTGAGGAAGGCACGTTGGTGTTGCTGGCAAGAGTTTTGGGATATTTGATGGAAAACCCACTGGGCAGGGATTTGCTGTAATTGGTGCCTGCATGGTGCAACCAGAGTGCTTTCCTTACTGCCCTCCCTGAGTCCTCCTCCTTTAAAAACATTTCTTGTATTTGCATTTTTGGTCACCTTATTTTGACCAGTTTAAAAAGTCCCTCAGGGAGTTATTGTGCTCTTACACTCCTTGTCTTTAAATTCTTTACCTGAATGCTGCTTTTTATCCCTGGAAAAGTAGAACTTGCTTCCATGGTGTTTATACCCAGAGATAAAATTCCTGAGTTTTTTCTGTTTTAAATACATAGACTCTAAAAATTACTATAATTGGCAGGGAGCTGCCAGCTCCCCCATCCTTCGATTTGGCTGAGGTTGGACCCTTTGGCTCTGCATCCCAGGACGATGGAGCCTTTCCGCGGAGCAGGAATTCCCGCGTGCTTTGTTCCTGCAGAACAGAATTCCTTTGTTTTTGTTCCCTTTTCGCCTTTATCGCCGCTCTTAGCGCTCTCCCATCCCTCCCGTAGCCGGGGAGCGACATCGGGATGTTGGGCAGGTCCTTAAAATTTCCTGGGGATGCCCCACGCTCCCCGCAGGGCAGGGCAGAGTCCGGCTGTCAAAATAACCCCGAGCCAATGAGCGCGGCTTGGGTGGAGCCAGCGCCGTGCGGGCAAAACTAATTCTCAATGAAAGCCCGGCCTGAGAGCGCCGGGGGAGCGGGCGCGCAGGGTGCTGAGCCCTGAAATCCCAGCGCTGTTCGCTCGGGGAGCGCGGGATGCTGGAGCTGTGCGCGATTCCCTGAGCTGAGCCCTGAAATTCCCCGCTGTTCGCTCGGGGAGCGCGGGATGCTGGAGCAGTGCGCGATTCCCTGAAATCCCCCGCTGTTCTCCCGGGAAGGGCGGGATGCTGGAGCAGTGCGCGATTCCCTGAGCCGATCCCTGAAATCCCCCCGCTGTTCGCTCGGGAAGGGCGGGATGCTGGAGCTGTGCGCGATTCCCTGAGCGGATCCCTGAAATCCCGCCGCTATTCCCGCTCGGGGAGGGCGGGATGCTGGAGCAGAGGCTGATGAATTTTTCATGAGCGGCCACAACAACACCGGGAGCGTCTTCCCAGGAAAAGCCGGGGCTTTGTGGCGGCGCTGCCGGATCCTGCTGCCGCGGATGCTGCCCGGTGAGTGAGCGGGGGCAGCTCCGCGTTCCAGCCGGCGCTCGGGGGATGCGCGCCCGTGGCCATCCCTGAGCGCTCGCAGCTCGCCCGGCGCCGCAGCGATGACGGCCAGGGAGCCTTCCCGGGAACTCGCCACTCCCGAGGCCGAGGTTTACATCAGGACTTTCAAGGAGCAGATGCACCTGGAGCTGGAGCTGCCCAAGCTGCCCGGGAACAGACCGACGTCGCCAAAGATTTCTCCTCGCAGCTCGCCCAGGAACTCTCCCTGCTTTTTCAGAAAGTTGCTGGTGAATAAAAGCATCCGCCAGCGCCGTCGCTTCACGGTGGCACACACATGGTAAGCTCTGCCGGGTTTAAACTGGGTTGAAAACCAGTGGAGCTGCGGTTTGAGGTGTGGAGAACGAGCGCGGGTCGTTCGTGGGTTCTGCCGGCGGTGAATGGGGCAGGAAAGCAGCCGGGGGATGCTCAGTGCGGGGTCTCGGCCCTTGCTCAGCCGCCCTTCTCCAGGAGGAATCCGGCCCTTTATTCCGGGAACAAAGGCAGCAGCCGGCAACTTTGCCAGGCGCCGTGTGCTCGTGTGGGAGAGCCCGGGGCTTCACTGCAGAGCCCAGGAATTCATTTCATGGCCTGTGAATGTATTTCCTAGCCCATTAGTTCATTTCAGAACCGATGGAATTATTTCAGATCTCATGAGTTCATTTCAGAGCCCAGGAATTCATGTCAGAGCCCAGGAATTCATGTCAGAGCCCATCTGTTCGTTTCAGGACCTGTGAATTCATCTCAGAGCCCACCAATTCATTTCAGGCCCCATGAATTGATTCCAGGACTCATTTCTGAGCCCATGGATTCATCTCAGGACCCATGAGTTTGTGTCAGAACACATTTCAGAGCCCAGGAATTCATCTCAGAGCTCAGGAACTCATCTCAGAGCCTTCAGCACGCGTTTTTTTTCTTCACTCTCTCAGCTCAGGATTGGAGCAGGGCACTCTTGGAGCTATATCCTGGAAAAGGCTTGGAGACAGTTTTTGCTGGCTACAAATCTCCCTCCTTTCCACCTTTTTTCCCCTGGGAATCCTGGCTGGGAGGCTTCTTTTCCCTCCCCACGAATCTCTCACCCCAAACAGTCGATTTGGGTGCCATTACAGCTGATTGGGGCTGCCGCTGAGGGTCACTTATCTTGCTTAAACCATAAACAGCCATCAAAAGATGAAATAAAATCCAGGAAAATCCATGAGGATCTCAATGGTTCATTTCCTAAATTTCCTCTTGCAGGATCCGCCTTTTAGATCCCAAAACATGCACCAGTTGAGTGTGGGGATTGAACCAGAAAACTTTGAGTAATGTGAATTTTTAAATCCTTCCTCACACAGCCATATACCCATTACTTTCCCACTCCTTTAGAATTCTGGAATCCTGCAGATTTCCTGCTTTTTTTTTTCATTTATTTGATGGTTTTGGTTTGTTTTTTATTTAAATCCAAGCAGTAATAACAACCTCAAGCTGGTTATGAGCTGTAGCAGCTCCAGAGTGTTCTTGGGGATTTTAATTGCTCAGAGTCACTGGTGTTTGGGGTTATTCACATTAATTCCCTGGAACATCTGTCATGGAGCTCATCTGATCCCAGCAGCCTGTCCAGGGAAATGAGGGAAAGATGCTCCAGTTGGGAATTAGGGAGCAGGATGGGACCAGACTCAGCATCTGTGGTGTTCAGTGAAAAAATAATTCAGATATTTCATTTGGAGATGGAACTTGGATCAGCTCGTAAAGGAGGTGGCATCCCTCTAAATGGAAAAAAAGGAAAGTTTTCAACTCAATTTTTCGGTGATTTGGAACTGTTTTAAGCTTAGATAAGAAAGAAATAAATGTAGAAATTAAGAAAATGACTCTGAAAAGGTTCCAAGGATGTTTGAGTGTGAGCACACCCTCAGCACAAACCACACACCAAACCCAGCCGGAATTTAATTTAAATATTTAAATTAATTTTCAATATTTCCCTGTGCTCCAGCATTTCCTTGGGGTGTCTGGAGGGTGTTCCATGTGTGCTGTGGGGTCCAGCTGAGCCCCTGGACGTGCTGGGAATTTTGGGATTGGGATGCAGGGCACGGAGCAGCCTCACCTGTGCCCAGGCAAATGCCACTTACGTAAGGTGCCCTTTGTGGGAGCTGGGAAGGAAGGGAAGGAATTGCCTCGGGAATAAGTGGGCAGAGCCAAGCCAGGGAGCCCATCCATGCTGGATTTTATGGAATCTGTAACTTCTCCAGCCTCCTAACCAGGGAACTTCCTCACTCTGGGGGGGTAAATCAGCATTTTCCCCACATTGATGCCGTTGTTTGGGGAATCTTCTGCTCCTTTTCCTTGTTTCCAGCTTTCTGCCTTCCCTCATTCCTCTTTCCCTTTGGAATAATGGCCTTTTCCAGGCATTTTCCTGCTTTTCTGACAGTACATGGCAATTCCCTCCTCCTGCTGGTGCTGATGGAGTCTGTGTCAGCACAGGCTGCTCCCATAAACAGACAGAAAAAAAAGGAAAGCAAATATTGAGATTGTTATTTTGTTTTTTTTTTTTTTGAATAAGGCCATGATTCAAGTGTTTCCATGATCCAAATGATTCTTTTCCTCAGGGAAAAGCTGTTCCCACTGGCCACAATCCACATGTCACCACAGTGACCTGCAGACCTGTGTCAGCCTCATCCCTGCCTGCTCCAAACCCTGGATCCCATCTCCAAATGCCTCATTCCCATAAAAGAACTGCACAAAACCTCTGTAGCTTTGGGGCTTTCCTCCACCAGGATCCACCAGGCTCGTTCCTGACTTGCATCTGGCAGTTCTGCCTCAGAGATCCCAGAATTCCAAATGCTCCTTCTTCCTTTGATAATTCCCCTCAGATCCCTTGGTGCATTTTGGGGGGATTTTATGGCAAAAAGGCAGGGAGAAGCCATGGAAATTTTGGACATGGCGAGTTTCCTTTGGAGTGACTGGAGAGGGAGCAGCATCTCCTGGAGGTTCTCAGCTCCTTCTCCTGCCAGCCAAATCCCAGCACGTTCCCATTCCCCATCCCACAGTCTGCTCTCCCTCTCCCCATCCATATCTTGAGGAATCCAAAGGAATCATTTTTAAAAATATCTTTGATTTTTACACCTCTTCCATCTTTTTTTTTTGCCAAGCAAGAACTTCAAATCATCCATTTTACCCCCACAGCAAGGTCTTAGCCAGCAATGGCTTGGAAGATCCCAAAATTCAGAGTTTTCCAAGTGCACTCTGCAATTTATAACTTTGGTTTGGGTCCTTTGTTTTGGTGGATTTAGCCTCAGAATTATAAATAGTTCCTCAAGGCCAGGTTGGACAGGCTTGGAGCAGCCTGGGATAGTGGGAGCTGTCCCTGCCCATGGCAATGGGATGAGGTTTAAAATCCCTTTGAACCCAAACCATCCTGGAATTCTGTGAATATTTCTCCAGCTGAAATAATTTATTCCATTTTTATTTATTCAGGCTCTGCTGAGCTTTTAAAGAAGGGATTTCTACAATATGATGTTGATTGTCTTTTCTTAATGAAGATTTCTGTGGCTTCTTCCCAAATTAATTCACATTTAGCTTCATTAATTTAACAATTACCTGTTACCTCATGGATGAAGAAAATAGAGAACAGAAATTGAATCTCAGGAAATTTTGCTCTGCTTTTTCTCTTGGTTATCCCTGAGTGCAGCTAAAACCCAGCCAGCAATTTGCTTTTCCAAAATATAGCATCAAATAGAAATAATTTTATTTTAAATCCAACCTTTTTTTTTTTTTAAACATGCTCTGTTTTCCTGGCACAATCTCCCATGGAGGAATTCAGGGAGTTAAATAAGATGGCACAATCCAGTTGAGATTTTTCCAAGCCTGGTGAGTAACAACAGAGCTCTTGAATTCCTGGAAGCTGCAAAATCCCATGGAGGCGGATGGAAATGATCAAATGATTGTGTTGGCTTTTGGCTTGTGATCATGGAGTGGTGCTTCAGAAAGATGGAATTTTGGAGAGTATTTACTTGGGATTGCTGAGGGGAACAGGAATTGATCAGGCTCATGAATTTCTCCGGTGGTTTGGTGATGGTGGAGCAGCTCAGGTGCTCCTGGTGCTGGTGGAATTGATAAGATCCATGAATTTCTCTGGTGGTTTGGTGCTGGTGGAATTGATAAGATCCGTGCATTTCTCTGGAGAGGTTTGGTACTGGTGGAGGAGCTCAGGTGCTCTTGCTGGCTCCTGGAACTGAAAAGATCTATGAATTTTTCCAGGGGTTTGGTGCTGGTGGAATTGATAAGATCCATGAATTTCTCCTGTGGTTTGGTGCTGGTGGAGGAGCTCAGGTGCCCATGCTGGCTCCCTGAGTTGAAAAGATCCATGAATTTCTCCTGTGGTTTGGTGCTGGTGGAGGAGCTCAGGTGCCCCTGGTGGCTCCCATTCATGGATAAGATCCATGAATTTCTCTGGGGTTTGGTGCTGTTGGAGGAGCTCAGGTGCTCCTGCTGGCTCCCTGGAACTGAAAAGATCCATGAATTTCTCCAGGGGTTTGGTGCTGGTGGAGGAGCTCAGGTGCTCCTGCTGGCTCCCTGTGCCACCCCCTGCGTGTCCCGCTCTGCTGAGGTGGCCCTGCCCAGCTCTGGCATTCCAGCATCCCAAACCCAAGCTCTCCTGGCCACCTTCTGCCAGGATTTGGCCTGGAGGAGCTGATTCCTGCTTTTGAGGCAGATCCAGTGTCTGTCACTCGTGCTGGGTGATCTCAGAGGTCTTTGCCACCCTCGGGGATTCCGGGATTTTTCGGGATGTGCTGCTGGAGCCGTTTCCACTGCGCTCCATATTTAGCAGGATGCATTCCCATATCCCAGTGTTGGAAACACCCTTGGCTGAGCTTTGATGAGTTGCTCTGCTTGTGTTTCTCACCCTCTGTTGATGTGATTTCGAGCTTCTTTTCCCAGTTTGGAAAAAAGCAGGATGATTCTCCTGCTTCCAGCAGTTCCTCTTCCAGGCTGGGGCTGGGATTGGATGCGCTGTGTTGCTCAATTCTCCACTGAAAGTTCCAGGAGAAACAAACTGAAGGGAAAAGGATGGGGGGGAAACCAGAAGGTTCCTCACTTTTTGTCAGCTGAGTGTGTTCTCCCATCTGTCTCCATCTCCAAGGAGAATTCCTCAGCACTTGGAGGAGGGATTGTGAAGGACACGGAGGTGAGGAGGAGACACAAACAGGCCCACACAACAACCACAGAACCAGCTGTGCCATCCCTACATCTGCTCTCTCCAGGGAAATTGGCTCCCAGCCCTGGCTGAATCCATGGGAAACAGAAAGGAGCAACTTCCTTCATCCCCCGGCCACATATGGGGGAAAAGATGGTGGTAAATAGTGCCCAGCTGTTCGAAATTCCAGCAAAACACAACAGATCCTTGGATTAATAATTGGAGTTGGATGGATTCAGCCATGCCCTGGGAAGGAGAGAGAGGAAGGGAGCGAATTCCTTCTCAGAGAAACTATTTCTGGAGTTTTAATGTCTTTAAACAGGTCTGAATGCTTTTAAGTAAGTTTTTTAGTGTTTGCAGTGTCCAAATCTCTGAGGAGTAAACATTCCCAGAGGATCCCTGGTGGCTGAGGCCTGTCTGGAGAATCCTTGGGCTCAACTGAAGTGACATTTTCTGTGTCAAAAGCATTTCTCCAGGAGGTTTTCCTGCTGGGTTTGGCTTTGTTGGAAGTGTTGATGTGTGGAACTTCCCTCGTGCAGCATCCCCACGTTCAGGCTGTGCTTTTGGGATGTTCACTTCCCACGGCTGGGCTGTGGGTTTGGGATATACGCTTGGCTCCTCCCGGGCTCCTCTTGGCTGCCAGGACAGACTGTGGCAGACTCATTCCTGGTTTATCATCATTTAGGCACTGTGGGTTGGCTTCACTGCAGATCTCAACATTCCTTGAGCCTTTTTGGGGTTTTTTTTTGGTTGTTTTTTAGCTTTTTTGGTTCTGAATAATCCCAAACTTGGATTACTCTGGCATCGCCTCAGGGGTTCCACAGGCATCAGGGGATCATGGAATCATAAAACCAAGGGGGTTTGGAATGAGAGGGACCTTAAAAATCATCCCATCCACCCCCTGCCATGGGCAGGGACACCTTCCACCACCTGGGAGATGCTCCAGGGCATCTCCACCACTGCCCTGGGCAGTCTTTTCCCATGGATCACAGCCCTTTCCATGGAAAATCACCCAGCTATCCCACCTAAACATCAGCTCTCCTCCTGTCCCTGTTCCCTGGAGCAGAGCCCGACCCCCCAGCTGTCCCCTCCTGTCAGGGAGCTGTGCAGAGGCAGAAGATCCCACTGAGCCTCCTTTGCTCACATTGGTTTTTTCCTAGGATTTTCTGTATATTCTTAAAATGTTTTGTACTGCAGCTCTGTTTCCAGAAGCTTTAATGAACCCTGCAGGTAAAAGCTGCAGAATGATGGATGACTTCATTAGGTGGAAGTTGCCTTCCCTACCAATAACAGAAAATTAGCTTTTCTGTGTTATTGGATCTGTTATTCCTGAGCTAACTGCAGGAGCTGAGCCTGGAGTATTTCGGAGCCCATTCCACAAAAATGAGATTTAGGGGAACTCAGAATGTTCAAAGGCATCCAGTCCTTGTAGCTTCAAAGGTATTTTCAGATTTCTGTCCCTTAAAGCTTCATGTAAGTCAAATGTTATTAATTAGAGTTGGTAATGCAGCAAACCTTGGGAACATGGACAACGCTCCCTGGGATTCCAGGCTGGAATTCTGGGCTGTCTGTGCAGGGCCAGGGGTTGGACTGGATGATCCCTGTGGGTTCCTGTGGTGTCCCAGGATTTTATCCTGCTTGGATAAACAGTCCTCTTGCTTATCTAGGGACTCTTTTATTCTGTGGGTTTTTTTCTGAGGAAGGTGGAGAAAGAATGGAAAAGCATCAAATATGAAAAGTGGAATTTTGGGATGGGGTTGACAAGGGAGAAGGGCAAGTAAATCCAGGTCTGGTGCTGTTCATGCATCCTAAACTCTTGGGAAAGTAAGGAAAATTCATGGCACTCATGAAACTCATCTTCCTCATCCTTCCTTATCTCCCAAACCTGGGAACTTATCCTGGAATTGCTGGTGGATATTGGAGTGCTGGACAGCATTTTAAATTTGAGTTTCTCCTTAGTGGCTGACTGAGGGGGGCAAGTTTTGAAAGCAACTGGTAATTCTAGAACTGGGGTCACTATAAATTAATGATGGCAAGAGCTGAGTAGCCGGCTGTTTTCCAAAGCTTTCTCTTGTCCTTAGGGAATGTGTCCTTTTAAATCTGGCTTGTCAGACTGGCTCCCTTAACAGGCTGTTCTGTGGAGCTGCTGGAGGTCAGGGCTGGCACAGGAGCACAAATGGCCCTGGTGTCATCTCCCCCATGGACTGGGCTGCTTCCAGCTGCTGCTGGGCTCAGTGTTCCCCTTTTCCAGGAGTGTTCTGCTGGATTAAAGCCCCGGATCCATTTGTAAACAAACTCTTGGAGGGGTCACAGCCTGTTCATAAATTTTGACTTTGGGTTTGGTACCGTTGGATATCGATTTCATCTGGAGCCTCCTTCAGCTCCACAGGAGGTGGATAAAAGCAGCAAATGGATTTCTGAGGCAGAGCCAGGGACAGCATTTATGGATTTGGTTTTCCTCTCAGAGACAACTGGGAACAAAGGAGGAATTATGTCCTCACCGCAAAAAAACCCACAAAACCCTCAGACAACTCCACTGTGTGTAAGTGATACTTGGCAGACAAACATCCATGGATTGGGAGAGGAGTCCATGAGGAACGATCCTGCTGGCTCAGGAGATTTCTGTTGGGCTGAGATCCAGGTGATCCCGTTGGGATATGGCACAGAAGGAACAAGAGGGAGGAGATGGGCTGGAGAAGATGCCCATGGAATGAGAGCTGGGCTGATGAGCATCCCCCACTCTGTACAAACCCAATCTGGAAGGGTTTCCCTGGAGTCCAAGGTCTTGGCAAGCTCCAGGCTGGGATCCAGACTCAGCTGCTGCCATTTTTTTCCATCTTTTTCTTCCCGATAAACACAAGGTTCTCTTCTCCCACCCTGCCCCCAACAACACCACCTTCCCCAATCACCCAGACTTCAGCCTTTGGTTTTTCTAGCAGAGGTTGATGGAAATCTGTTCTGCTGCACTTCCAGGCTGCCTCCAGAAGGAAGGAGAGAAATCCTGAAGTGCTGAAATGTCATCCTTTGCTATTTTTACAGCCTTTCCCAGGAAGCAGCTCCGGCTGTGCCGTCTGCATCCCAGTCGGGATCCGCCGGAGCTGATGATCCCTGTTTGGCTTGGCCTTGTCACTTGTTGTTCCACAGGGAAAAAGCTGTTGTGGCAACTTGGAGATGCCTCAGTTGGTCAGCCCAGGGTGAGCAGAATGGGAACAACCCTCAGCTGTGCTTGGAATGCATCAGGAGCTTTGGGGAGTAGCCTTGAACTTTGGGGAGTAGCCTTGAACTTTGGGGAGTAGCTTTGCATTGGGATTTCGTGGGTTTGAATTCTGTGCATTACAGAATCCTGGGATGGTTTGGGTTGGGAGGGAGTTCAAGGCTCATTCCATGGGCAGGGACACCCCCAGTATCCCAGGATGCTCATCCAGCCTATCCTTGAACAACTCCATGGAGAGCCCACACCACTGGGATTCCTTGGCAACAAGAACCAGGTCTCCAAGGAGGGTTAAGGAAAAAACATCAGGGCTCTGTGGGATGGAAATCCCTCCTGAGAGGTTGTTTTGTGGGGTTTGTTTCTATTGTTGGGAATTCACTTTTCCCCAGTAACAGCCTTTGACAGGGAGCGCTCGGAGTCGCCTCCAGCTGGGCTTGAGGTGGGCTCAGATCAGCTAAAATTCATTCAAAGGACTTCAGTCAATGTTAATCACAAAGCAAAACTTGAAAAATAGTGTGAATTAAGCTCGTGGATCTTTGTGTAATAACAGATGGAAAGATGAGGAATTGTCCTCGTGGGCTGGGCTGACAATTGGGTTTGTCAGGGAATTCCTGTTGATCCTGGTCTGGATCACTCATCCCCATCACTTCTGGCACTGGACATCATTCACACTCCAGTACCATTCACACTCACATTTCAGACCAGTCTTTTTATTAATTTTGCTGTTAATTAACTGATTTTCTCCTGTTATTTAAATCTCAAAAGCTCAATTAAATGGAAAACCAGGATTTGCTTCAGTGCTGGGAGGTGGGAGAGGAACATCAGTGGTGGGACTTGGTCTTAGGGGTCTTTTCCACCATTTCTGGTTCTGGGATTTTAAGGAGCAGGAGATAATCAAGCACAATAATTAGAGTTGTATCATTAGCAGTGTAAATAATGAGGATGGAAGCAAGCTCAGAAATACCTGGGGCTGATGTTTTAAATACTCATTTGGAGTTTTGTGCGTGGCACTATGAGGGAAATATCCACAAATCACAAAGAGGTGGAATTTATGAGTTAAAATTTACAAAACTTGACTGGACAGTCAAAACTGGTGTGAACTGGGGGTAACTGGAGAGGTCAAGGTGGAGATTCAAATCTCAGTCATTTTGTTGCCTCTTGGCTGGGTTTTGTATTTATTTAGTGCTTCCCACTGTGTTTTATCGTTAAAAATCTAATTTTCGAGTTGTCCGGGATAAATTGCTCTCCTAAACCAGCTCTTGGCTTATTTCTGATTTCTCTTAATGAAGGCAAAGAGAAAGAAACTCGAATTATTTCAATGCTTCAAAGCCAACATTCCCTGTGCAACAAACTCCCGGGGCTGCTTCATCCAGATGTGCCGCGGTGGGAGGCGATTCCTTGGGGAAGAGTGGCAGCAGCCACTGTCACACCATTGTCACATCCCTCTTTGGGAAGGGACGGGGCCGGGGAGCAGTGACACAAACTGGGAATGGCATTGCCCGAGGCACATCAGCCCCTGTCGGCTGGATTTGATTTTGCAGAGATAACAAGCTGAGCTCCAATTTTGCTTTCACTTCCATTCATGGCTCAAGGAAAGGGAAGAGAAGAAAGTGAAACAGGTTATTAAATGTGCCTTTTAGCCCGGGATCACTCCAGGCAGGAGGCAGGATGCCTTAAGGAATATCTGGGAGAAAAAGGCGGTGTTTAGAGAGAAAAATAGAATATTTAGTGTGGTTTTGTTCCGTTTAAAACGACTGGGGGCTTGGGGAGAGCATGTGGCTAAATAGCTGATGAATAATTCAGGGTCACTAATTTAGGAACTCTGTCACACAGACTAAAATCCATCGGTTTTGGCTGTAAACAAAGAGAACAAACACCCAGCATTTAACTAAACAGCAAATGCAGGGGTTGAAGCCTGTGGACCTTTGAAGGGCACCAGCTCTTGGCTGAGAGAGGGACAATTTAATTAGCATGGATTTTTGTGGTAGTCAATATTAAATCCTCTCCCCAGAAGCTGTAATTCTAATTCCACGAGATTATATTCCTAAAGCTCCAGGATTTATGGGGAGGAGAGTTTGGGATTTCGGGAGCTCCATCTTCATCCCATAATTCCATGGAATGGTTTTGTTGATCCAAATATCTGAGGCATGTTTGATGCTGTCCCTCTGCCAGGCCTGATCTGGAGCTGAAAAACAAAGGGGAGGATGTTCCCTGGTGAGCTGGCAGCCTTAATTAACACAATTAACAAATACAATTACCACAGAGAAAGGTTAAAAAGAGATAGGAGAGATAAAAGCAAATCTCCAAGAGGGACAAGGGTGAACCTGGGATATCAGTATTCAATCCTGGGAGCAGCAGCCACGGATCCAGATGCTTTTCCCAGCTCCAAGTGCCCCATTTCCACCCTGGGTCTCTTGATCTGCCTTGGCAGGATTTGAAATGCTGCATTTCAAAGGCAAAGGAAGAATTCCTGAGACTTGGAGAACAGAGGAGTGTAACTGTGTCACCTTTCCAGGCAGACACTTCTGAGGCCTGGGGATTTACAGGAATGCAGAAATCTCCAGAAAATGTTCCTTGTACTCAGAGATAACCCTTTAGTTCCCATTCCAGTGGGATCCCAGGGTAGGGAATTCCCTGATGTTCCCATTTCCTGATGTTCCCATTGAAAAATAACCCTTTAGTTCCCATTCCAGTCTGATCCCACTGTAGGGAATTATCTGATATTCCCATTTGGAAATCCTCTAGATTGTAAGAATTAAGTGGATGCTTCTGCTCCAAGGGAGAGCTGTCCCAAAAATCCCAGTAATTTTACCTGAGACAAAAGAAAAGCAGTGATTACTTGGAATTTCAGAGCTGTCCCTTCAGTGGCCTTTTTTGAGACAGACATCTCCTTCAGATCCCTTTTCCCTTGATATTTGCTGCTCCAGCAGTGGCTTTGGGGTGTCATTATACTGATTTGTTTATTTAGATGGGTTGGGTTTTTTTTCCTGAGGATCTGCTGTTCCACAGGGCTTTCCTGAGGATCTGGGAGCTGGGCTGGGAGGATTTTGTGGTGCAGGATCGATCAGTGCAGCCCCAGGCTCTGAATTAAATTGATGTGAGATCTGTGACTGCTTTTGTCACCAATAATTCCTGCCTTGAGCAGGATATTAAAGAGGACAAATGAATTCAAAACAAAGCCACCACCAACCACACATTTTTTATTTCGCTTCCTGAATGTTCAATTAATTGTTGACAGAGATTTTTTGGGTAGATGGGGTTGGGGCTGTAAATTGAGCTTTTGTGGGTTTGTTTTGCATGCAGGGAAGATCCTGCCCAATTTTGAAAAGGTCAGCACTGTTAATCATTTCAGGAAGGCAGGAAAATATGCAAGTAATGACTCAACTGAAAGGAATAACCAAGATTAAAAGCTCCTTAGTGCTTAATAAGTGTGATCTCGATTAATGCATGCTTTTGTGACAAAGGTTGGATTACCGAGCTGAAAAATATCCTTTTTTGGGGGGTGTTAGTTGGTTTTAGGTTTTATGGCTTGATCCTGCAATTAGAAAATTGGAGATTGATGAGAAGAAGGAATAACAGGTACCTGGTGCAGCCAGTCCTGGTCTGGAACTGTCCCAAATTGCCAGGAGATCGTTTGGGGATGGGGGGATTGTCCCAGGTCTCACAGGAACGAGATCCTGTTTTCATTCTCAGGCTGCTTTATTTGTCAGGGGTTTTAGTCATCCTTTCAGCACCACAAAGTGATTTTTGGAAATGATCCATCACATTTCCATAGAGCTGGGGGTTTATGTTAAATAGGATGTATGGATATAATACAAATAGAGAATTGATCATCTTTGAAGGAATTCAGAGTTACTTGTTCTCAGTTTCCTTCCCCTCACCCCAAAATCTGGGATTCCTGCCTAAAGACTGAAGGATTTATCATCATAATATTAATTTATTGTAGTTTTTATTATCTACCTTGTGTTTACATGTATTTTTAATACACCAAATGATCAGGACTATTCATATTTAGTAGCTACAGCAATCTAGAATATTGTTTTTGATAATCCACACTTCTATTCTGCATTTCATTCCATTATTCCTGGTAATACTTTACCACTCTAAGATGATTTTTTTTGTTGTTGTTGTATTAATACCTGCAAACAAATGTTGACAACCAGCATAACTATTTTAGCTAAAAGAGGGCTGCCTTCTTATCTTAATCCTTCTGTATTCTAATCCCAGGGGGAGTTTATGCTGGTTTTTTATTTCCTTTCAAACCCATCTCGTTCCTCACACAGGTTTCAGGTGTGAGCAGTGAATTTCCGTGCTTGGAGTGTCCCTGTTGTGCTAATTTCTCCTGCTAAACAAGGGAATTTGGAATGCTGCAGACACATGATCCAAAGAATCCAATTTCATCCCAGGGTCCTGCTGCTCTTGCATCTCTCTAATGCATTTTCCTGTAGACAATTTGTTTAGCTGAGGATTTAATCAGCTGGAACATCTATTTTTGATCCTGCTTTTACCAGGCCTGGCCTCATAGGGAGTGGATGAATTTGCACTCAAGCTGAGGTGAAAAATGTCACATTTCTAATCTTGCCTCTAGTTTTTAGAATTATGAGGTGCATCTTCATATTTTTCAATATTTTTAGGGCCCTGGCTTGAGCTTTTAAAGCATTTTCCCTCGTGTCGCTGCTGTAATCCTTGGCTGAACTGGTTTGGATTGTGGGACACATCGGGGGCTCCTTGGATTTACACTCCCTGTGCCTGATTAATCTCCAGGTCATCAAGCTGGAGTCTCCTGAGGACAGAGCAGGAGGAATTTTCTGTGTGGATGTTTCTGGATTTCAGAGGCTCCACCAGCATCCAGGTGGTGGCTGCTGTCCCTGTCCCTGTCCCCTTGTCCCTCTGGAGTCCCAGTGGGGTGAGAGTGCCCAGGGAAGGGGCAGAGCTGTCCCAGTGAGGCTTTAGGAGTTCAGCTTTCCTGGTTTTCTGTGTTTGTGATCCTGCAGTTCTTCAGTGCAGAGCTCTGAGCTCCACACTCAGTGGGAGCTGCTGCTGTCCCATTTGGGGCAGACACAGCAATTCCTCTCCAGGCCTGGCACTCAGGGACTCCTCACTGCCTCAGGGCCCAGGCATGGAAACAAAAGTGACTTGGGGCAGCAAACTGGGGGTGAATGACTTCCTTACCTGGAGCTGGGATTGGAACATTGACCCTGAATATGAAAATGGGCCAAACTTATAAAAATATAAAAACCTGTGACCCGTGGTCCATGTTGGGTGCAGCCCTGGATGGGCTTTGTCTGCCCAAGATGCACCTGAAGGCCCTGAGAAATGGGAACAGAAGTGACCTGGGGGTGCAGGCTTGGGGTGAACGACTTCATTAGCTGCAGCTGTAATTGGCACATTGACCCCCAATATGCAAATGGGCCAAACTTGTAAAAGTGTGAAACCCCTGAGCCATGGTTCATTTTGGGTGCAGCCCCTGAGGGGCTTTGTCTGCCCTAAAGGTACCCAAAGGCCCCTCACTAAACAGAACTGCTTTTTATTGCCTGAATTTTGGTCTCTGTTTCTAGGTAAGGCCTGCTGAGGCAGCCCTGGTGTCCCCATGGCGTGGTGGCACTGCTGTGCCCTGGCAGGGGACAGCAGCAGGGCTGGCAGTGGCTCTTGGCTCCCCTGGGATTTCAGCAGAGATCCCTCGGTGCAGGGTTTGGGGTTTGGGGTTTGGGATGATCCAGGGCCTGGGGAGCTGTGGGAACTCTGGGTGGGGGGGGAAGAGCAGCTCCAGAGGGACAAAGGGAGAGGAGATGGAGCAGGAAGGGAGGCTGGTGGCACAGGGAGGGAGCCACACCTTAAATAGGATTGAACTTTAGGGGAAACAACTTTAAACTGCCAGGGGGCAGGGTTAGATTGGGGATATTGGGAAGAAACTGTTCCCTGGGAGGGTGGGGAGGCCCTGGGATGAATTTCCCTGGGATGAATTTCCCAGAGAAGCCATGGCTGGATCCCTGGAGTGTGCAAGGCCAGGCTGGAGCAGCCTGGGACAGTGGGAGGTGTCCCTGCCATGGCAGGGGTGGCACTGGATGGGATTTGAGGTCCTTACTTATCCCAGGTTGTGTTTGTAGGGTGTTTTTGGGTTTTCCAGGCAAACCAATGTTCCAGGGCACCACGCTGTGTCTGAAGCAGGAACAGACACAATGCAGTAATTACACCCAAAAATGTTTAGGTTCATCTGCTGGTTTTAATTGGGTTTTGGTGCCTTAATAAGCTCCCCTGGGGATGATTCTGTGGAAAAGTGCAGTCTGATCACTTTATTTCTTCATCCTCAAAATGTCTTTGTGTGGAACTTGTGATTCCTGGCAGCATTTTAGATTTTGGAGAGCTGGATTTTATGAATTTGGGAAAACAATTTCCATTTTCCTTCAATTAATGCATTAAATTTTAATGGCTTAAAATATCCATAGGATGCCCTGACAGAGTACAAGTGAAAATTGTTTCAGTTTGGTTGTTGAAATAAGAATTGGAAATTTAGCCACTCCAAATTTGGAGTTGTTTTGTGATTTAGGGCAGTTGATCTCTGATAAAAACAAAGCTGAAACCCACGAATTTCCAACATAAATCCCAATTCTTTGTTTTATTTACAGCACAAATTGGCCAAGGGTTCTTTTCCGTGCCTGTGGGTGAGTTCTGAGCTCAGCAGAGCACGAAGGGAACCTGCAGTTCCCAGGAAATGTTTCATTCTTAACTTCCTTTATTATGGATGTTCACAGTCATCCCATTAATTCTTGTAGGATTTCAGTAGTTTTTCCCTAGTGGAATCAATAATATTGCAGGTAGAAATTCTTTGTATCTGTGGGACTTTGGTGAATGGTGTGCTCAGGATTTATGGGCACTGAGTGGATCTGCTTTGTTGTTTTCCTGTCAAAACCACGGAGAAAAGGGGTTGTGGAAGCTTTCTTTGGCCTAACCCAAATTCCCAGGCTCTGGTGGAAATTATGATGGGGAAAAAAGAGGGAAAAGATATGGAATTTGGAGATTTCTGCCTCCTCTTGGCTGCTGATCATACCCAGGGTAGGGAATTTCCTCTTCTTGGAAGGAGTGACCATCCCATTGTTGGGATTTTGCAGTGACCATCGCGTTGTTGTTTTCCGTGGATTTTGGCGCTCTGTGCAGACACCTGCCAGGTGGAGCTGCTCTGTGTCAGACCCCAGCTGGCAGCTGGGGGGGATTCTGGAAGCTGGCAGTCAGGAGAGATTGCTTTCCCCATTATTTCAGGCCGTTCATGGCTGATTTTGCCCTTTGAGGAGCATGACTGCTCGATGATTCACGGCTGCGTTCGCCGAGGCATTCCAGCAAGGAATCACAAGCACTCCGCTCCTCTTGCTGCTTGTTTACTGCAGCAAACATCCAGAACACAAATTGGAATTCATTAATCTGCCTGCATCTTCCCAATTAGAATTGTTCAATTAATTTTCGGGGGTTTTGAGCCAATTTCATGGGGATGATCTCTGTGTGCGGGTCGCGCTTCACCACCGGCCTTGTGCTGAGAGCTGAGCTGCTTTAATACTCAAATCTTGATTTTAGGCCAGCAGAGAGGATTGATATTTTTGCCTCCAGCACTAAAAAAGAATTGTTTTGTGCTTTGTAATCTGTTAGAACAACAATTTGCTTCTTCTTGCAATACATCTTTTTATTTAAGCTGGCTGAGCAATATTTTCATTTGTAACCTCTGTGTCCAGAATGGAAAATGTAGCATCAGAGCAGCCTAAGGAAACACCCTCAGAGCAAATAATTTGCATTTTCACAGGTTAATTTTAGGAGATGCTACAGAATTTTGCTGTGAAAAAAGTGTGGCAGACAGGAAGGAGCAAAGTAAGATTTTCACCAGAAAAGAAAAAGGCAGAAATAGCAAAACATCAGGGGAGATTTAAAAATTGGTGTTATTTACTCTCCAGGCTGTTGCTTTCTCTTAGTTCCATGAAAATTGCAGGAGAAGGAAACTTCTTCCCATTTAGGGCCAGGAATAATTCTAAAATAATTCCAGAACTGCAGCAGGGATGTGGGCATTGGAAAAGCTTTGGAGGGAGGATGGAGAGGAGCTGAGCTCTGTTCCCTGGGCAGGCTGCGAGGTCCTGAGCCTCAGTCCTTTGCTGAGTGAGGCTGCAAAGTTTTGGATTAATGAGGAGCAGCTTTAGAAGGTGGGAAGAGAGCAGAACATTCTGGAAATGCTCCTCACAGGGAGGAACAACTCACCTCACAGGGGTGGTTTTCTGCTCCCAGCAGAGGGACTTTGGGAACTCCAGGGAACTTCTGGGGGGAACTGAAGGAATTCCTGGAGCAGGTTGGGTTGAAAAGGATCTCAGGATTGTCCAGTCCCCCCACCATGGCAGGGACACCTCCCACTGTCCCAGGCTGCTCCAGCCCCAATGTCCAGCCTGGCCTTGGGCACTGCCAGGGATCCAGGGGCAGCCCCAGCTGCTCTGGGAATTCCATCCCAGCCCCTCCCCACCCTCCCAGGGAACAATTCCTTCCCAATATCCCATCTAAACACTCCCTCTTTCAGCTTCCAGCCATTCCCTGGGTCCTGTCCCTCCATCCCTTGTCCCCAATCCCTCTCCAGCTCTCCTGGAGCCCCTTCAGGCCCTGGAAAGTCACCCCATAACAACGTAGTACAAATAGTAAAACAAGAGCTCCGAACATAAAAGAGCATTTATCTTAAAACCATTACTCATTTATCTATTTAAAGACCTTTTTTTAATGCAGGTGAGTACAAATCTCATTGTACTCCATAAATCCAGGGAAAAGGAGCCTCTGGCAGCAGTGCCAGGGTGTTCTGTCAGAGCTCCACCTCCCACCTCTGCCTCTCTGGGCTTTGTTGGCCCACACAACTCCAAAGGAATAAAAGCTGCATCTGCTCTAAAAAAGAGCTGGAGAGGGTTCGAGTGCAGTGGGAAGGGAGGGTTGGAGCAGTCACATCCCCGCCTTGCCTGGAGGTTTTTTCTGTAAAAATCCATGGTTTTGGTGAATTTGTTGTGTCACAGATACCCTGCACAGGCTGATTAGTCACTGTAATTAAAACTTGAACCTCCCTGGGAAGGCAGAAGTGCCCTTATTTCTGTGTGTGTTGTTTGAACTGTGGGTCAGGGAGGGAAGGAATTGCTGCCAGATCGCCGGCTGCGGTTCCCGAGGTCACAGATCCACTTTGCTCCCTCCTGCACTCTGGGGTGTGAGCTGAAACGTGGCAGAAATGTCACCACAAACAGCAGCAAAGGGGGATTCTGCCCCTCTGCCCCTCCCAGGTGAGACCCCACCTGCAGGCCCCACCTGGGGCCAACATCAGCAGCACCTGGAGCTGCTGGAGAGAGCCCAGAGGAATCCATGGAGCTGCTGCAGGGCTGGAGCCCCTCTGGAGCCAGGCTGGGAGAGCTGGGGGTGCTCAGCTGGAGAGCAGAAGGATCCAGGGAGAGCTCAGAGCTCCTGGCAGGGCCTGAAGGGGCTCCAGGAGAGCTGGAGAGGGACTGGGGACAAGGCATGGAGGGACAAGACACAGGGAATGGCTGGAAGTGAAAAAAGGTAGATTGAGATGGAATATTGGGAAGGAATTGTTCCTGGGAGGGTAGGGAGGGGATGGAATTCCCAGAGCAGCTGGTGCTGCCCCTGAATCCCTGGCAGTGCCCAGGGCCAGGCTGGAGCATCCTGGGACAGTGGGAGGTGTCCCTGCCGTGGCATGAATGGGATTTAAAGTCCCTTCCAGCCCAAACCATTCCAGGATTCTTTGGTCCTGCAGCATTTCCATCCTCACTGGGACTGTTCCCAGCTGATCACTGACTTCCATGAAGACTCAGATCCTCCAGGTCTCTTCAGTGAACTCATTTTATTGATGGGATTTTCTCTGTTTTTTCCTGGAGCAGCAGCTCTGTCTCCCCTGCCTCCCTTCTCCAAGTATTGATGTCTGGATTGTTGGAAAAGCTGGATTCCCTTATCCCTCCCAGAGACCAAAGTCCTCTCTCCAGGTGGTGCTGCCACCTTTACATCCCCCCAAAGAGGAAATTTCCCTAAAAGTCCCCCTGAGTTATATCCATGTTTTTATGGAACAGCAATGGAATTTTTTTAAAAATTCATCAGAATTGGGTCTTGTCCAGCACTGGAGTGAGACTGGGTTTGCTTTATTCCAGTTACTGAAATGAGTGATCTGTGAAATCCGGGAAATTCTTGCTGTATTTCAGATTTTTAAATTAAATTGAGGAATTGGCAAATGGTGCAGCTCTGCCAGAGGGATTTTCACCTGGTTTCAGTGCTGGGAAATGGTTCCAGTTACTGCCTGGATCCCCTGGTTCTGTGTATCCAACTCTGTGATGCCAAAACCCAGCAGGGTTTTTCTGGGCAGGATTTAATTTCGTGTTTCTTCCTTACTAAAGTATAAATCTTTGTGTTGTTAATCCAATTCTTTGGTCTCTGAATAGAATAAAAGCAGCCCTTTATGTTAGGCAGGACCTGGATCCAAGGTTAATTCGAGTTTTATGGATAATCCCTCATTCTCTTCTGGACACAATTGGATAGACCTTCCCAGAATTTGAACATCACATCCTTAATAAGGTTTTATTTTGTTTATAAAGCATTTTAGTGGCAGTGGATGAATGTTCCCACCTCAGGAGTGTACTCCTTGATTGCTTTATTTTTAATTTATTAGGACATCACTTTGTCTTTGCTCTTAGGTTAAAAGCTCCTTTGCTTTTTGGGACACTCTGTCCCTTCTCCCAGGAGTTCACTCAGTGATGGGAAGCCCTGGGATTCTCACTAAAAAACAGAAATCTGATTTTTATTTCTTCTGTTATGCAAACTACTGCCCATTTTCAGGGATTCAGACACAGATGATTTCTTTTTGCTCTCAGCTTCCCTTCTTCAATGCCCCCAGATGTCATTTACGTTGTAGGATATTATGGAATCATGGAATGGGTTGGCTTGGGGTAGAGCTGGATGAGCCTTAGGGCCCTTCCCAGTCCAAACCAGTCTGGAATTCCATGGTCATGGTGAGATGACAAAATGAATGTAGGAATGGAATGAATTCCTTTCCTGGGAATTTCTGCTTTGCTCCACGGTGCTGTGCAATTCCCAGCACTGGGAATCCTTCCTGCTGAATTTGGGAATCCTTTCTGCTGGATTTGGGAATCCTTCCTGTCGGATTTGGGAATCCTTCCTGCTGGGATTTGGGAATCCTTCCTGTGGGATTTGGGAATCCTTCCTGTGGGATTTGGGAATCCTTCCTGTGGGATTTGGGAATCCTTTCTGCTGGGATTTGGGAATCCTTTCTGCTGGGATTTGGGAATCCTTCCTGCAGGAACGTGGGAATCCTTCCTGTAGGAATTTGGGAATCCTTCCTGTGGGAATTGGGAATCCTTCCTGTAGGATTTGGGAATCCTTTCTGCTGGGATTTGGGAATCCTTCCTGTGGGAATTTGGGAATCCTTCCTGTGGGAATTTGGGAATCCTTCCTGTAGGAATTTGGGAATCGGGAATCCCTCCTGCTGGGATTTGGGAATCCTTCCTGTAGGAATTTGGTAATCCTTCCTGACGGAATTTGGGAATCCTTCCTGTAGGAATTTGGGAATTCCTCCTGTTGGGATTTGGGAATCCTTACTGCTGGAATGTGGGAATCCTTCCTGTGGGAATTTGGGAATTCTTCCTGTAGGAATTTGGGAATTCCTCCTGCAGGAATGTGGGAATCCTTCCTGTGGGAATTTGGGGATCCTTTCTGCTGAGCCTTGGGGATCCTTCCCACTGAATCTGGGAATCTTTCCTGCTGAATCTGGGAATCCTTCCTGCTGGAATTTGGGAATCCCTCATGCAGGAATTTGGGAATCCTTCCTGCTGAATTTGGGAATCCTTCCTGTGGGAATTTGGGACTATTCCTGCTGGAATTCTGTGTGCTGCTGTGGGTGCAGATCCTTGTTTTTAAACCAATTCCTCCTTCCCAGGTTGGCAGGACCCTGCTGCTTGCACGTGGAGCAGAGTTCAGTGCCAACAAATGCAGAGCAGGAGGGAATGATTGGATAATTCCCTGGGTCAGCAGTGGTGGGAGCTAATTCGGGGCACTCTGGGAGATTGAAGTAGGGTTTGAAGTGGATCCTTTATTGAGAGCAATTTCTGAGGGTCCCCTTCTCCATGGAGCAGTAATTCACAGGGAAAAATGCTCCTGACACCTGAACCCAGACACACCAAGTGGGATTTCTGTGCTGGTTTTAACAGGGAGCACTGGCAGTTTGGACCTTTAAATACACACTTTTATTTTTTGCCTTTTTAAATCCAACAGGATTTTTTCTTTCCTGTGTTGGGTGTAACACTCGTTAAAGGAGGTGCCAGCACCCAGGGCCTGTTCAGCTGTAAATAAATAAGAAATAAATACAAATTTGGGGATGAATTACCCCAAAGAGGGTATTGAATGCAGGAAAAATATCCTTATTTTAGGGGAATGGAATCAGCAGAGCCTTATAAAGGGAATAAATGCCTACCACTAAAAGAATTCCCTTTTTAAAGCATTTCCATGGGTGGAAATTTCCATCCTGTCCTGCAGTTGGATGTGTTTGAGTTTGACTTTGAGATGACTTTGTGAAATGCTGGATGTTATTCCAGCCCTGGAAAAAGCAGGAGCTGCTTCTCTTTAATCATCAGGAATGAACAGATTTTACTTCAAGTCTGACAATATTCATTTCTGGCAGGCCTTTTCCATAGGATCCCCTGGCTGAAATTGCTCTCAGAGGTTTCTTCCAATCGAAACAATTCTCCTGGAATCTTAAAATCTCTTCCTGAAGGATTAAATGGAGGAATGGGGATGTTGCAGCAGTGCTGGGATGCTTTTCCAAGGAATTTTCCTTGCTTTTGTTTCACTGGAAGCTTTGCCTCCCTTCATTTCCTGAGAATGGTTCTGTCAGTGTCAGGACTTGGGAATTCAAGGAGATTTTACCAGAAATTGGGAGGTTTTAATTGAATTTAATTTAAGTGTTTAATTTAATCATGCCAAAGACTGAATGTCTTTGACTGCAGACACATCCCAGGCATCCAGCTGATGATTACAACCCAAATAAAAGGTGGAAAGGGCAAAAAAATGGCTGAAAACAGAAAGATTTGGGGGTTGGCCTTTTCAAATTTGTTTTTATTGGTTTAAACTGTGTGGATGCTGTGGCAGGGAGTGGCCTGGAGTAGGTTCAGTCCCAAATCCTTGGCTGTCACTGCCAGTTCCCTGTGACATTTAATGTCTGTCACTTGCTCATCACTTTAAAAACAGTGGTGGAGGGGGAAAAACTGGGAAATAATGGGAAAGCAACGCTTGTGTCAAGAAAATGCTTGAAATCCTGCACTTTAATTATTGCCTTCTGCCATGAAAGGCACAGGTGGGAGTCATTAACTCCAAAATAACCCCAAAAAAACAACACACCCCAAAGCAGCCTCTTTGAAAACAGATAATGGGGAAATTACAGGTGAATTCAGCAATGAGAAAAATGAGAAAATTGCATAATAAGGAGAAGATTGACAGCAGTAAAATTTTTCTAAGGAAGGACCAACAGGGAACAGAAAAGGGGGAATGTTTGGAAATTCCAGTGAAGATTTCAAAGTGCACACAAAGCTCAGGATACAAACAAATATTGGGAGGGAAAAGCCACTGGAAGGGCTAAAATGTGGAAATTCCTGCCTGGAAAAGGGTCTCAAATCCACACTCCAGAGCTGCCATTGGGATGTTAATCCAAGAAATATTTGGGAATTCTGATGGAGATTTGGAATTGCACACAAAGCCTGAGATATGGGCAGATATTGTGAGGGAAAACCACTGCAGAAGCCAGCAGTGGAGATTCCTGTCTGGAAAAGGAGCTTTTTTCTGCACTCCACAACTTTTATTGGGGTATTAATCCAAGAAATATTTGGGAATTCTGATGGAGATTTCGAATTGCACACAAAGCTGGAGGTACAAGTTAATATAGGGAGGGAAAAACCACTGCAAAGGCCAACTGTGGAAATTCCTACCTGGAAAGGGGTCTCACATCTGGACTGCAGAGCTGGGGTTTGGGTCTTGGTCTCAGAAATGTTCTGGCAAAATGGAAAAGAGGGAGAATGGGATGGAGAGCAGGCTGGAATAACACCTGGCAGGAAAAAAGGTTCAAAGACCTCTCCAGGGGTTGCTGAGTGTCCCTCCAGTCAGGAACATTGCTGGGATGGGGACTGGGACAAGTGACAGAATAATCAGGAGAGCTTGGAGCCAGCTCAGGAGCCTTTGGAAGGGCTGAGGGACTTCCTAATAATCAAATCCATTAAAATATAATGAGAAGGTGGGGAGGGCTCATCCTGGCTCATCCCCTTGTTTGCTGCTGTGTGGGGGAAAATTTCCCTGGGATTCTTCCCGGGGTTTTAAAACACTGAGTGCTCCCTCCAAAACCCCCTGGATGGGGGAGGAAAAATTCCCTTGGATTCTTCCCAGAATATTAAAACAGTGACTGTCCCCTCCAAAAACTCCCCTGGATGTGGGATCCAGGGTGGGGAAGGGAAATTTCCCTTGGATTCTTCTGGGGATATTTGTGTTGGATTCCTGTGATTTTAAAATAGCAAGTGCCCCCTCTAATCCCCCTGGGGGCAGGGAAAGGATGGGGAAAGGAGAATTCCCTTGGATCCTTCCCGGGGTGTTAAAGCACGAGTGCCCCCTCCAATCCCACTGGATGGGGAAAGGAGAATTCCCTTGGATCCTTCCCGGGGTGTTAAAGCACGAGTGCCCCCTCCAATCCCACTGGATGGGGAAGGGAGAATTCCCTTGGATCCTTCCCGGGGTGTTAAAGCACGAGTGCCCCCTCCAATCCCACTGGATGGGGAAGGGAGAATTCCCTTGGATCCTTCCCGGGGTGTTAAAGCACGAGTGCCCCCTCCAATCCCACTGGATGGGGAAGGGAGAATTCCCTTGGATCCTTCCCGGGGTGTTAAAGCACGGAGAGCCCCCTCCAACCCCTCTGGATGGGGAGAGGAGAATTCCCTTGGATCCTTCCCGGGGTGTTAGAGCACGGAGTGCCCCCTCCAATCCCGCTGGATGTGGGCTGCAGGGATCCGTGCCCGGCTCAGCTGTTCCCGAGCGGGAGAGGCGCGGGATGCTTCCTGCGGCATTGTTGTAACCATGACTCCACGGACGTCATCCCGGGAAAATAGCGCCGGGAACATTTGTGGAACAAAGCTGAGGGTCCTGGCGGAGCGCTGCCATATGCACGCCGCTCATTTGCATATAGATTAACTGGCAGAAATTGAAATCGGAGCTGCTAACTGAGCGGCGGGGATAATTGCAGGATTCAGGGAGGTGATTCCAGGGGGATGTTGGGACGGGGCAGGGTCATCGCAGCGGTGCTTTGGCTCTGCTGATTCAGCAGCTTTGGTCCTGCCCTCTGGAATAATCTTGGTGGGAACTGGGATGGAAAAGCAGCAGAGCCCTGGGAGTGCTGTTAAAATGGTTGGTATGGCCCTGCTGAACCTCGAGCGACCCTGTCAGTTAAAACAGCGGGAAAAGGGAAAACAGAGAGGGATGAAGGAATGCCAGTGGAGAGGGAATGGCATGGAGGGGAAGGACCGAGGGGATGGAGAGAGGAGGGATGGATGGATGGATGGATGGATGGATGGATGGATGGATGGATGGATGGATGGATGGATGGATGGATGGATGGATGGATGGATGGGGATGGATGGATGAGGATGGATGGATGGATGGATGGATGGATGGATGGATGGATGGATGGATGGATGGATGGATGGATGGATGGATGGATGGATGGATGGATGGATGGATGGATGGATGGATGGATGGATGGATGGATGGATGGATGGATGGATGGATGGATGGATGGATGGATGGATGATGGATGGATGGATGGATGGATGGATGGATGGATGGATGGATGGATGATGGATGGATGATGGATGGATGGATGGATAGATGGATGATGTATGGATGGATGGTGGATGGATGGAGGGATGGATGGTGGATGGATGGATGGATGGATGGATGGATGGATGGATGGATGGATGGATGGATGGATGGATGGATGGGGGATGGATGGATGGATGGATGGATGGAGGGATGGATGATGGATGGATGGATGGGTGGATGGATGGATGGATGGATGGATGGATGGATGGATGGATGGATGGGGGATGGATGATGGATGGATGGGGGATGGATGGATGGATGGATGGATGGATGGATGGATGGATGGATGGATGGATGATGAATGGATGGATGATGGATGGATGGAGGGATGGATGGATGGATGGATGGATGAGGGATGGATGAGGGATGGATGGATGGATGGTTGGATGGATGGATGGAGGGATGGATGATGGATGGATGGATGGATGGATGGATGGATGGATGGATGGATGGATGGATGATGGATGGATGATGGATGGATGGATGATGGAGGGATGGATGCAGGGGTGGATGGGTAGATGGAAGGAGGCAAAGTGGGCCAGGGGTCAGCAGAGCTCAGACACCACAGCCTGACCTCCCTCCTCTTCCCCATCCCACCAAGATTCCATTCTGCTTCCACCTTTTTGTGTCCAAAAGCTGGAAAGAGGGCAGGAGCACCAGGCTCTGGGCACAGGCACGATCCTCCCTGGATCCACATGGATCCTCTGCTCCTGGGAATGTGGGGCTTCCCTGGCCCTGCTGGAGGCAGCTTCACCTTCCCTCTCCTTCCAGGCCAGTCCTGCCATGGTTGGGATATTTCCCACTGGAAGAGCCTGACAAGGTACAGGGATTGTACCTGAGGGCTTCTGTGTGCTGCTGCCATAGGATTTATCATACAAACACTCACTATTGAATTTTTGGGGCTTTTTTCTTCATGCCAAGGCCTCCCAGTTCTGCTCCAGTTTTCCCTAGAGGAGAATGAAAAAAAAAAAAAAAAAAGGATTATACAGGAATGTTCCCTTAGGAAATGCCCAGAAAGGAAATCCTTCCTCATCTGCAGTGGAGTTTGGCAGGAGGTCAGAGCAGCAGGAAATCATTCCAAGGAAATTCCAAGGTGCCCTTCCATGCTGACAGGGTCTCCCTGGAAATTTGAAACCCACTTCCAAGGAACAGGTTTTTCCCCCCTCACCCTTGAAAATTGAAATTTTCCCAATAATTCCCTGTTCTTTTTCCATGAAAACTGAAAATTTACTGATAATTAACAAAATAAATCAGCAGGAAGATTAATTATTATTTTGGATATTTGACCTTCTAAAAGAGAGTTATCCATGTTTGTGGGTAAATATTGTTATCAGAGCTTTTTTGTGTGTAAAATAAATGGTCAGGAAATCAACTGATATTAAACATTTTTATCTCTTGATGCAGTGAGAGGGAAATGAAGTTTTGAATAAGTTCCCAGATCTTTTTTTTGTGCAGCTCAGAGAAGTCCAGGGAAAATTTACTTCAGGAAATAAATTCAGCAGAAATCCTGAAGAAGTTAAGATTTCTTTTCCTTCCTGTGGGTTTTTCCAGTCTAAAAACTGGACATCACTTTCCCAGTCAGGAATACTCCTGTGCTCAGGTGACTTTCCTGCTCTCTTTTAAGCCAAAGTGCATTTTTTCCCAGTAGAAAAATTCCAATAAATCCAGAAGTAATCACCATCCATTACCATATTCCATGAGAGTGCTGCTGTTGGGATTCTCCAGGCTGGAAGGAGCATTTGGGAAGTTTTTCCCTTTTATTGAGGGCATCCAGATCATCTCCAATAGATCAAAGTCCCTCTTCTGGAGTGATGGGTCTGACTCATCTTCAGCTGAGTCATCCCGAATATTGAGCCATCCTTCAAAGGAAGGAAATCTTGGAAAACTTTTCACTCCTGGCAACCCCCACAAGAAAGGCTCGAGTCAATAAATCCAGCACGGAAGAGGTGACATCAAAGGATTCCAAGTTTTCTTTGGCAAAACACATCCCAGCGTGAGAAGGAAGGTAAATCCCTGCCCAGCTCTGCCAAAATCCTGGGATTCTGGGGGCTGTGACCTTGGATCAAAGCTTCCTCTCTCCGTCATTCATCCACACTGGAATCATTGTTGGGTTTTCCAGAATTCCTGGTGCTCTGCAAACCCCTCTGATGCCTTGTGCAGGCTGAGCTGGAGCAGAGACAGGGCAGAGCTCCAGAATGAAGCAGGGATTGATTCCAAGGATCTCCTCCATGGATCCACCTTGGGCAGCACCAGAGCCCAGCCAGGGCTGCACCCAAGATGACCCAAAATGGCCCCAAAATGCCCGGCCGGGCACGGGGTCTCTCCCTGGGATCAGCTCTGCTCCATTCCCACCTTGCAGTTCATTGTCCCAGCCCAGCTTTAGCCCAGGCACTCCCACCCTGCTTGTTTTTCTCTCTCCAGCCCACGGGGTTTGTGCTCCTGGGCTGGGATTGGGATCATTTGTCCTTGGTGCCCAGCTGGAGCAGGAATTGTTTTGTCTCCCTGCTCTGTGCAGAGCTCACCATGCCCTGATGTGAGCCCAGACCCACACACTAAAGCAGCACAGAATGTGAAAATAGAAAAGCCAAACCCTGAGGCATCACCTGAAGGTGGAGTTTGGAACAAGCCACAGCACAGCCACAGCCACCCTGGCCTGGGACACTTCCAGGGATCCAGAGGAGTCCATGACTTCTTTGGTTGAAAAATCCCCAAATTCACAAAGAGCCCGTCCTAACTGCCAGCCTGGAAATCATTCCAGGCAGGAAGAGAGGATGGCTGGGATGAGCTCACCCAGAAACTTGGGAGCAAAGGAAGTGGCTGCTGCAGTGATTCCTGCTGGATGCATCCCAGGATTTGTGCTGGGTGTCGTTGTCCAGAGAGATTCCTGCCAGCCCTGGGCCAGCCTGGAAGGAGCTGCTGGAGTGAGGAACGTCCTGGGTGCAGCTCAAACGTGGAATCTGGGAATGGGTTGGGTGGAGGACCTTAAATCCCACCCAGTGCCACCCTGCCATGGGCAAGGACACCTCCCACTGTCCCAGGCTGCTCCAGCCCCAGTGTCCAGCCTGGCCTTGGCACTGCCAGGGATCCAGGGGCTGCCACAGCAAATCTGGGAATTCTATTCCAGAGCCTCACCTCCCTCCCAGCCAGGAATTCCTTCCCAATATCCACCTAAATCTACCCTCTTTCAGGTTACAGCCACTCCCTGGGTCCTGTCCCTCCATCCTTGTCCCCAGTCCCTCTCCAGCTCTCCTGGAGCCCCTTCAGGCCCTGCCAGGGGCTCTGAGCTCTCCCTGGATCCTTCTCCTCTCCAGGTGAGCACCCCCAGGTGTCCCAGCCTGGCTCCAGAGGGGCTCCAGCCCGGCAGCAGCTCCAGAGCCTCCTCTGGGCTCTCTCCAGCAGCTCCACATCCTCCTGATCCCATATTCCTGGTGTCTGCAGCTTTAAATTGGAGCTGGGTTGACTCAAATCCCTTCCCTGGGATGAGTGGAAGTGGGATTTGTACTACTCCATCTGCTACCTGAGGAGGAGGGCGAGAAACGCGCTCTAACGAGGAGAAACTGGGGAAGACAAACATATGGACTTGGGAATTGGATGGATTCCTTTGGAATGGTTCAGAGCTCTCCAAGTGGGGCTGAAAGCGTTGTAATTCCCAGGAAAAAGGCACAGGGAGCAGCTCCTTAATTGGACCTGAGCGAGGCGATGTGAGTGGAGAACAGGAGTACTGAAATTGCTTCCCAGGGTGGGTTCTCTGTCAGGGAACTGGGGTTTTGCAGTTCTTCCCTCCTAAATCAGCAGTTTAAGATAAAAACCCTGGAATTTATCAGCTGGATTTTTAAGTGGAGCTGGATTGTAGAAAATTGGGGGAAATGGAACAACTGGGGACTTCCATCATGGTTACAAAACTCACACTGAGCTGTCTTTATTCCATATCCAAGTGGAGAGAGGTGGAGTCACAGGGAAGGAGTTTGGAAACAGAACAGATCCATTGGGAATATTGATTTGCCACTTGTCGTTTTTCTCTGGCTTTCATCTTTCCTGAAAAAAATTCCCTTTGGATGGGAGGTCACACCCAGCAAAGCTGCATTCCCACCTCCTGATTCCTCTGCTTCCCATCTCAAATTTTCCAGGATTTTCCTTCCCTTTTCTGGCTTCAGAAAATTTTGAGCTTCTTTAAAGCCTTTAAAGCAAAATTTCAATTAAATGCAAATAAAGCAGAGTTTATTTTAATTTAGATTTTCAAAATTCATGGAGTATCCATTCCAAACTTAGGGAATACTGCAGTGGTGTTGCCACAGAATTCCAGTGGAACTCTTTATCTGTTCATCCTCTTCCAGACCTCTGTTTTTAAGGATTCTGATCCATAGGCACTAAAAGAGCTAAAATTGGCTGGTTTGTTCTCTTAGAGGATTTAAACAACTTTGGAAAAGAGCTTTGCCATAAATTATTCAAGTAATAAATGTATTTGGGAAGCGTTCAAGGTGGGATGGGACTTGGAGCAACCTGGGATAGTGGGAGGTATCCCTGTCTGTGGCAGGAGGTGGAATGGGATGGGATTTAAGCTCCTTTCCATCCCAAACCACTGCACAAAATACAGATTTTATCTTTCCACACTAAGTGTGAAATCTGTGTTTTTATTGACTTGATATATTCAGCATTTTCCCCAAATTGCTTACATTGATGGGAAGGTTCCTAATTGCCAGCCATGGGATTGGATGATTTCCTTGAGCTTCTTCCCAAAGAAGTCTGGGAAAATACAGGATAATAATTAGGTGCTATTTTCTTATATAAAGATATAAAAAAACACATATAAATATATAAATATGGATCTAAAATCCTGGAATGACAAACACATGCACAGCCAGGATGCAGCTGTTGGGGAAAAACATCCCTCAATCACGGGAACAGTTGGGAAAACAAATCCTGTGCCATTTTTAGGCCATCTCCAGAGAAGGGCTCATCAAATCTGCATGAGTTCCACCCCAGAAGGGCTCCCAGCTCTCCCTGGGCCGTGTTTGCTCTGGAATGTTGTGTTCTGCACATCCAGCAGGGTTCAGGAGGGTCAGGCTCTGATGGATTGCACTTGGCAGCTCCGTGGCCTCAAGGGCTTCCCAGGAGCTTCCTTGGAAGGCAGGTGAGCTGCTGGGAAAGGGGAATTAGCCTTTTGTGTCTCTGCTGCAGTTTCCCCTTTTTTTTTTAGCATTTTTATGGATTAGTTGGTGGTTTCAAACATCCATGGAAAAGGCAGAGCAGCTGGAGCCCTGTGGGGTCAGAGGTGGCCTTGGGGGTTCCTCTCACACCTGGAGGTGGCACCAGGGCTCCCGTGGCTCTTCCAGGTGTAGGATTGGATTTATTCCAGTGGGATCCCACCAGAGAGAGCCAGGCTGGGAATTGTCACAGCTGGTGGTCCTGAGGGAATGGGAATGGTGCTGAGAGCTGCTGTCACCATCTCTGGCACCAGAGATCCCACTGGGATCAAAGCTCTGGGCTGGAGAGGAGAAGGCTCCAGGGAGAGCTCAGAGCCCCTGGCAGGGCCTGAAGGGGCTCCAGGAGAGCTGGAGAGGGACAAGGAATGACAGAACAAGGGGAATGGCTTCCCAGTGACAAAGGCTGGATTGGGAAGGAATTCTTGTTCAGGAGGGAGGTGAGGCCCTGGCAAAGAATTCTCAGAATTGCTGGGGCTGCCCTGGATCCTGGCAGTGCCCAAGGCCAGGCTGGAGCAGCCTGGGACAGTGGGAGGTCTCCCTGCCATGGGGAATGGGATGGGATTTAAGGTCCCACCCAGCCCCAGCCATTCCCAGATTCCATGCTGCACAGCTGAAGCAGGGAGTGCCACATTCCATCTTTTCTGGATTTTTTACCTGAAAATCAAACGTGAGCGTTCCCAGCAGCCGGGGATGGATCCTGGAGCTCCAGAGCTGCTGCCTTTTCCTGGCAGGGTTTGCTGGGAGCTGCCATGGGATCAGCACTCCTGGAATGCTTTTTAATCTCCTGTAATCACATCCATCATCAACATAATGAATTCCCATCCTGCTCCTCTCCTGCTTCTCATGGAAAACCATCCGAAACTGCTCAAACACCCCTAGTGCAGGATTTTCCTGAAGTATTCCAGTCATTCTCTTTTGTTCCAGCTGTTAATTGCTAATTTTGATGGCATTTGTTTTACCAGGAATTACCTTTTCCCAAAGTGTGGAACAGCTTTGGTGGGGAGTTCTCTTGGCATAAATTTAAACCCAGGGAAGGATTTCCCTGCCCATGGAACTTTTCACGGTTGTGTTGGAAGTTTTCCACAATCGACAGGGGCTGGAATTTGGTGTGAAGGGTGAACTTTGCATTCTCATTTGATTTCATGATTTTAGCTGAATGCTAATGAGCCTTTAATTATCATTTCTGAAAGTTAATGGCTGAGATAATGGGCTCGGGGCTGTTCCCTGTGGTGCTCCATGGGGGATGTCCAGATTCCTGCACATCCTCGGGACCAGCAGGTTGGATGCAGCTCCAGGCTGGGAACAAACCCTGCTTTCCCCACCTCTGGCTGTTGGAGGAGGAGTGGAGGGGCAGGTGCCAAACTTTCCTCTCCCTGACCAGGGACAGGATCCAGGGAATTTCCTGTGCCAGGGAAAGTTTAGGTTGGATATTGGGAAAAGGGAGAGGAGGGGCACTGAACAGATCCCCAGGGAATGGTCCCACTCCCAAGGTTGCATTTCCAGAGCTCCAGGAGCATTTGGAAAACAGGCACAGGGTGGGGTTGTTGGGGGGACTGGATCAGTGATGCCTGTGAGTCCTTCCAGCTCAGCACATTCCATGATTTTCTGGTTGTGACATTCCTTTGTCCCTGATGTTCTGCTCTGGCACCGCCTCCTTCCTGTCCCTGCGTGGTTCTTCTGAACTGGGAAGCACAGAACTGATCCCAGTGCTGAACAAACCCAGCTTCCATCCTCATCCTCACATTCCCTATGAAACTTCCCAAAAACGACTGAACTGGGTTCATCAACCCCAAATTCTGAATTCTTCTCCTCAAGACCCCGGAGCTCATTGTGCTGTCGCTGCTCCAGACCCACTCTGCTTTCCCCAAGTTGTTTTCTTGTTGCTTTTCTATGGAAAAAGAGGATTATTCTGGTTGCAATTTCCATGGAAACAATTACCATAAAGTATTGATCGCCCAGGATAGATTGGGAAGCAGGAAAGGATAGAGGTTGTCTCCATGGAAACACGGACATTTCGAGCTTTTTATTCCTTAAGAAAAGAATTCTTGTGGCTTTCCTTTAAACAAGTTTCTGGTCCAGTTGAAAATGATTGTGTCGTTTTAATTTAAATTCTTGGTGTAAGGAGGAATCTGTTTTAATAGCATTCCTGTATTGCAAAGAAAAGTCTGGACTGGCATTTTCCTTAAAAAAAATTAAAGGATTTGCATCATTTGCACGGCATTTTTCACATTGAAAAGTAGCAGAGCCACATCATTAGTTGTCCATGAAAAACAGGTCAAAAATTGGCCTTTTCCTTCTGGGAATTTGGACTTTTTTTGGTAGGATTTTAGTGTTTTCTAGGATTTTAATGGCTTGGTAAAGGAATCACCAAGCTGGGACAGCTCTGGGTGGCACAGGGAGTTCCTCAGGTTGGATTTGGTCCAGGAGGAGCTGAAGTTGGTCTTGAATTCTTCTTATTTCAAATCCTTTATTCCTCATCTGGGAACCTCCAAGGCTTCAGTTGCTGGGGATGTTTTGGGCACTTCAGAAATTCCTCCAGAGAAATGATGGGAGAATGGATCCTTTGTTGTTTCAGGAGTGGTTTGGATGCTCAAACCTCAAATCCCAGAATCCCAGACTGGTTTGGGTTGGAGGGACCTTCAAGCCCATTTTGTTCCTCCCTGGACACTTTCCACTGGCCTGGGACACTTCCAGGGATCCAGGAGAGACCACAACCTTTTTGGCTGAAAAATCCCCAAATTCCCAGCTGCCAGCCTGTTAATCATTCCAAGCTTTTCCCTGGATGGTTTGGGACCATTGGAGACTCCACAGGAGCCTTGCAATGGGTTTAGAAATCTGGTGCAATAAATGGCCCAGGGGAAAACCCCTGGAACATCCAAATCCCTCTGGAGGAGTCTGGGTTTGGAACAGGATGGGCCTGAAGGTCCCTTCCAACACGGAATCCTGGAATGATTTGGCTGGAAGGGACCTTCAAGCCCCACCCCTGCCATGGAATGGATTTTTCTATTTCTAGCTAAATACTCTTAAAAGCTGATTTTTGCTTTTGTGGCTTTCTGTCCATTTTTCTGCACCAGACTCCAGGGAGTTTTTCATCATTCCCTTTTTCAAATCAAAGGTTCAGAGCTGACCTCGCTTCCAGATCCTGCTCTGCATCATTCCTTATGTTTAGATCTTGATTATTCCCAGCAAATCCAATATTTTTCCTGCTCTGTCCCAAACCCCTTTGCTTTCTGTGCTCTCCCTTCCTGCTCTGGTTCCCTTCATCAGCATGAGAGCTGATAAATATTTAGTGTGATATAAATAAGTGCCTCGATACCACATTAAACATTCCATCAATTAAAATTCCTGCTAATTGAAGGCAAAACTTGTCAGTCTGAAGGAAAATAAGTCCATTAAGGCAGGAGAAATGGCATTTAAGAAGGAATGGGATTGTTTTGGCAGCTACAGAACAATTACAGCTTTTTCAGACTAGATATAATTATTTTTTACTCTTTTTAAGCTTTTTTCCATGCAAATTGAGGGTGAGACCTTGCTGGGGATTTGGGAATTCCAGAAACAGGAATGTGCAAACTCCTCCTTTCCAGCAGGAAACAATCAGGCTGTGGAGACAAAACAACAATTTTTTTCTACTTTTTTTTTTTTATTTTTTTCATTCCAGGACAATTTCCCCCATTTTTTAGTGGCACCAGAACTCTCTGTTTTTTATAACTTGGATTCAGATAGTTTCTATTTGTACTTGGATTTATGGAGTTAATCCCTGGTCGGAATCACAGAACCCTGGAATGTTGTGGGTTGGGAAGGACCTTGAGGATGATCCCATGGGCAGTGACACCTTCCCTCCATCCCAGACTGCTCCAAGCCCCATCCAACCTCAAACAAAACCAGGAATACTCCGTGTGTAATTTTGGAAATGAGGGGAAAATGGGAATTACTACATAGCAGATCTGCTGGAGCAAGAGGAAGGGGGAAGTGAGAGGATCCAGGAAAAGCTGAGGATGACGGAGCAGAGGAAAACCAGGAGCTGGAGGATGCACGGGTGTGTGGGCTGGCAGAAAATGTGGATCGGCAGGAGACGGAGCAGTCTGGATGTCAGCAGGGCTGGGGGGGGGGACTAGGCAGGTATTTAAAGCTGAAACCTCCCTCTGGAACTGGGATTTGCTTCCCAAATTCCCAGTTTAGTCCAGAGTTGGCAGTTGCTGTGTGGCTGGGAGCAGAGTTTGTCCTGGAGATCTGCAGGGAAGATCAGGGTTTGTGCTGGAGAGCTGGAGAGAAGGACTTGGAGAGGCCAGGGAAAATCCTCACGAGTCAAACATTCCCCTTTCCTGTCCTTTTGCCTGGAAAAACACAAACAAATGGATTGTGGGCAGGGCACAGAGGGTTTCCTGTGCTGGGATATGAGCTGGGTTTGGGCTGATGAGGTCAGGGAAGGGATCAGCCTTGGAATTTGGGATGTTCCTGCTGCTCCTTGATGCTGAACCCACCGGCATGAGTTGGGTTCCTTCTGCTCCCAAAACAGGGCAGTGAGAGCTCAGCCTCTGCCCCAAAAAGGGAGGAGCACTGGGAAAAGCTCAGGCTCTGCCCCAGAAAGGGAGGAGCACTGGGAAAAGCTCAGGCTCTGCCCCCAAAAGGGAGGAGCACTGGGAAATCTCCAGCTGGGAATTTGTGCTTTGATCATGGACATTGCCCTGTGGAAGCAAGAGCTGGTCAGGAAGGAGTCTGTTCAAAACCATTCATTTATCCCTGATTTTGGCAGAGTTTTCTGCCCAGTGTTTCCCAATTTTTATGTAATTCTTGGTGGCTTGGGAAGTTTTTTTTCTCAGATTCCCCTTTGGCATTTGGTGCAGTTGGAGATTTTTCCATCCTGGACTGGTTTGGATTGGGAAGGACCTTAAAGCTCATCCCATCCATGGGCAGGGACACCTTCCATAGACCAGGGATCCAGCCTGGCCTTGGGCACTGCCAGGGATCCAGGGGCAGCCCCAGCTGCTCTGGGAATTCCATCCCAGCCCCTCCCCACCCTCCCAGGGACAATTCCCAATTCCCAATCTCCCATCCATCCCTGCCCTCTGGCAGTGGGAGCCATTCCCTGGGTCCTGTCCCTCCAGGCCTTGTCCCCAGTCCCTCTCCAGCTCTCCTGGAGCCCCTTCAGGCCCTGGGAAGCTCCATAAATCTGGAATTCCTGGAGCATGCCCATGGCACCATTGCTCCTGATGGAGGGGGCTCTTTTCCACCTGCTCCTCCCTCGGCATCTGTGGAAGCACAGGAACAAGTGGAGGTTTGGAGCTGAGTTTTGTCATTCCAGGGATCTCTCTGTGTTCCCAATCTCATCTTGGTGTTATCTGAATCAAATCAGGGACAGCAGCAGTGGCTTTGTCACTGCACCCAGCAAATCCCATTTTTATGAAGTCAAACCTTTCCTGTTTGTTCTGAGAGCTCTGAGGTGGATATTGCAATATCCAGAGGAACGGCCCCTTTTCCCTTGGGAAGGGGAATGTGTCCCTTGTCAGGCTCAGCAAATTCCAGCCCCGGAGATGTCAGGTGGAAAAAAACCTTTTTTTGTTATTATTGAGGCCTTTGGTGACATCTTTAATCTCCAGCTGAAACTCCTCCATCTTTTATGGGAAATAAAAGGTTCAATATCCCTGCAAGGTGCACAGCAAACCTCTGCCTTGCTTCCCCATCACTCCATCACATCACTCAGCTGGAATTCCAGCCCTCTCCCTGCCCTGGGCTGCAGGAAGCCCATCTGGAATTTTGTATTTTAAATTCCAAGCAGACCCTTCAATCTCCAGCTGTCCCAGCTGCTGCTTCCCTGGAAGTTGAGGGGTTATTTTTGTGTCAGTTTGGAAGGAATATTTGGAAATTTTTTTGGGATGCTTTCTGTCTGTGAATTCCAGAATCCCAGGATCACTGAGGCTGGAAAAGCCCTCCAAGACCATCGAGTCTCCTCACAGAATTCCAGATGGTTTGGGTTGAAAGGGAATTTAATCCCACACCATCCCAGGGTGCCCCAAACCCTTTCCAGCCTGGCCTTGGGTACCCCAAAGTCACAATTAACCCATCCTAGCAGCCAGCCTGGAAAACATCCCAACCACGGGAAGAAGCTGCCATTACTTCAAGGATCTTCCCAGATTAAAGTTGCCATCCAGGAGACCTTTATTCCTCCAGGGGCTGATCCCCCTCTTGGAGAAACACCAGGAAAAAAAAGCTCCTGCCCCTCATCCCTGCTGTTATTTCCATTCCTTTGTGTTCTGTTTGCACAGAAGCTTCACAATCCCGTTTGCTGCCTCCCACACGGAGCTGGTGCCTCCCAAATGCAGCAGGTTCCTGTGGAACAGGCAGCAAACACGCCCAGAATCCCAAAAAATAGTGAGGAATTTTGGTTTTGTGCTGTTACCTGAGTGAGCAGGCAGGGCTTCAGGATGTATGTGGATTTTGGGATGGGATTTGCCTCTGGAAAAGGCTCTAAATTCATTTTAGTTGTTGGGTTTGGAATTGAGGATTTGTGCTTTCCCATAAAATGTAACATTTATTAAAAGTACGGAAGTGTTGTTTAATCCTGGTTTTACCTCCCACTTCCCAGTTCACATCCAATTATTTGGTTCTAAATTCCTTTGGAAAAGAACTTGGTGATGTAAGAGCAGGCTTTGGGCTTTGGGAGTTGTTTAGATGCTTTCCTTGTGTGTGGTTTCCATCATTTCATCTGGAATTTCATGATTTGGAATAATAAAATTAATATAAAATATTCATTTAATGCCGTGAAATTGTCACCAACAAAAAGTAGAAGAAGTTGTGGTTTATTCTTGGGTTTGACTGAAGATTTTATTTAGATTTAACTGGAAATTCCTGCTCAAAGTGCAGCAACTCATCCCAAACGCTGGGAATTGACAGATTCCATGGGATCCTGGGAGTGGCTGGAGAAGCCAGATTTGTGAATCCCACAAAGTGGGGGTGGGAATTGAAGGATCCCACAAATTTGGGGTGGAATCCAGAGGTTTTGGGTGGATGCAAAACCAGAACCTGAGGCAGGTGACCAACATTCCTGGGAAAGGGAAGCTGCAGCTGGATGTGGATCAGTTTCTTGGGGCTGAGTTTCCTGGAATTCCATCCATTTGAGGAGCTGTTCCCAGGAATACTTTGAATATTCATGGCACATTTTATGTACTAAGAACAGCGTGTTATGGGTGATGTTATGGACATTGTAATTGTAAATTACAGCGTTTAGCTGGGTGAAATTCCTAATTAACTCCCTAACGAGCTGCCTGGGCAATTAGCAAAGCCAGGCCTTCAAAGGATGCGGGAAGAGCTGGATTTTATGGATATGGGTGGGGAAATTTGGAATGAAATCTGGAAAAGTGGAATTGATGAACCAGTGTTCCATTGCTCCAGTGCTGACTGGGAGACAGGGATCCCATTCTCTGGGATTATTTTTGAGGAGAACAGGAGTTCTCCTAAGAATCATCTCCAACCATTCCTGATGGATCAATCCCTAATTTTAAATCTTGCTGGGGCAGATTTCTAGGGATAGGCTTTAACCTGAAGGGTTAAATGGGATTTTGGGATGGAATTCCCAGAGCAGCTGTGGCTGCCCCTGGATCCCTGGCAGTGCCCAAGGAAAGGTTGGAGCAGTTTTGGACAGTGGAAGTGTCCCTGGGCTGGGAATGGAGCTTTAGGGTCCTTCCAAGCCAACCCTTCCCAAGATTCCGTGATGTTCCCACAGGATTTAATTGGAGTCAAAGGTAATTAGATTAATTAGCTTCCCTCAGATAGGAGGAGTTAAAAATGGGAGCAAATCAGCTGAAAACACAACAAATTCCTCATTTTGGTTCTTCACACAGGGAGGACAAAATTCCTCCTGAAAATTGGGACTGAAATCCATCTTAAGGCGGATTTGTCCGACCAACTGAATTATTCATGGCAGCTGCAATGGCAGGGAGGGGCTGCAGGGAGATTAATTAATTAATTACTCCCCTCAGCCTCGTTAGGGCCACTGGAAGCCCCCTGGGTGGAATTGCTGTCGTGTCCAATTAGCAGCTCATTAATGCAGAGGTGACTCTTTCCTTGGGGAGGGATCCCATCCCATCCCATCCCATCCCATCCCATCCCATCCCATCCCATCCCATCCCAATTTGTTTGGTTCTGGTTTTATTAATTGGGATCTGATTTTATTAACTGGAACCAGATTCTGACTTGTTTGATTCTGATTTTAATAATTTGGTCCCATTTCCAGACAAAAACAGTTTCCAGTTGCTCTCCAAATCCCAAAAAATTAAACATTCCCTGCCCTAAAAAGTGGGTTTTCCCAGTTTTAGCTAAACACACCAATATTGGGGTTTTCTGGGTGGGCTTCTCATGTGGAAAACTTGGGAAAAAAAGGCTCAGGCCAAGTGTTTGTTTCCCTAAATTCAGGAATAATTTTGCAGCTGAGTCTGTTCCCCCCTGGGATTTCTCCTTGGAGTGGCAAAGCCTTGGAGGTTTCAGAGCTTCCCATTGGAGATTTTGGGGGGAGTTGTTGGAAAAATCTGGATTTCTGTGTGGAATATGTGCGAGAATCACGAAACCATGGAATATCCTGAGTTGAAGGACGTGCAAGGATCATTGATCCAAGTCCTGCCCTACAGGACAATCCCAAAATCCCACCCTGGGCATCCCTGAGAGTGTGCTCCAATCTCAGGAGGTCTGGGAATGTGCCCATTCCCTGGGGAGCTGTTCCAGCTCCTTTGGGGAGGAATTTTTCTCGGTATTTCAGAGGGAATCAACTCCAGTGGCTGATCTGAGCCAAACTGATCCTGGTTTTGTTCTCCCAGGATCCACATTTCCCTTCCCTGCATATCCATGCTTTTATCTGACTTCCAGATGAAGTCATCCATGGCACAGCAGATCCTGTGGGACTTCCTGACATTCCAGCAGCTCAGCACTCCCCTCTTCCCCCCCACAAAAAAAGAGAAAAAAAATCAGAATTTCAGTAGAGTTTTATATCTTCAAATGGCCATTCCAGGTTTGGCTCCTCTCAGTACCTGGGATGGTTCCCAGGACACTTCTTTGGTGATGAAGAGATTAAAACTCTGTTTTAACAAGAAATTTAAGCTCATTTTCAACATCAAGCATAAAAATCTTTATCCATAAAAGATGAAAATTCCCTGCCCTGTGCTTCACCTCAGCTGCTTCCACTCAAAATGTCAGGATGCTTCCTTTGACTGAAAATTCCTCTATTTATGGTGGAAAAAAAGCCCCTAAAATGCAATGTTTAATCCAAAAACGTGACGGGCAGAGGATAAATCTTCCTCATTCCCAAACATTTCTACAAGGAAAAGGAAAATCCATCCAAATCCAAGGGAAGAATCTCCAGAGAACAAAGAAAACTTCGGGGCTGTGGAAGAATTTCACTCCCGGGTTCTTTCTTGCTGTGTGGAACATGAAGCTGCGATTTTGTAACTCTTGTTTTTCATCTGGTTTTTAATTTGATAAATTTGTTTTTAATGTTTTATTTCCCCCGAGCAGCCCAACAGTCAAATTTAACAGGAATGTTTGATGATCTGCTCAGTGCACAGCAAAAATACCCTGGAATTTAGGAAAGTATCCAAGGATCAAACCCAGCAGTGGAGCTGGAGAATGACTCAAAATTACGGATTTAGAGAAGAAATAATTCCGTAATTTTTGATATTTCTTCTTTGGAGACAACAGCAACTTCACAGTAGAATTTCAGAGGGAATTCTCTTTAATTTCAGGGTGATTTCTTTTACATTTCAGAGTGATTTCTTTGAAATTTCAGGGTAGATTCTTCCAAATTGATCTTTTCAGGTGATTTTAAAATAGAATTCCTTTGGAATCTCTTTCATTGCAGTGCTGCATTCATTTTCTCCAAGAAAACCTCCAAGGTATCATCAGCACAAAGGATTGGCCAATATATTTTCAATTAAACTCTCCAATTTCTTGATCTAATTCCATTATCCCAGAATCATTAGGGTTGGAAAAGAGCTCCAGGATCAAGTCCAACCTTCAGGGAATTAATCTGTTTTCCTTCCTGATTTTTCAGCTTTGTCACCTGAAGGTTTTCTTGTTCATCCCCTCAAGTTTTTCTTTTGACCCTGCCTCAGAGCATCCCAAAATCCAAATATTCCAAATTATTTTGATTTCCAAAGGCCAAGCAATTCTTTTCCTCAGCACAAGTCCGTGGGTTTATTGTTTGGGTGGATACAAAGATTTCCTCCTCCAATAATCGAGATAAATGTGTTTTCCTTGGGTTCTATTCCTAATAAAACTGTTGGGATTTCACATCTCGGGGGCTAAAAATAGCCAGGCCTTGGGTTTAATGACAGAGTTTTCTTTTCCTGAGGATTGTGTGTGCTGGAGGTTGGAAGGGTTTTGTTTCCAAGGAAACAAACGCTCTGCGCTCGCCGTGCATCGAAGGCTGCTGCAGGAAAATGCCACCACCATTCCCTGGAGAGGGAAGGGACAGAGGGGCAGCCCGGGGTGGGAGCCTGTGCCAGCAGTGCCAGTGTGCTCCAAAGGCAGGATGCTCAGGGAACCCCTCAGATCCTGTCCCAGCTGAGATGGAGACAGCACAAATGCACCCCATTTCCAGAAGGCTTCAAACTGATTTTGTTCTGGCATGCATGCTTTTTATACATCCTTACAAAGCTCAGAAGTTTCCACTTCACTCATTGGTCACGGGACAAACAAAGTGCTCACTGCAATAGGTGCAGGGTTCTCTTATTGATCCTTCTCTCTGTCTGGGTTTCTATGTCAACAGCCTTGGTAGGAAATTCTTTCAGGGGTGAACATGGATCCTCTTACCAAACTCCTCTCTGGCTCTCAGGAGTCCCAGTAAAACCTGTTCCACAAGGTCCCCTTTGCAGAGTCATCAGCCCCTGCCCCAGTGACCCAGAGCTGTTCCCCAGGGACACAGTGGGAGCAGCAGCTTCCAGATCCATGTGCTCAATGAATGGGAGCCATGCTGCAATTCCCATGGGAGTTACTGGGACATCCTGGAAAAGACAAGAAGTTTTGGTTGTAGGTAAAGGCAGAAGCGGTGTTTGGGGGTCAGAATCCATCTATCCATCCATCCATCCATCCATTCATCCCTCCATCCATCATCCATCCATCCATCCATCATCCATCCATCCATCCATCCATCCATCCATCCATCCATCCATCCATCCATCCATCCATCCATCCATCCATCCATCCATCCATCCATCCATCCCCATCCATCCATCCATCCATCCCTCCATCCATCATCCATCCATCCATCATCCATCCATCCATCCATCCATCCATCCATCCATCCATCCATCCATCCATCCATTCATCCCTCCATCCATCCATCTATTATCCATCCATCCATCCATCATCCATCCATCATCCATCCATCCATCCATCCATCCATCCATCCATCCATCCATCCATCCATCCCTCCATCCATCCATCCATCCATCCATCCATCCATCCATCCATCCATCCATCCATCCATCCATCCATCCATCCATCCATCCATCCATCCATCCATCCATCCATCCATCCATCCGTCCCTTACTTTGGGAGATTGCAGTGGAGAATTTACAGTTTAGCTCAGGCTTTGTGCCCACCCTTGGGATGGGGGCGTCACCTCTGGGACAGCACCTGGATTCCCATTTCCCTGGCACTGGCAGGGTTTGGATGCAGCTGCTGTTGGAATTGCATGGAAGGGCTGCTAGCCCCATCCCAGTCAGCTCCATGGGGTCACTTTGGGCTCCAGGACCCTTGGAAGATGTGGGGCTGCAGGAGCCACATTTGCAGTGGGAATGACACCCCTGGGATGAATCCCAGATCTGCTTTCTCGTGGAATATTAAATTTTAAATTGCTGGGATTTGAAATAGAGGGAACTGTCAGAGATTTGGGCCTGTAAGCCAAAGTTTAGAATAAAACCTGGGATTTGGTCTGAGACCTTGGGAAAGGCTCCCAGACTGAGGTGCTAGAATCGAGAATGTGGATTTCTAGTTTAAAGCAGGGACATGTTAAGCTAAAAAAAAAGGAAGTTTAGAGTTTTAGAGTTTAAGATATGAAAAAAATGAAAGTATTTACAAAGGTAAACAAAGAGTTTAGAATGCAGCGCTGTGGGTTTGTGTGTCATAACAGGATTGGCTAAGAAAGCTCACACTGTAGCATGAGTCCATAAAATGAAATATTTAAAGATTAAGTCAAAAACATAAATATCCTTATTATCAATATTTATTAAGTGAATGACTCTTAAAAATATTAACTAAATATTATAACTAAAAATCTTATAACCTTCTAAACCATGCTATAAAAATAAAAACCAAACTCACCCTTCCTACCTATATAAAAACAAAAAAATAAACTACATCATCAAAACCAACTCCAAAATCCCATCTCAAATTACTCAAAAAATTTGCCACAAATAAATTATCACAGTAAATGAGGAAGTCCAAGTGATTTTGCACTCTGGATAGATGGGATTTAGGAGAGGATAGATGGGATTTAGGGAAGAAATTCCTCCCTGAGAGGGTGGGGAGGCCCTGGGATGGAATTCCCAGAGCAGCTGGGGCTGTCCCTGGATCCCTGGAATTGTCCTGGACAGGGCTTGGAGCAGCCTGGGACAGTGGGAGGTGTCCCTGCCATGGCAGGGATGGAGTGGCATCATCTTTAAGATCCCTCCCAACCCAAACCTTTCCAGCATTCCAGGATTTTGGGAATAGTTTGGGAATAGCTGTTTTTATGTGTTGCAGGTGGGGGAAAAGGCAGAGCAGTGCTAAGGGGAAAGGCTTCCCAATGCCATCCCCATCCCCCTGAAATCAGGGAAATGGGAGCAATAAAAACAGTCTGAAAATCAGAGGAATGGGCAAACAACTTGGAAAGAGTCCAGATGGCAGAGTCCAAACTTTTTTGTGTGAGGGGAGAGGTTTTTTTGGGAAAACCTTGGGAAGAGCCTCTCTTCTGCCTGTTCTCAGCTAAGGGTATTTAGAGGGTCAGGAATGTAAGTGATGAGGAATTACAGTTAAATATCCCAGTTCAACTCAGACATTGCCCATGTGGGGCTGTGGGATGTGGAATGTTCTGGGAGTTGGGATGAGATCCCCCAAAGGCCCTGAACCCCCCTGAACGCTGCCCTGGGAGCAGCACTTCCTCCTGATCCAAAGGGACTCCCCAAAGCCATTATTTTGTACTTGGGAAGTTTCCTGTTGAGCCTCCTTGGAGAGCAGGTGCACCCGGGGGGAATTTGAAGGAATATCCACTTTAACTCCCCCCTCAGCAGCTCCAGGGCTCTGTTTTTCCCTACCAGGCTCTGCATAACAAAGCTCAGCTTAACTGTGTGCACTTAACTCTGGGAAACGTTCTGGCACATCCACCCTTCCCAAATTATTTAAAAATTAGTGCTGTTGTGAATGTTCACAGTTTGCAGCGTGCCAAATTCTCCTGGCTTGGCTGAGTGCAGGGAGAAAGGAATATTAATGTGCTGCTGGGGGTTGCAATGGGAGTTGTTTTCCATGGAAAAATAACTGCTGTCTGTTAGAATCCAAAATGCAAAATACTCTCAAAGCTTTAAGGCTGTAAACCAAAGCTTAAAATTAAGCACAAGATTAATCTGAAACGTTAGGAAAAACTTCTGAACTTAAAAATGGAAAATTACAATTTAAAACAAAACCACAATAAATTAAATTTTAAAAAATTAAAATTTTTAAAATTTAAAATATAAAAAATAAAATAGTCACAAAAATAAACAAAAAATTAAAATACAATACTATAAGTTTGTATATCATAGCATAATTAACTAAAAAACTTACACTATAACATAGGTCCATAAAACCAAATATTTAAAAATTAAGTCAAGACCATCAATATCCTTATTAACAGTATTTTATTAGTCAATAACTCCTTAAAAAATCCTATAACTAAAAGTTTAAAAACCTTCTAAACCATACTATAACAATAGGAACCAAACTCACCCTTCATACCTATATAAAAAACAGAAAAATAAACTAACATTAAAAAAAAAAAAAAAAAAATTAAAAAAAGAAAAAATAATTTGAAAATCCCATCTCAAATTCCTTCCGAAATTCCCCACAAATAAATGATTCCCCTGTCAAGAGGAGTTAATTTGGAATTGATATGGAAGTTTCAGTTTGTCAAGGCAATGATCCCAGGATTCCAGCCAGGTTTGGATGGGAGGGACCTCACAGCTGACATTCCATGGGCAGGGACACCTCCCACCAGCCCAGGAGGCTTCAACCTCATCTCATCCAACCTCATCCAACCTCATCCAGCCTTATCCAGCCTCATCCAACCTCATCCAGCCTCATCCAATCTCATCCTGCCTCATCCAACCTCATCCAGCCTCATCCAACCCATCCAACCTCATCCAACCCCATCCAACCTCATCCAACCTATCCAACCTCATCCAACCTCATCCAGCCCCATCCACCCCCATCCAACCTCATCCAACCCATCCAACCCATCCAGCCTCATCCAACCTCATCCAACCCATCCAACCTCATCCAACCTCATCCAACCTCATCCAGCCTCATCCAACCTTATCCAGCCTCATCCAACCTCATCCAACCTCATCCAGCCTCATCCACCCCCATCCAGCCTCATCCAACCTCATCCAGCCTCATCCAACCTCATCCAACCTCATCCAACCTCATCCAGCCTCATCCAACCTCATCACCCAAAGGATCTGGGAAACTGAATCCCGAGCTTCGTTGGTTTTCCGATATTTTTGCTCCTTCAGTTGTCGGAAGGGGTTTGGGAAGCTGAAGATTCCCAACTTTTCAAGGTTTAGGAGCTGTTTTGGAGTGAAAATCCGGGGTTGGAGAGTTTGCTGAAGGGGGATGAAGAGCTTTGTCCTTAGGATTGCAGGTCTGTCTGTCCTGTCCCTCCCGTCTGTCCTGCCCCAGGGCTCCTCGTGTTCCCGGCTTTTCTTTGGGTGGGACACCTGGAGGTGGGACAGTGGTGACAGCAGGCAGCCTTCAGGAGCTGCTGACGGCCTTCTGCAAAGATCTGGGGTCTTCTCCTGGGATTCACCTGGGAATTCACCATGGCCATGGTGGGTGTGGAGCTTTCCCTGAGGAAACCTGTGGAAAATGGGATTAAACTTCCCTGGCTGGCCCGGGGCTTCCTCCCTGCCACAAACTCTGAGAAACGTTGTAAAACATTTCCATGGATTGGTTTGTGCTCCGAGGAGCTTGAAGGGTGCTGGGAATGAGCGTGAGGGGAGAGGAGAAAGGAGCAATCCCAGGAAAGTGCTGCTTTCCCTGGCTCCTGGCAGGAAATCGCTCCTTAAGTAGCGCTCCCGAATTGTCAGCTGCTTGTTTTAACACAAAATGTGTAAAAATTCCAGCCCTGCTCCTCTCCAGGAGATGGGAAAGCTCTGGAGAGCTGCAGCTTCAGGGCTTGGAGACAGGGAGGAAAAAACTGTGGGGGTTATAAGTCATAATATTATGACCTATTCCAGAGGCAGTGATTTTATTCCCGGATAAATCAGAGCAGTGGAGGAGGTGCAGGGAAACCAGGAAGGTTTGGGATGCTCAGGGCCTTCCCTGCCCCATCCTGCTCCTTGTTCCATGGCTGAAGATCCAGATCTTTGTGTCAGGGTCTGGGTCCAAGTCCAGCCTTGGATGCTGCGGGCTGGAAATGCCACGTGGGGGGTTCTTACTCATCCAGGAGCATCCAGGGGCTCAGCTTCTCTCCTGGCCTGGAAGAGAGAAGAGAATTCCAGCACCAGCCGTTCCTTTGGTTTCTCCAGAGGGGTTCCCTGGTGGAGAGGGACCTGGAGTCAGAGCTTGGAGAGCTCAGGAAGCCTCAGGATGCTGGGTAGGAGGAGAGATGGCTCATCCCGGATCATCAGCGTGCCCACAGAGGTCCTGATGCACAGGGAATTTGCAGCTGGAGCAAAGGAGGCTCAGGGGACCCTTGTGGCTCTGCACAGCCCCTGACAGGAGGGGACAGCCAGGGGTGTCTGGCTCTGCTCCAGGGAACAGGGACAGGAGGAGAGGGAATGGCCTAGAGGAAGGGTCAGGGTGGACATCAGTAGGAATTTCTCCATGGGAAGGGTGATCAGGCCTTGGAAAGGGCTGGACTCCCCATCCCAGAGGTGTCCAGGGAATTCCTGGAGGTGGCACTCAGTGCTGTGGGCTGGGGACAGGGCAGGGGTTGGGCACAGCTTGGACTGGATGGCCTTGAAGGCTTTTCCAACCTCAGTGATTCCATGAATTCCAGCAGTTTTCCCCTGTTGTTTCACTTTGTTTCATCCAGGGAACAGCCAGCTCTGCTGCTTCCCTAACTGAGGGAATATCTGCATTCCAAAGGGGTGGAGCACCAGAGAAAGGTCATTTGAGGCCCAGATTTGTGGTGGTTTCTGCTCCTGGAATCACTTCCATGCTGGGAACCCCCATCCCTGCAGCAGCTTCTCCTCAAACTGTGAAAGCTGCTGAGGCTGGAAGGAGCCAAAGTGGAACACAGAGCTCCAGCTCCCTGAAGGTGCAATAAAATGGGAGGTCAGGATTTAATCCAGGTGGGGACCTGGGAATCTGCTGGGAGCTGCTCATTCCCAGCCCCGGGGTTCTCTGAGCTCCACCAGCGTGTGCTGGAAGGCTGTCAGCAGAGCTGGTGTTGATGGAAAATAGATCCAAACATTCATTAATTGCCAGCTCAGCGAGCCCCAGACCCCTCTGCACCGAGCAGCTGCCGCTGTTGAGTCATTCTGTTGGAAACTCTTCAGGAACTTTGCAGGGATGAGAGGATTCTCCTTCTTTTTTTCCCTGTTTTCCTTCCCTCTGCTCCTGGTACAGCTTTTCCTGCCTCTGTCCCGCTCCCCCCACCCCAGTCTGGTGGCTCTGGCTCCCAGTTTGGCCCCTCTGGGTGCAGGGTTTGCTTGGGATCTCCTCCTCTTCGACACTGGATTCCTGGGACAGAGCATTAGCTGCTGGAAAATGGGGTTTTGTTTATGGGAAGCTGGGAAGGGCAGTGTTGGTGGGAAGGATGGAGCTGAGGTGTCTGCCTGGGGAAGGTGAAAGCTCCTGGGGGCACTTTGGGGTTGGATTTGTAGAGCACAGGGTGGGGTGGGTTCAGAGCAGTGCTCCAGAAATGGCAAATCCCCACTGGAAAATGACTTTTAGGAATCCCAATTTTGGAAAACATTGAGTGCTTGTGCCATTTCCTGAGAGTTTTTATCCAGAGCTCTGGAAACTGAGAGGAATTTTCTGGAATGAGTCCAGAGGAGACCCTGGAGCTGCTGCAGGGCTGGAGCCCCTCTGGAGCCAGGCTGGGACACCTGGGGGTGCTCACCTGGAGAGGAGAAGGATCCAGGGAGAGCTCAGAGCCCCTGGCAGGGCCTGAAGGGGCTCCAGGAGAGCTGGAGAGGGACTGGGGACAAGGATGGAGGGACAGGACCCAGGGAATGGCTGGAGGTGAAAGTGGGTAGATTTAGGTGGATATTGGGAAGGAATTCCTGGCTGGGAGGGTGGGGAGGGGCTGGGATAGAATTCCCAGATTTGCTGTGGCTGCCCCTGGATCCCTGGCAGTGCCCAAGGCCAGGCTGGACACTGGGGCTGGGAGCAGCCTGGGACAGGGGAAGTGTCCCTGGAAGGTGGCACTGGATGGACATTTCAGTTCCCTTCCACCCAAACCATTCCAGGATTCCATGATTTAACAATGCAGCACCTGGCACACCAAATCTGCTGCAGGTTTCAAGCCACCCTGCTGTTGGTAGAGCTCATTATTTGCCAGGTAGAATTCCCAAATATCTGAAGAAAAATAGCTGATCTGAAAATTGGGGTTTGTGAGCTAATTATTGTGAGTGGGTCTGTGTTTCAGGATCTGAAATAAGTGCATTGTTCAGGATTTCATGGAGAATGGTGTTTACTGTGAGGGTTGGTAAAATAATATTCCTGGAGCTCTTGGGCAGCCTGTTCAGGAAAAAGAAGGGAATTAGAATTGCAGATCAGGATTTCATCATCCTCAATCAGCGTGGCCAACAAGGAGGGATGAATGGAAAGCTGCTCAGGAGCCCCAGCAATTGCAGCCTTCCCAAACCCATCAATGGCTTCGTGCTCCCCAGAGGGGCAGAAACCCCAGGAATTTCAATATCTGAGAAAGAGTCCATGCTGTGGAGAAAACCAGACAATAAAATGCCAGGAGCAGCGTGGGGGAAGCTCCTTTTGGGGTGGTTTTGGTGATCAGCTGGGGTGGTTGTGTGTTATCCTGATTATTCCAGAATTAGCAATGAGGGGGAAGAAAAATATCCCTGCAAACATATTTAGGATTTCTTTATCTGTGGTGAAACCCCATTATCTGGGGTGAAAACCCCAATATTACGTCAGTGTAGATCATTAATCTGGGAAGACAGAGCACAGAATAAATTTGTTTTTGTATTCTGTGCTTCTGGTTTGTCTCAAAATTCCCAAAATATCCGCTGGTGTTTTTCAGGCTGCTGTGAGGACAGGGAACATTCCTGAGCCTTCCCTGCTGCTGACTGAGGGAATGAAGGTGCCCGAGCACTGGGGGCCTGGAGAGTTTCAAGGCAGCAGGAGAGCAGGGGCTGCCTTATGTAACTTTGCTCAAAGATGTGGAAAAAAAACCCCCATTCCGGGCTGGTTTTCCATTTTCTGTGCGATTTTTCAGGAAATGTTTGAAGTTTCCCTGGAGGAGCATCAGTGTTGGGGCTGCCAGGATGGCCCAGTGGGAGGAGGCTCCTTGTTAGCACGGCTTGCAAAGGCTAATTAATAAATACATGGAATCTGGAGATCCAAATGAACAATTTGGGGATTTGGGAGTGGGAGGGAGGGAGGGAGGGAGGCCCCTGGGTTCTGATCCCAGCCCTGGGATTTTATTCATTTCTGTCCTGTTGATCCTGCAATTCCTGGCTTTTAACTCGGGAGAATTACTGAACTGTCTAAGAAAGGACAGGAGGAAAATCCCAGGGAATGATTATTCTGCTCCCCACCCAGCAGCCTGTGATTACTGCCCTGGGATCCTGGGAAAGGCTGGGTTGTGAAGGGAGACGCCAGAAAAATGGGAATGGGGAGGGAAAAGGCACAAACTGTGTGGTGGGGTCGGAAAAACCAACAGCTCATGGAAGTGGCTGCCCCAGAATTAGCAGAGAATTCATTTTGGCTTTTTCCCCAAGAAGAATGAGGAGAACGTGGCAGATGTTCATTCCACAGGGTGGGGGTCTCCAGGCATGGAAGGTGGAGGGACAGGACACAGGGAATGGCCTCCCCCTGCCAGAGAGTGGAATTAGATGGGAGATTGGGAAGGAATTCCTGGCTGGCAGGGTGGGCAGGCCCTGGAATAGAATTCCCAGAGCAGCTGTGGCTGCCCCTGGATCCCTGGCAGTGCCCAAGGGGATGGGGTTGGAGCAGCCTGGCACAGTGGGAGGTGTCCCTGCCATGGCAGGGGTGGGATTTAAGGTCCCTTCCATCCCAAACCATTCCATGATTCCATAGATTTAAGGCCCCTTCCATCCCAAACCATTCCATGATTCCATGATTTGCACCTGTCTGTGTATCTGTCTATTTACCTGCCCCCATGGATGCTGGGCACCTTTTTCATGGATAAGAGACAGAATTCCATGGTTTACACAAAATTCTTCACTCCTTTGAGTAAAACTGGCTCCTGCCAAACCAAAGTGGAGATGGAGCAAAGCCAAGGAGAGGTGCAAACTTTTGGAATATTGATCATCCATGCTTCATCCTGATCTTTCCCTTATACCTTTGATTTGCCCCTATTTTTATAGATTTGTTAAATCTTTTTATCAATAACGTCAATAGAATAAAAATAAGGATTTATGTCTCATCTCCCAGTCAGAGGAGAGAACCACACAGTTTTCCCAGTCTGGAAAAGCTTTTCCTGAGCTTGGAGTGTGTCAGAGCAGCTGGGGAGTCTGAGTGGGGATGGAATGACACTGCCACTCTCCCCCTTCCCTGGATTTTTAAATTGGATTTGGCATCTTAATTGCTGAAACAGCTCCTCGTTCTGCCTTTCCAGCTCGGAGTTAACTGCGGGGAGGGGGGGCTTGGATTGTGGGTCCTCTGAGATCCGTGGGGTGACCCCTGCTCTGTCCCCTGCTGTCCCCTCCTGCTGCTTTGGGAATAGGGAATGTTGTGGATCACTGATGGCTGATGAAATTTATCCATCGCCTATAAAATCCCATTTATCCATCACCAGTAAAATCCCATTTATCCATCACCTGTACCAATCCATCAGCTATAAAAATCCCCTTTATCCTCCTTTCCCGACACCTTCGACTCCAGCTGATGGATAAAATCCCTTCCCTTGGTTGTCAAGGTGAAACGTCGGGAGACTTCGGGGGGGAAAACAAACAAACAAAAAACCAAACGAACCCGGCGAAGGGGAAACGTTCCGGTGCCTGCTGCGCGTGCGGTACCGCCGAACTTTGTCCTTCCCGAGGGGAGGAGGCGCCACCGGGTCCCCTTTGTCACCCCCGCAAGGTGCGGGTGGGGCAGAGCCCTGCCAGCATTCCCGATCCGGCGCGGTTTTCTTCCCATCCATCCCTCCATCCCTCCATCCTCGGCTCTCCCGGCCCTCCCTTTGTCCCCGGGTCCCCTCCCGGCTCCGGCGGGGGCGCGGGGGGGGCCGGAATTTCGGGAGCCGCTCCCGGGCGGATGCGGCCCCATCTCCCACCCACCCCTGACGTCTCGCTGCACCAGGGAGCCGCGTCGGGTTTGATGTGGAGCGGCGGGATTTAGATCTTGTAAATCTTGTAAAATTCCATTTTATGCAGAGAGAGAGGCACACACACGCACAGAAATCCGGCGGCGCCGCGCGGGGCGAGGCTGCGGCTGGCGCGGTCCCGCAGGAGCCGCACCTGGATGGGGATGGACGGGGCTGGGAGGCACAGCCCCGCGCCCGGGTGACAGCAGGGACAGAGGAGTGACAGGAGCGCGGAGCACTCCCCTCTCCTCTCGCTGTGACCCCTGGCAGGGAGCCGGCAGCTTTCCCTCTGGGCGGGATGGACAATCCAGGCCTTTTGGCACCCGAGCCCGCTCCGTGCCGCCCGTAACCCCGCGGCTGGAGCTGCGTCCCTGCGCCAGCCCGCGCTCTCGTCCCGGTGGATGCTCCGCGGGAGGGACCCGCCGGCGGGGCTTCTGCAGCGTCACAAAACTTTGCCTCGGCTCCGGAGGAAGGAGGGATGTGACCTGGAAAGGAGGAACAGCAAAAAGGGGATGTTGCTGCAGCTCGGAAAAGGTTTTTTCCCCCCTGCTGTCTCAGGATCGTTGGAAGGGATTTTACAAATGAGAGCAGGAAGCTGCAGTCAAAGGGGGGGGTGCCAGAAATAGATTTATTTTTTCTTTCTCCTGCTAGAAATGAAGAAATTTGGGAGTCCGTAGAGGCTGTTCCACAGGCACCCCCACTTTTTGCTTGCCAAGGCATTTGCGTTCCTCTGGAAAGTGGCATCCACCTGCAAGGGGAGTTGCCATGTAATCCCAAAGAATAAAAACTCCTGGAAACATCTCCGTGCCACTGAGCCAACTCCAGAGGGACCCAAGTTGGGAATTGGCAGGACATGTCCTGACTCTTTTCGGATGATAGAGGACAAGGATCAGCCGGGAAGATGTTAAATATTAATATTTTACCCAATCGCCGCCATTCGTGGATTTGGTGAGTATGCCATGGGTTTGTCCGGAGCACAGCACTTCTGCTGGGCACAAAAGCTTGGAAATCGGGATTTTTCCTGGCTGAGAAGCAGCTGCTAGATGGGAACATGGATAAGGGGGTTCTTGGAGCTGTGGGTTTGCTGAATATTTTCTTTAATCTTCCTGCTCAGAGTTTGATCTGAGGCACCCTCACGACGCCTCTGAGTGGGGACTGGGTGGGAAAAGGATGGAAAATTTCCTGTTGTCCTGGTTTATTTTCCTTCTCAGGTGTTTATGAACTTCAATATTCCTTTAAAAATTGATGAGTCCCTAAAACGTCCTTCGCTGGAGCGATTCCATGGTGCCACCTCGGCACCTTCTCCCTGTTGCATTTTAATGAGCAGATGGAGCAGCTGCTGCCTCTGCTGGGCCAGGGCAGGGGGACAGGGAGAGCCCAGGGAAAGCCCAGAGGCATTCCCCAGTTTGGGGCTGGGACAACCCAAAACCCTCCCAAACCTCATTTCATGGGTGAAGATCCGCTGGTGGAGTTCAGGGCTGGAGTCTTTGGCTGGTGTGATCCATGTGGTCTTCCAGGGTGGGTAGTCTGTGGAATCTGTGGGAATCTAGGGATAATTTTATATTCTGCTTCTTCAAATCCTGCATTCTGTGGTCTCACCTACACACAAATATTCTGGGTTGACACAGAATTTATTCTCTGTAATCTCATTATGGTTTTTAATAGTTTAACTGTGGCTCTGGGATCAACCTACAGATCAATATTTGTATATAGGAATTAAAATATCCCCTGATACATAAATATAAAAATAAAATATACACAAATAAATAGAAATATCCAAGGCTCTGAGCTTTGGAATGGTGCTGAGGAGGGTTGGCTTCTCCAGAGTACATCCTGCTCCTCTCGTGTGCAGTTCCAGGGATAAGAGAACAGGAAGGGGAAGGCTTGGAGAAAAGGAAGAATGCAGGGCCTGTATTAAAATGATGGAATCCTGGAATGGGTTGGGTTGGAGATCATCTCATTCCATCCAGGGACACCTTCCACCATCCCAGGCTGCTCCAAGCTGGCCTTGGACACTGCCAGGGATCCACTGCTGCTCTGGGAAATTCATTCCAGAGCCTCACAGGGAGGAATTCCTTCCTGACACCCAGTCTAACCCAACCTACCTTGGGATTTTCCCATGGCTTCCCCTTGAGGTTTAGCCAGGGAAATTGTTGGTTTGGTTTGCAGAGTTCCTCCTGAGAAGGAGCCCAAATAAGCCAAGAAAGAGGAATATTGGGTGGGAAGTGTTAATTGATTTGCCAGATTTACAAATGAAGGGAAGGGGAGAGGTCCTGTGCATTAATTATGGGAAAAATCAATGCCCAGAGAGCCCAGGAAGTGATGGAAAAAACATTTCCTTGGGAGAAAGGAGAACCCATTTCTGTGGCTGCAGGAGAACAGAAATCATTTTAGCTCCAAGAGCTGAAACAAACCCTGAGCAGCCCCAAGTCCCAGCAAGGGAGATTGAGAGGGATGGGGCTGGGACAGATCAGAGCCATGGGATCAGCCAGGGGAGTTCCAGGTGATGGAAACTGTGCAGCTCCAAGGGAGCCTTGGCAGGGTGTGGATTTATGGAGGAAGGGATAAAGTTATCCCAAGGAAATTCACTTCACCTGTGCCCAGGTGAAAACAGAGCCGGTTCTTCACCCCATCCTGGCCTAGCTTGAGTCAGGCTGAGCCTTGCTAAACCAGACCTGTGTAAGCTCCTGGTTGCTGTTCAGAGCCCACACAGGGGGTGAGACTCATTAATTCCTGGTGAAAATGTCTCCAGGGATTCCTTTCCTCTGGAATAAATGCTTTGGGCTTCTTTGGAGCTTCTCCCTCCTCTGTCCCATCATCCCAAAGGAAATTTGGAGCTGGATCTTCACCCTGGCCTGGGGGAAGGAGTCCTGTCCCTGGCAGGGGTGGGATGAGATGAACTTTCAGTCTCCCAGACCTTTCCATGATTCCATGGATGACCTTTAGCTTGTTCTCCCCAGTCCAGGAGAGGAGCTGCTGCCTTCCATCCCCTGTGGGCAAGGTTGGGGCTCTGTCTTTGCTGCTTGGGGCTGCAGAGGGGAGGGCTCTGCTCTGTGCTCAGGTGGGAATGGGGCTCTGAACTCATTCTGGGGAAATGGAAGCTGGGGCTGCAGCAGCAGAGCAGCTCCTGCTGGAGCAGTGTGGGAATTCCTGGTTGTTCACGGGCATGGCCCCAAACTCAGCCCTGACCCTGGGGCTGCAGAGGCTGAACTTGGGCAGGGAGGGGAGCAGAAACTCTGCCCTAAGGTGAAGTGATGGGATCAAATCCCAGGATTTCTGACAGCTCAGGAATCTTGGAGAGGCCACAGCTCCCAGATGGCAGCTGGAGTGGCAGGAATATCTTTGTGTTGGGATATAAACAGATTTATCAGTGCAGTGATAACCACGGGAGCAGGAGTCACCCTGACCTTGGCTCCCTCTGCTCCCTGGTTCAGGTTGAGATGTGGCACTTGGATGTGAGGCTGGAGGGGCTTTCCATAATGTGGTTCCATAATCGTGGAGTGACTGAGGTTGGAAAAGCCCCCTGAGACCACCGAGCCCCCAGCACTGCCAAGGCCACCTGGGTCCCTGTGTGCCACATCCACAGGGCTTTTAAATCCCTCCAGGGGTGGGGACTCCATTCCTGCTCTGGGCAGCTGTGCCAGGGCTGGAAAGGAAAAAATTCCCAAATATCCAATCTAAACCTCCTCTGGGACAACTTGAAGCTGTCTCCTGTTGTCCTGTCACTGTTCCCTGGGAGCAGAGCCCGATTTCCCCCTCACTTCATGGACAAATTTCACTTTGATTTATATATTGACTTTCAAAATACCCAAGGTTTGCTCTGGGAATTAACACTCTCCAGATCTGTGGGTTAAACCTTCCAGTCACCTTATTTCCATGGATTTCAGCTGGATCTTAAACCACTTTGGTTCTCCTGACGGATTAATTCCACAGCCTCCTATAAATAGGCAGGATTTCCAAGAGAGCAATGATTTATATGCAGCAGGTAGATTTGAGAGACAGAACTCTGCAATCTGTAGGCACAATTTAGAAAAGGAGAGGCCAAATATTTCTCCTGCTCTCACAAGAGCCTGGAGGAAGCACAAAGAACTCGCTGTGTCTGCAGCAGAGACAATGCCTGCCTGGAAGGGAGCTGGGGAGCAAGTGATGGGATTTAACTGGCAGCCTTTGGCTGGGGGGCACTGGGTGTGCAGGGGCTCTGGGGGAGCAAGGGGCTGGTGTGTAATTGTTGGTATTTAGTGACCTTTCCCTTCTTCTCAGGCTGGGTCTTTTCAAGTCCTTCCTGGCTGTGTTTTCCTGCTGCTTTAGAAAGGCAGGAGGGGAGAGTGAGAGGCTGCTCCTGACGTATTTGCATTTCCATATTTCCATTCAGTACCTTCACTTCCAGGGAAAGAATCTGGGCACCTTCACTGGGATGGGAAACTTTTCAGCCGAGTTCCTGGACCCCTCTGCCTGCCATGCACACAGAGCTGCTTTTCCAGGCTATTCCTCCTCCTCCTGCTCCTGCTCCTGCTCCTTGCCTTGTCCAAGAGGCTCAGTCCAAGTCCCCCCTGCCTGCAGAGACCCCTCGGGGTGGAGGAGCTGCTCCCCAGCCTGGTCTGGAGTCTCCAGTGAGCATCCCTTGGGAGAGGTGACAGCCAGGGAGGAGCAGGGAGCCCCAGGATGACTTTCCTGGGTTCTTGTGACTCCAGGAGGAATTGGAGCTGCTGGAACAACCCCAGAGGAGGCCCCGGGGCTGCTGCAGGGCTGGAGCCAGGCTGGGAGAGCTGGGGAGAGGAGAAGGATCCAGGGAGAGCTCAGAGCCCCTGGCAGGGCCTGAAGGGGCTCCAGGAGAGCTGGAGAGGGACTGGGGACAAGGGATGGAAGGACAGGACCCAGGGAATGGCTCCCAGTGCCAGAGGGCAGGGATGGATGGGAGATTGGGAACTGGGAATTGTTCCTGGGAGGGTGGGCAGGCCCTGGCACAGGGTGCCCAGAGCAGCTGTGGCTGCCCCTGGATCCTGGCAGTGCCCAAGACCAGGCTGGACACTGGGGCTGAGAGCACCTGGGACAGTGGGAGGTGTCCCTGCCATGGCAGGGGTGGCACTGGGATGATCCTTGAGGCCTTTTCCAGCCTGAACCACTCCAGGATCCTGTGAATGCAAACTCAGCTCTCAGCATTTCTAAGAAGTTCTGGGGCTTTTTCCACTCTCACATCTTAGCAGGCTTAGGAATGAGATTCCTGTTCTGAAATCCTGATCAGGATTTCTTCCCTAACCCTCTTCTCCAGGGGCTAATAACTGGGATATGGATTTCTTTTAGCTCCAATTCCCTGGCAGATTAGCCAATCTCAGGCACTCTGTGAGCACCACGATGGAAAAGGGGTTTCTTTTCTTCTTTCCAGCAGAAAGAAGCAAAATTTAATAAGGGAAATTTGGGCTTCCTGCTGACCTGGAGTTTGTCACACACAAAGAATCCCAAAGTTCAGTGAATTGTTCTGTTTAAACACAGCCCCACAGCTTGTGGTTTCCAGCTCTGCCATCCTGAGAGCAGCTCCCTGCTCCTGCTGGGCCAGGCCCCTGCAATTTATCCCCTTGGAAGGTGGGAATAATGGAAGAGCCTTTCCAGGGGCTGGGCCACATTCCCAGGCACTGTGCTCGAGTTCTGCACAGGATAAATCCAGGTGCCCCCTGTGTCCAAGTTCCCATCCCAACAGAGAGCAGGGCAGGTGGATGTTGGGAATTCCCTCTGCTCCCCAGGCCCAAAGCTCAGCCCAAGTTTAATCCCAAGAACTAAACAAAGGATTTTCTGGTGCTTTTCCCTGTCCTGACCTCCACAGGAGCCTCCTCAGGACTTCTCAGAGGAACCCAGGTGTGATTAAAAACCTCTTCCTCCAAACTGAGCCCCAAACCCATCATCATCATCATCATCATCATCATCATCACCCCCCTGCTGTTCCCACTGTCCTGGGAGTTCAGGGCTCTAGCAGAGGGATTGAGCTCTGGGAGCAGACAGGGAATGTCTTTGCTGCTCATGCTGAGGGCAGCCACTACAGAAAGAAAGATTCTGGGGCTTAGAATGGTTGAATCATGGAATCAGGGAATCAGGGAATCAATCACAGAATCCTGGAATCACAGACAATCCTGAGCTGGGAGTGACCCAGAGGGTCGAGCCCAGCCTATGTCACAGAACACCTTCATTCCATGCACTATGAAATGGTTTTTTTTAAGGAGGGTTGGAAAATCATTCCCTAAACCATGTGAACAGCAGTGCAGAGAGCCATTCCATCCCCTCTGGAAGCACTCAAAGTGTCCTTCACAGCGTTTGCATTGCCTTGGTTCACTTTATCCCAGAATCCCAGCCTGGGGTGGGCTGCAAAGAGCCTTGAAAATCCTCTCGTCCCGGGAGCTGAGGCTGAGGCAGCTGGGCTGACCCTCGCTGCTCATTTTAATCGTGTTTTGATTGATTTAAAAACTCGATGAAGGGTGTGAAGAAAGGCAAACAAACCGGCAAAAGGTTCTGGAGGGAGAAAAACCCCTCGTTCGGCGGCTGCTGGAGGAGCCGCCAGGTTTTTCAGCCTTTCCTCGCCGAGTTCAGACGTGCGGGGCCGCTTTGAAGGCTCCGGCTGACGTCAATGGAGCGGCGGAATGGGAGCATCCGCACATCCCAGCCCTGCCCTGGCCCCGCTCCAGCCCCGGGCTGCTCCCAAAAACCTCCCCGGCACCCAGGGAATCGCCTCGCTCCTGCACAATTAACAACAGCCGAATTAGGGATGCGTTAAAGTGCGAACGCTGCTCCTTAATGCTGGAGTTTGCATTTATTCCCGGGAGAAAAGAGCAAATTTCCAAGTGGCAAAATTATTGCTTGGCTTAAAAAGGGGTTTAATAATAATTTTATAGGGTCTGTTCATCATTTTGTAGGGTCTGCTTCTCCCCAGCCCCAATTACTTGAGTGCTCTTGTTGCTTCTTTAATGTAAACTCTTATTTATAAGTCTCATTTTTTTTACGTAACTCTAAATTCTAGGGCAGAAAATGCCTGCGAGCCTTTCAGAGCAGTTTCGCTTTTTTTAGCTTTTTGTTGGAAGGAAGAGCCTGGGAAAAACGTGTTAATTGTCTCCATGTGGGAATGCTGCAGAGGAGCTCCGCGGGAAGCAGCCCGTGACACCGAGCTGATGGATTCCTGCCGGGAGCCCTCATCCCACAGATCCTGGGGCTTTTCAGGGATTGTCCCAGCTCATCCAACCTTCCTGAGCCCAGGGCAGCATCTCCTCAGCCCCCTCGGGGCACGGGAGTGAGAAATGCTGGGAAAATTTGAGTTACTGGGGGATGAGGTCTCAGGACACAGCAGGGAAGGGGAAGATCGTGTCAGGATAAATCAAATTATCTTCACTCTCTGCAGCCCTATGGAAAATTAACCCCCAAGTTTATTCACCCTGGTGATGAGGGGAAAACCCTGGGATACAGAGGCTGGAGAGCAGGGAAGGGATCAGGAGAGCTCTGCAGACCCACTGGATGCCCCTGGCTGGGATGAAACCACCAGCAGGGATTCCAGAGTCCTGGAATGGTCTGGCTTGGCAGTGACCTTCCAGCTCATCCTGTGACAGGGACACCTCCCACAGCCCAGGGTGCTCCTGTTCCCCCTGGGCCCCTCAGGGTCCCTTGGGAATGCTGAAGGGGCTCCCAGCCCTTCCAGAGGAGCAGCCCTGAGCACCCACGGGTGGTTCCTCGGGAAGAGGCTGCTCCTGGCCAGCCCTGGGCTCTGCCAGGTGGGAAATGGAACAAAACAACCCAGAGCCAGGAGGGCTTGGGAAGAGCAGGTGGGGCTGGGGCACTGCGGCTTCACCGCGGGTTCATCCCAAATCCCATCCCGGGTTCATCCCAAATCCCATCCCGGGTTCATCCCAAATCCCATCCCGGGTTCATCCCACATCACATCCCAGGTTCATCCCAAATCCCATCCCGGGTTCATCCCAAATCCCATCCCGGGTTCATCCCACATCACATCCCGGGTTCATCCCAAATGAAATCCCAGATTTATTCCAAATGAGATCCCAGGTTCATCCCAGATGAGATCCCAGGTTCATCCCAAATCAGATCCCAGGTTTATCCCAAATCAGCTCCTGCACTTATTCCTGAAATCAGCTCCCAGGTTTATCCTGAATCAGCTCCTGGGTTTATCCCAAAATCAGCTCCTGAGTTTATCCCAAAATCAGCTCCCAGGTTTATCCTGAATCAGCTCCTGGGTTTATCCCAAATCAGCTCCCAGGTTTATCCTGAATCAGCTCCTGGGTTTATCCCAAAATCAGCTCCTGAGTTTATCCCAAAATCAGCTCCCAGGTTTATCCTGAATCAGCTCCTGGGTTTATCCTGAAATCACTTCCTGGGTATATCTGAAATTAACTCTGTTTCTCCAGGACCTTTCCAGGCAGATTCCATCCCGAGCAGGGGGAGCTTGGCCTGGCTCAGGCCCCGTCCCTGGGATTGCAGTGGAAGTTGTAGGGAGTTTTTGCTGTGCTCCCTCAGGTGTTTGTATTTCCATGTCAATTCCAAATAAATCTGAACAATTCGGGTAAGGAGCAAGAACAAGATTAACCCAATTCTGTGGTGGTTAGCACAGAATTCATGAAAATTCCCACTTTTCTGAGGGAAGATTCCCACATTTCATTTTCTGGCTGTTTAGGTTTGTCTGGATTGGATATCAGCAGGAAATTTGGGGCTGTAATACAAGTGGGAAATGTGGAATTTGGGATTAGGGCAATTCCCTTCCAGGTCCATTTGCTCCCCAGGGACCTGGTGGATCACAGGGATTGGGGGATTCTAGGAAACATCCCAGGCTGTGCTCCCACTCAGTGTGAGGGAACGAGGCTCTGTGTTCCCTGCAAGCTCCAGGATACTCCAGCCTGATGTTTATCCCTGTTTTCTGAGATGGAGGCCATAGGTGGAGGTTTGCTGGTGAAATGGGAGTGAGGTGAATTAATCCAAAGGGTTGGATTCCTTTGAAAAATATTGTTAGGAGCCATGAATGAAACATGATGGGTTGATGAGATAAACTCCTGGAATTATTGCATTATTTGATGATTTTTTTGGGTAGGAATGCAGAAAAAACAGACAGCTGGGAAAAGCAAACACAGCTGGAAAAGATGCCCAGGTAGTGCTGGGGATTCTTGTTCCCACAGGGCTAAACCTTGCCATGGATAGCTGCCAGAAAAGCAGATTTGCCCACTGGAAGAACAGATTCCAAGGGGAATCTGGAGCTTTTGGATTCCAGGGGTTTGGGCCACACTGGGAAGCCCCAGCAGGAGCCAAGCACGGCAGCTGGGATGGGTGGGATCCTTCTGGGAGGCAGGGAATAGGACAGGAGCTGCCTTTGACTGATGGGATATTTATGGCTTTTAGGAGAGCACAAAATACAACTTGGAGCTCTCCTGAGGCTCCCATCAGGGGAGCTGGGGCTGGAGCTGGAGATGGGAGTGAGCAATCCATGAGGAGCATCCATGGGATCCCACCAGGACAGGAGGGATTCCAGTCTGCAGGGGGGTGAGGGGTGGGAAAGTTGGAGAAATGAGAAATAACCACTTGGTTTGCTGTGTGTAGGAGAGGAGAGGGAGCTGGGAAGGGCTGGATGTGAGTAGCGGGAAAGGTGAAGTGAGGATGAAGCCACAAGTGCTGGGAATAATGAGAAATAAAGTGGAAGTCTGGGCAGGGCTGTGTGGAGCAGCAGCCTCGGTATCTAGGGCAGCACTGACGTCTTTCCTGGGAAGGCAGAGCAGCTCTCAGGAGCTCAGGGCTGGAAGCAGCAAACGAGGCAGATCCAGCACCAGGCAGGGCTGGGGCACCTGCAGGAGCTCTCCCAGGTGAGACCCCACGTGCAGAGCTGCCCCAGCCCTGGGGCCAACATCAGCAGCACCTGGAGCTGCTGGAGAGAGCCCAGAGGAATCCATGGAGCTGCTGCAGGAGCCCCTCTGGAGCCAGGCTGGGACACCTGGGGGTGCTCACCTGGGGGTGTTCACCTGGAGAGGAGAAGGATCCAGGGAGAGCTCAGAGCCCCTGGCAGGGCCTGAAGGGGCTCTAGGAGAGCTGGAGAGGGACTGGGGACAAGGGATAGAGGGACAGGACACAGGGAATGGCTCCCACTGCCAGAGGGCAGGGATGGATGGGAGATTGGGAGTTGGGAATTCCTGGCTGGGAGGGTGGGCAGGTCCTGGCACAGGGTGCCCAGAGCAGCTGTGGCTGCCCCTGGATCCCCAAGGCCAGGCTGGACACTGGGGTTGGAGCAGCCTGGGACAGTGGGAGGTGTCCCTGCCATGGCATGGGGGCCACTGGGATGATTTTTAAGATCCCTCCCAGCCCAAATCATTCCAGGATCCATAATGCAATTCAAATCCCTATTCCTGTGTAATTAGCTATTGGGTACCTGCATGTGTTCTCTGGCCTTCAGTGCCACACCAAGAGAGGATCTGCCACTCTCAGAGAATATATGTATATCTAATATATATATATAAATGTATTTGCCACTCTCAGAGAACATCAGGATTCTTTGGGAATTGTAGGACAGATCCCCAAGTGGGGGAGACTGACAGAGTGACAGGGCTTAGAAAGGCCTTTCCCCATCTGACGTCACAACCTCATTTCCAAACAGGTTCTGCTCTTTCATCTCCTGGTGTTTATGCACATCTCAAAGTGCAGCTGCTGCCTTCACCTCCCAGCACACTCACTGCAGACAGCACTGGGAACATCCCAAGTTTCCTTTTGGGATGTATAAAACCCCCTCTCCTTGTGCATTATCACAGAATCCCAAACTGGTTTGGGTTGGAAGGGACCTTAAAAATCCCTCAGTTCCACCCCTGAAGGAGGGACACCCTGGGCAGGGACCCCTCCCACTGTCCCAGGCTGCTCCAAACCCATCCAGCCTGGCCTTGGGCACTGCAGGGATCCAGGGGCAGCCCCAGCTGCTCTGGGAATTCTGTGCCAGGGCCTCACACCCTCCCAGGGAACAATCCCTTCCCAATATCCCATCTCAATTTACCCATTTTCAGCTTCCAGCCATTCCCTGTGTCCTGCCTCTCCATCCCTTGTCCCCAGTCCCTCTCCAGCTCTCCTGGAGCCCCTTCAGTCCCTGCCAGGGGCTCTGAGCTCTCCCTGGAGCCTTCTCCTCTCCAGGCTGGGCATTCCCAGCTCTCCCAGCCTCGACAGTCTCTTCCTGTGGGATTCCCTCTATCCCATCCCTGGACCTGTTCCCTTATTTCCTGATTCCAAGGCTGTTTTTCTCTCTCGCAATGGTTTTACTGCAGGAGGATCTCCTCTGCTGCCAGGACAGAAGTGTGGGATTGGGAATCATTCCCTGTCACCCCCTGGGGTCAGTTTAGGCCGTGCCAATCCTTGGGATGGCAGCAGAGCCCTCCAGGCCGGGCGTGCCCCATTCCCTGAATTCCAGTGAAACATTCCCATTTCCCCTGGCAGTAAAGCATTGCCCAGTTCTCTTTGGATGGCAGGGCCACATCAGTGCTGCCCCAGCGCTGTGGCACTGAGCAGAGCCCCTGCTGGCTGATTCTCCATGCAGCACACACAGGAGCAGGATATTCTGGGCTGCTTCCCGGGAACAGCCGTGACTCATCAGCTGCAGCAGCAGCCAGGAGATGAGGAGCTATTTATTACAGCTCTTCCAGGCTGTGAATTCTTCTGAGCAGCCAGTTCAGCTAGGAATTATGTAATTATTCCTCCTGGATGGTTTCTCTTATTGGTTTGTAATTACAAAATCTTCGCAGCACACTCCTGGATTTTCAAATGAAATCCTGGGAATGACTTAACGTGAGGAGAAGGGAGAGATTCGATCGTCCCTTGTTTATGTTTGTGTTGTTTGGCTTTAGCAGGGATGGCTCTGCACAACCTTCACCTCTTTTTTTTTTTTTTTTGGTGAAACTGTTTCACTCCTCGTTTACTGGTTTGGAAGTTGATAAACAAATGTTTGGGATGAAATCATCTGGCCTTGGAAGCTGGCAGGAGGGGAATTCCATGTGGGAGTTCCCAGCCTGCTGGGTGGGAGCAGGGCTGGATCTGTAGCAGTTGGAGTTATCCTCAAGCCTCCCAAACGCTGGCTTATCCCAGAGAGGGATCCAGGGCTTTGTAGGGAGGGAGAGCTGCCCTCCCCCAGCTCTCCTGGTTCCCAGGAACCCGGCACTGCCCGGGCCTGCTCATCCCGGAAGGGAGAGGAGATTGCTGGCAAACCCTTTTCCTGAAACAGAGAGGAAAGTGGGTGTGAAACCCTCTCTGAGGCTCCAGGAACAGGAGCTGGGGGTGCTCCTGGTGCCACCCACAGCCCCTGGAGCTCTGGAGCAGCATTCCCAGCCCAGAGTGTCCCTTTCCAGCCCTGGGGGAAGCAGATCCTCTGCCCTGGTGCTCAGTGGAATCAGGATCAGGATCCTGCTCCGTGGTATGCAGGAGATGATGCAGGGATGAAAGCTGGGGATCTGGCTCCTGACAGGCTTCATTCCTGCTTTGCTGAAAGGTTGGATAAATATTTCATAGTTTTAATCCCCAATAAAAGAGCTAAAAGCCACACCCTTGGATTTATAATCTCGGAACTGTGCTATAAACTCATCACAGCCTGAGTGTTCCAAAAGTCACATGGAGGGTGAGCTGGCAGAGCTCTTGGAGATCTCTAAATCACATTTCAGTGCCCAGTTATCCTAGGGAAGTCTATTATTTTTACACTGATCGTGGATAATTTGGCTCTAATCTTTATTCTATGCTCTGTTTTGACTTTGCTGGTCAATTTTTAACACTCCCTTAGGAAGAGACATTTAAAGATGGTTTATAATGAGTTTGGAAGGAGAGATTAATTCAAAATCTGAAGGTGATGATGGAATGGATCTGTCTCAGGTGCATCACTCAAACTCCTATTGGCTCTTTCAAATCAGACTTTTTCCCCCCCCAAGATCATGTAGGATCATGGAGTGGTTTAGTTGGAAAAGCCCTCTCAGACCATCGAGTCCAACCTTGCCCCATGTCCCCAAGTGCCACATCCACAGGGATTTTAAATCCCTCCAGGGATGGGGACTCCAGCCTGCCCTGGGCAGCTGTGCCAGGGCTGGAACCTTTCCATGAAGGAATGTTCCCAATGTGCCAGGTGGGTAAGGAAGGAGCCATCCCATTGCTGGTGATCTCAGAGTCCCTGCTCCTGGTTTTTGGGAACTATTCCCTCTGTGAGTCCCTTCTGCCAGCTGTGGCATCAGTGGCTCAGTGTCCCCTGCCCACCTGTGCCCAGCTCCAGGAAGCCCTGGAACATTCCTTGGCCTGGGCTGAGCCTTGTGCTGGGTGGGATTAGGGGATGGGCACGGGGCAGGCTGAGCCTGAAACCCGCAGGGGAAGGTCCTGAAGGCAGCGGGAGGAAGCACAGGCAGGAATTTCTTGCAGCTCATCCCTGTGTGAGCCAAAGGAGAATTCCCAGCAGGTCAGCACTTCCCGGCTCCCCAGAGCCCCGGGGGACTGGGGCCGGTGACATCACAAGGATCGGGAAGGATTTCAGGGCCAGGCAGAGAGGGGCAGGGAAAGGCTGAGCACAGAGAGCTCAGCCCTTTGCTCTGGGACTGTTTCTGGGACCAAAACCTTCCTGTTCTCCTGAACAAACCTTTCCTGGTGGCCCCGAGCCAGGGGCAGACACGACTCCATGGTTCTGGGTGATCCCACCTCAGTCCTGGTGCTGGATAAATTCTCCAGTCCCCTGGGACCACCTCGGCAGGGCTGGGGGACACTGGAACCAGAGGGAGCAGCTGGATCCCAGCTCTTGGCACTCAGGGACACTCCCGAGGACAGAGATTTACTGGGGCACAGTGGCACTGAGGGAGAGGCTCTGTCTGTATCTCTCCATTTAAGTGCATAAAGGAACTCTGGAAAATCCAGAGAATAAATATTGGCTGAAGGAATTGAGGTGTGTGAGTGAAGGCTTGAAGTGGGGCTGTTTGAATGTCCCAGTTTCCCTCAGATCACAAAAGGCTCTGACATTTTTCATCCATAAAGACATTAAATTGTTTGGAGTGGAGGCTGGAAGAACAAGCTGACCCCCTTTTGCTTTGCTGCATCCAAATTGTGCAGTGTAAGAATTATTCCATTAAACTCTGCCCTCACTGCTGCTCTCCCAGGCCAGTTTAACTCCAGGAATGAAAGCCCAGCTGATGACAGATGGAATATGATGGGTTTATTTCAGATTAAGAGTGTTAAAAAGTGGGTTCTGACAAGGCAAAAAATTACCACTTTTTTTCTGTGAAGACACAGGAAATTGTCAAAGCTCTAAGAAATTGTCACCTTGCATGAGATCTGACCTGGCAGCCCAGCAGCTGTGCAGGAGGAATTGTGTGAGGCTGACAAAGGTCAGCTCTTCATCCAGGCTGGGAAGGGTTGGCACTGCAGGGGTCCACAGGCAGGGAGAACATTCCATGGAGTCATCCTGTCCCCCCTGTCCTGGGCAGGGACACCTCCCACTGTCCCAGGCTGCTCCAGGCCCAGTGTCCAGCCTGGCCTTGGGCACTGCCAGGGATCCAGGGGCAGCCAAAGCTGCTCTGGGAATTCCATCCAACACCTGCCCACCCTCCCAGGAACAATTCCCAATTCCCAATCTCCCATCCATCCCTGCCCTCTGGCACTGGGAGCCATTCCCTGTGTCCTGTCCCTCCAGGCCTTGTCCCCAGTCCCTCTCCAGCTCTCCTGGAGCCCCTTCAGGCCCTGCCAGGAGCTCTGAGCTTCCCCTGGATCCTTCTCCTCTCCCCAGCTCTCCCAGCCTGGCTCCAGCCCTGCAGCAGCTCCTTGGATCTTTACAGAGTCAGAGATGGAGTTTCTGAGTACTGACCAGCCCCTCATGTCACCCTTCAATAAACTCTGGAGTTCCATCCTCCCTTCAGAAGAGCTGGAGTTTCTCAGGCTGGTGCTGCAGGGCTCCAGGCTCCCAGCAGGACTGCCAGCACAAACCCTGTCTCTCTCTGCTTCTCCCAGTTTGTAAATTTGCCTGTCACCTATTTTTATGCCATTTAATATCTTTCCCGTGGCTTCTTTTTCTCCCCTGTTATTAGAGAAGCAGAGGAAAAGCTCTCCTGGCTGTGAATGAGGAGCTGTGTAATGGGTTGCAATGGCTCCTTCCAAACCATTGTGCTCTGCCTTGTGAATATCTATTTAATCAGTGGTTTTCAAAGAGCTGATTTGTGCTAAGTGATTTTGCTTTCTTAGACTGCAGCAAGAGTCTCATCCTCTTGTGAGGATGCAGCACAGGCAGTCCAGCAATTCTGGGCTTCAATGGCCCCATTGAGCTGGGAAGAGCTTCAGGAGCAGGGATCCATTGAGATGATTGTGGGGAAGGAGCTTGCAGGAGGCTCTGCTGGGATGAAGCACAGGTTTATTTATTACCTCAGCCATTCCACTCCATCAGGAGCTGGGCTGTGTTTTCTACTCACAGATTTGCTGTGCTTTAGGGGTTAGGCCAGCTCTGGATGTCTTAGAGGCACCCAGCTTTCAGCTCTTGCTGCTGGAGGGAGCTTTGCTGAATCAGAGCTGCCCTCAGTGTGCCTGAGGTGGCACTGCTGCCTCTCTGCCACCCCAGGACAGTCACAGGGGGACCAGAGCCACCAGTGTGGCCATGGTTATATTTTCAGGCTGTCTCAGTGGCTTTTTGCTTCCCCCTCGTGGAAGAGGATTGGGGTTCATCGTGCCTTTGCTCACTGCAGGTACAAATTTAGGCAGAATTTGGGTTTGTGAGTGCTGGGGTAACAGCTCTCAGAGAAGCACTGCAGGGTTTAGGGTCAATCCCAGAGAACATCTCTTGTAAGAGCACAGTACAGAGCCATGGTGGGTGTGTTGTGAGCAGCAGTAAATCTCTCCCCTGAGCAGGGTGAGTCCTGCCCAGCTCCCCAGGCTGGCACACGCTGCTCCCCTCCCTCCTGCACTGAGCCCTGCCCAGCCCCCCTGCCCAAACACAGCAGCACCCTGGCACCAGGCACACCCCACTGTTCTGGCTGAGTGCTCAGCACAGGAGGCTTTGACACCAGGGTTTTGTTGCCCTCTCCTTATCTTGTTTGCTCCTCACATGATCACCAGCAGGCCCTGGCTATCTGTGTGGCATTTGCTGTCCCCTGGGTCAGCTGTTCCGCAGGGTGACACCAGGGTATTAATAGACAGTGTCACGCTGGACTCTGGCTGAGGGCTATCAGGACAATCCCCTTGTTTGCCTCTCACCCTGGCTCTGCATGCTGATGGTTCCCAGAGGCTGTCAGGGCTGGCACTGGCCAGCAGCCAGCCCCAGGAACATCCACACAGTGCCACAAACACCTCCTGACCTGGCAAGGCTGGCCTGAGAAGGACAAAAGGAGCTGGATTCCTGCTGGAGGCAGGGTCACCCAGAGCTGTGACACAGGGACACATCCAGGTGGGTTTGGAATATCTCCAGGGAGAAGCTCCTGACCTCCCTGGGCAGCTGTTCCAGTGCTCTGCCACCCTGAGTGCAAAGTTCTTCCCCATGTTCAGGTGCAATTTGTGTTTTAGTGTATGGCCATTGCTGCTTGTCCTGGGCCACCCCTCAAAGGTCTGGCACCATCTATTCCAGCAGCTCCTCATCCTTTCAGGTGTTTTTATCAGCTCCTCACTAATTTCAGGTGTTTTTATCAGCTCCTCACTAATTTCAGGTGGTTTTTATCAGCTCCTCACCAGTTTCAGGTGTTTTCACTAAATCCTCACTAATTTCAGGTGTTTTTATCAGCTCCTTACTAATTTCAGGTGTTTTTATCAGCTCCTCACCAGTTTCAGATGGTTTTTATCAGCTCCTCACTAAGTTCAGGTGTTTTTATCAGCTCCTCACCAGTTTCAGGTGTTTTCACTAACTCCTCACTAATTTCAGGTTTATTTATCAGCTCCTCACTAATTTCAGGTGTTTTCACTAAACCCCCACTAATTTCAGGTGTTTTGATCAGCTCCTCACTGATTTCAGGTGTTCCCAGCAGCTCCTTACCAGTTTCAGGTGTTTTTATCAGCTCCTCACAGATTTCAGGTGTTTTCACTAAACCCTCAGTAATTTCAGGTGTTTTCACTAAATCCTCACCAATTTCAGGTGTTTTTATCAGCTCCTCACTAATTCCAGGTGTTTTCTCTCCTGTGTTCCATCTGTGAACTCCAACATCTCTTCCCCCCATGGGAGTAACCCCTCAGTGCCTCCTCTCTGCAGGTCTCACCACTCCAAATGTTTCCCCAGAGTGAGTCAATATTTTTAAATGGATCCACTTTGGCCATCGATTGCCTCTGCCTACTCATTCTTCATTAACTCAGGTCAAACCCTTTATCAATACCTTTATCAATAGCCTGAAACACCCAGGATGGCTCAATTCTCATTCGCTTGGGAATGAAGCTGTAACTGCAATCAGATACAATGATTTTGTGCCAGGCCAACACATTTGTGCTAACTCACACTGCAAACTTCACCTTCTGTGTAATTAAGCATTAATTAATCCTAGCAAGTGCTCTGCTCATATTTATCCCAAATTTCCAAGTGGCTGTGGCTGCTTTGTTGTGTTGTTTGATGCTCCTGGACTTGATGACTTGTTTCAGATTTTAGTTCTGGGCTGATTTTGCTGAGTGCCCCCACATCTCTTCATTCTTTTGAAAAGCTTTATGGTTTGGAGGAAGTGACTCCAAAACAGTGATTCCAGCAAGTGATTTTCAACATGAAACAGAGCTTCTAAGGGATCATTAATTAAGGAAGATCAAAATGAGCCCTGGAGCAGGTCTGGAGAGGATTTGCAGGTCTAGGGAACATTAACAGTGTTATTAAATGATATTTTGTGTGCCAGCAGCGCTCTATCTGTTTTCACATCAGGGAAATCATCCCAAGAGGGTTTGATTTGCTGCCTGACCCCACCATTTGGCACAAACCACATGAAATGTGCTGCAGGAGTTTTGCCCTGCCTGGATTTTTGGCCTCACTATCATTCCTTTAAAAGGTTTTGTTCTTGCTGCTCACCACCTCTGACTTCTCTCCACGTTGGAGAAGCTTTTCCTTCTGCTAAATCCAGTTTACTGTCCTGAGTGATTAAAGCTCATTGCAGACCGTGTGATTTAACAGCAGAAAATTAAAATCTGGGGTTTGACCTGACCCTCTTTTCCCCCGTTTTGTTTTGCAGCTGCCCGAGGAGGAGGGGAGGCAGCGTGGGCAGGCAGAGCTGTCCCTGCCGCCTCCTGCTGAAGGGTCCCTTCCGCCTCACTGGCCTTGGGAAAAATGCAAATTTATGGAAATACTGTCTGGGCTGGCAGGCTTTGTATTCCCTGGCTCTGCCTGCGCGAGCTGGGCTAGGCATTTCCACAGAATTGTGGAATCATGGAGTGGTTTGCATTGGAAGGGATCTTAAAGCTCATCTCGCTCCTGCCATGGCAGGGACACCTCCCACTGTCCCAGCCACAGCTGCCAGGGCCTGCCCACCCTCCCAGGGAACAATTCCATATCCCAAGCCGCTCTCCAGCTCTCCTGGAGCCCCTTTAGGCCCTTTAGGATCTCCCTGGAGCAATGTTTCATGAGTTACACTATTAATCCCACCAGAAATAACATCAAGTTGGTGTTTACCCCCATCACTCCCACAGGAAAGCTGTTCAGTGCTCTGGCTGCTCTCGAGGCACAGATTTCCCTCTGATTTCCAGCCTCAGTTTATTCCTGTCCATTTTAACCCCTCTTGTTTTCACACCAGTGCTGTCCTTTGGTGATTTCCTTTGGTGGCCTTTGCCTCAGGCACTTGTGACACCCCTGTGTGGGAGCAGCAGTGCCATTCCCAGCCATGGCTGTGATCCACGTGCCAAACCCCTCAGACAGAGCAAACCCTTCGTGCCAAAGGACCAGGACTTTCCATCTCTCAGATTTTCTCCTCAAACAGCAGCAGGTGGCAGATGCTCACCTTTTGGGTGACGCAGCCTTTGCACTGAGCTCCTGCTGGCCCTGAAAGGATCAATGAGAGCTCTGAAAAGATTGCCCTTGGAATCAAATCCGTGGGCTCTGACATTTTCTGTCACAGTGTCCTTTCCCGTGGATAGGAAAGATGGAGAGTGCAGGCATTTGAGAAATGTGAAGCAAGGGAAATTTTGCTGAAATGTACCCAGCTGGATTAATTATTGTTAAAGGCCGAGTCTCCAAAGGATTTAAAGATCTGAATACCATCTTAGGACATTTCACTGTCTTTTTACTGACAGGCTCCACGGATCCCAATTATAGAGATAAATCCAAAAACCAGGTCAAATAATTATTCCATGAATCAAGTGGAAAGGCTGGATGCATTTCTGAGCACAGCAGCTTTCCACGCACCCATTGCTGGAGTTTTGGATGCCATGGAAGGGCTGGGGGAATTTAAAAGATTAGTGCAGGAAATGTGTAAATCTTCCACCTCAAAGGCTGCCTGTTCAGCTCAGGTGAAATGGAAACTCTGTGGTGTCTGTGAGTTGTCACCACGGTTGTCACTTTGTTCCTGTCTCCTGTGTGGTTGACAGCAGATGAGAGGAGCTCTGTGAAGTGGGGCCGGACAGAATGAGGCAGCTCAGAGCTTCCCCCCTGCTTGGAAAGGCAGAAGTGGCTCTGGAGCCCTGCCAGGATCTCTGTTTAAGGGCAGGATGGAATAAAGCCTGGCTCTGGCCAGCAGCCTCCTGGTGCTCCGTGCGGATCCGGGAATGCTTTCCTGTGTGCTGGAAGCACAGGGCGTTTGTGCAGGGGACTCTGGAGACCCTGCTGAAGGCTCGGCTCTGGGAATGGAGTGAAGTGCAGATTGCACTTTAGAGGGGTGGGAGATCCTGGAAGATGCATCAATAAAAGATGGAATATAGGACTGGAATTCCCCTTCTGTTGCCAATAATGTCCCAGTGGGGGAAAGGCGGGGCTGGACCCCGTGTTCCCACTTGCTGGGTGGAATTATCCCCCCACGCTGGTTCTGGCAGGGATCAAGGCTTGTCCAGGGGCAGAAGGGCTGGAGGGTGTCCTGGAGCCCCACCAGAAGACACCAGTGTCCCTGTCACATGAGCCAAGGCACCGCAGGCAGCCTCCAACATCCGTGTGCTGTGGACTGAGAGAGACAGTCTGAGAAATGCTACAGGGCTTGGCTGGAGCTGGGAAAGCTGGAAAAGCTGAAGTGACACTAAACAGAGCAGAGCAGCCAGGCCAAGCTGGGCTAAACACTGCCCTGTGGCTGCAATGGAAACATCTGTGCTGTGGGACATCAGTGTGTCACAGAGCAGGTGCTGCCAAAATCCCGGCTCTGCAGCACCGTGCTGTCCCTGTGCCACCTGTGCCACCTGTGCCACCAGCCACGAGCCATCCAGCACTTCCCACAGGGAAAAGGGGCAGCTTTCCCCTGGGGAGACTCTGCTGGGTTTTTCATGCAGCAGGAGCACAGCTGGTGCTGGTGAGCTGGGGGTGGGTGGAGGTGCTGGGCAGAAACAGCTGCAGGGTGAGCAGAGCTCCCTGTGCTGCCCAGGGAGCGGCACCACAGAATCCTGGGGTACTCTGGACTGGGAGGGACCTTCAAACTCATCGTGGGCACGGGCAGGGACACCTTCCACTGTCCCAGGGTGCTCCAGGCCTGGCCTTGGGCACTGCCAGGGATCCAGGGGCAGCCACAGCTGCTCTGGGCACCCTGTGCCACTCATCCCTAGTTATACCTCAGCTGGGTAGGAAGGGAAGCAACTGTTCCATCAGTTGTTAGCTGGAATATTTTCAGGAGGAAAAAGCCCTTAGGAAATGGCATTGCTGCCCATGTTGGGAGTGATCACGCTCACATCCATATGTCTTTCCAAGCTCTGGAAGTAAAAATAGAGGCGGGGTGTCTGCTTTGTTTGACTGTGCCTTGCTCTTTCCAGAGATTAATGGCAGAGAACCATTGGAAGAGGATAAAATAGCCCAGGATGTACATTTGGAAAAGTAACAACTGGATTTTAGGATTCAGGATTCCTTCTCTGGGGGACTAAAAACAACCCCATGATGTTCACTTGTTACAGGATAATGTCGAGCTGCTTATCTGTAGTAAACATTAAAAGGATTAGGTTTTTTTGAACCCTTTGTGCTAAGAGAGAATCCAAACTCATTTTTACCTCCTGCTGTACTTTTCCAGCCATCTCCTTGTGGCTGCTCCAATCCAGCACGGTGCTGGATACAATCCCTGACGTGTGCTGTGCAAACCAGGAGCCTCCTCAGGGTGCTGCTGGATGGGTTCTGAGAGCTGGGAGGGCTCTGCTGAAGGTGGGTTTGGGTTGCAGAGGGAGCAGCAGCAGCTCTCGGGTCTGTTTTGGGCTCTGGGTGTGAGCAGGGCAGGGCCTCTGGTTAGTCTGTCTCTGTTGTACCCACTGAGCAGGAGAACAGGAACAGAGAGTAAATTAAAGTCACAGAATGGTTTGGATTAAAAGGAACTTAAAGATCATCCAGTGCCACCCCCTGCCAAGGGCAGGGACACCTCCCACCAGCCCAGTTTGCTCCAAGGCCTGTCCGACCTGGCCTTGAACTTCTTTATTCAGAGATTACAAAGTCAAGTAAACACATGGTTTTGCTTTTGGATACATGCAGAGGCTTAATGATGTGTTTAGCTGCAGCTGACAGCTTCTGTTACAAACACTTCAGTAAGTGCTGCCGGGTTCCTGTGCCAGGCAGCTGGGACAGCACAGGGAAGGGCTGCAGGGGCTGCTGCTCTGTGTGGGGACACTGAGCTCTGGAGATTGTGGCATCCCAGAACCACAGACCAGTTTGGCTTCTATGGCACCTTAAAAATCATCCCAGTGCCACCCCTGCCATGGCAGGGACACCTTCTCCTGTCCCAGGCTGCTCCAGCCCCAGTGTCCAGCCTGGCCTTGGGCACTGCCAGGGATCCAGGGGCAGCCACAGCAAATCTGGGAATTCCATTCCAGGGCCTGCCCACCCTCCCAGCCAGGAATTCCCAATCTCCCATCCATCCCTGCCCTCTGGCACTGGGAGCCATTCCCTGTGTCCTGTCCCCCATGCCTTGTCCCCAGTCCCTCTCCAGCTCTCCTGGAGCCCCTTCAGGCCCTGCCAGGGGCTCTGAGCTCTCCCTGGATCCTTCTCCTCTCCAGGTGAGCACCCCCAGGTGTCCCAGCCTGGCTCCAGAGGGGCTCCAGCCCTTGGAACAGTTCTGGGGCCTCCTGGACTCTCTCCAGCAGCTTCAGGTCCTCCTGATGTTGGAGCCCAGGGCTGGGGCAGCTCTGCAGGTGGGGTCTCACCTGGATAAAATGTCAGGAGCCACATGAGGCACAAACCCAGCAGAGGGATTTGTACTTTTAAGGGGTTCCTAAGAGTAGCAATGTTTTCCCTAAGCGGGAGAAGGTCAGTAATGTCTGTGGAGCTGCCACCCCAGGGAGCCCTGTGCCCCTGCCAGGGCTTTGCTCAGCTCCAAGTGTCCCATCCTGAGCCATGAAGTGCTGATGGTTTCAAGCACAGCCCTTTCCACATGGGAGATTATTTAGGAAAAGCAGCAAGCTGTTCGGATAATGGGGAACAGGTGCACAGTGTTAGAGAGCGGCCAGGCAGTGGAAGGAGCAGCATTTTTCCTTATTCCTGGTTTTAAGAGTCCTGAGGGATGTCTTGGTGAGACTCACGAATCTCAAAAAGGAGCTTTATAATTAACAAAGTCTGCCCAAACCTCTGGAAATATTTGATATCATGGACGTGGTGCTGTAGTTGGGAGATGGGGAGTAACAGGAATGACTCTGGGAAGGCAAAGCAGATGGTGAACCTTCTTGGAGAGTTAGTGCTATCATCCTCAGGAAAAGTGTAAATTCCCAACATAAACAAAAATCCTCGAGCCTGCCTGGTCTGCTGGGCTGGAATGTGTTTGTGTTTCATACTCCAGAGCAAGCTGTGGGGCTGTGCAGCTCTCATGGAAACCACTTGACTGGCAATGATAACTCGAATGACTGAATTACATCCAAATTGTGGCACATTGCTGTTTCTCAGTCCTTTTGCCAAATTTTGCCACATCCCATTACTGGTGGGCAATGCTAATCCAGGGACATTGGTTCCTGAAGCTGGTGAAGGGTCTGGAGTGGAAATACGAGGAAAAGCTGAGGGCACTGGGCTTGTTCCTCCTGGAGGAGGCTGAGGGGAGCCTCACCAGGGTCTGCAGCTCCTCCCGAGGGGCAGTGGAGGGACAGGATCCCAGGGAACGGCTGGAGCTCTGTCAGGAGAGGTTTAGCTTGGATTTTGGGCAAGGTTCTTCCCCCAGAGGGTGCTGGCACTGCCCAGATCCCCAGGGAATGGGCACGGCCCCGAGACTGCCAGAGCAGCTCCAGGAGCGTTTGGGCAGCGCTGCCGGGGATGCCCAGGGTGGGAATGTTGGGTGTCCAGGGCAGGGCCAGCAGTTGGATCGTTGGTCTCCGTGAGTCGCTTCCAGTTCGGGAAGTTCTCTGATCCTGTAGTTGTTACAGTAACACTGCAGCATTTGAGCAGTTGGGGGTTGCTGTTATGAATTCTCTTTGTTTGCAGAGTGACTCACGAAGCCTCGCTGTGTTTTACAATGATTTCTCCTGGCTCGCCGTTGTCTGCTCATTACCGCGGCTCAGGCGCAGCTTTGCACAGGTCCGGGGCCGGTGCCCGCTCGCAGCTAACTCCTGCCACCTGCAGGAGGAAAAAGCCCTTAGGAACTGCCGCTGTGCTCAGGGAATCTTCTGGATTGAGGAGTGGAGGGATGGAGAAAGGCACAGCAGGAACCACTGCCCAGTGTCCTGGTGGGACAGCATCAGGCATGGGATGAGGCACTGGAGCAAGAGACAAAACCTGACTTCCAAAGGCAAGGAATTTCCCCCTGAGCGTGGCCGTACCTCACTTGGCTTTCTGGGCCATGGTGACACATCTGGTGTTTCTATCAGGCCCAAAGGAGGCCAACCTGCTCATTTTCAGCGTTTACGAGGGGTGTCACTTGCTGGAGTGGCCAGGGTGACTTCAGCCACAGGTTACAGCAGCCAAGCTATGAAACCACAAGAAAGCGGGTGTAAAATGGAAAAGGTGACAAAAAGTTCTGTGCTTTTTTTTTTAGTTTTTAAACAGCCCTTCATTTTACAGCACAGCTGTTTAAAATTCACTGAACTGATACCTTGAATGGCTAAAAACATGGTTTGGGCATCCAGCTCCCACAGCTGCCCAGTGCTTGCAAATCTTGCAGGGTTTCAAAAGTTTGGCTCCAGAGCAGATGGGTGCAGGGCTGAGTGTTGTCACGTTGTGGTGCCTTTAGTCCCTGGTGTGCTTGTAAGACTTGGACTGAGGTTTGGCAAATTGAATGCCAGGACTTGTGCAAAGGACGTTGAGGGTGGAGTGGGATGTTTGGAATCCTGGAATGGTTTGGGTTGGGAGGGAGCTTAAAGCCCATCCCATTCCAGCCCTGCCATGGGCAGGGACACCTTCCACTGTCCCAGGGTGCTCCAAGCCCTGTCCAACCTGGCCTTGGGCACTGCCAGGGATCCAGGGACAGCCACAGCTGCTCTGGGCACCCTGTGCCAGGGCCTGCCAGGGATGGATTCTCCATCATCCCTGATCTGTCCCTGCCCTCTTCAGCTGCTGTGTGCTTGTGCTGAGAGCTGTGCTGAGCTGCGAGACATCCATGCTGAAGGAAGCATGAGCAGAGGCAGCCAGCACAGGATCCTCCAGGGAAAATGTTTCTGGTCACAAAGGGTCCTCCTTTCACTCAGGAGAAATGGGCTGGTGAGTGGCTCCAGTGGCCACAGGCAGGTGACCTGGTGGGAGCCACGCTGAGGTGGCACGGTGGTAGAGAGCCGTGCTGAGGTGACAGGGTGGGAGTCACACTAAGGTGACACGGTGGTAGAGAGCCGTGCTAAGGTGACACAGTGGGAGCCGTGCTGAAGTGACACGGTGGTAGAGAGCCGTGCTGAGGTGCCCTGCGAGCCCTCTTGTGGCAGAGTGTGACACGCGGTGTGTGCTCCGTTCGCAGCTTCGATGTGGAGAATGGCCCGTCGCCGGGGCGCAGCCCGCTGGACCCGCAGGCCAGCTCCTCCTCGGGACTCGTCCTGCACACCACGTTCCCGGGCCACAGCCAGCGCCGGGAGTCGTTCCTCTACAGATCCGACAGCGACTATGACCTCTCACCAAAGACCATGTCCAGGAACTCCTCCCTCCCCAGCGAACAGTAAGCACCAATTCAGCTCCTGTTCTGCACTCTCCTAGAGCTTTCTGTGCTGCTCTAATCCTCAGAGCTCTGTTAAACGAGCTTATGGGTGGTTCTGGCACATTTCGTAGCTGGAATGCACAAAACAGTTGCTGATCCACCATCCACTCCCATCCCATCCCATCCCTCAAATATTCCCATTTTCTCCAGAATTTAGCAGGAGAGCTTTCAAAGCTGTATCCTGGAATAACAGAGAAGTTGTGCTGTACTTTTATTAACACTATTGCTGTTCCCCATCCTGTTTTGGGGCTGCTCCCTAGAACCAAGGGGTAAATGAGACAGATGGCTGAGCTCGAGAGGATTGATATCCACAGAGTGTCCCTGGATTCCCAGCCCCTTATTTTGAAAGGCACATTTTGAAGTTTTGAAGTGGCCATTCAGCTGTAAAAAAAGTGCTCATTAAACAAAGTTGAGCTGTTGCGAAAGTTTTGTCACGGAATGGAAATCTGAATATTAGCCAGATCCACGAGAATTCTGCGAGAAAATGTTCCTGCTGAGTTAAAACTGACTAAATATTTATTGAAGGAAACACTCCAAATTATGCAAATAGTGTTTCATGTAAATGGTGGGTTGTAACAATTCCCAGCAGTGTGCTGGGGTGGGGGAATCCCATAATTTCCCCCAAATTCGTGGCTGTCTGCAGCTGAGGTGTCCATCCACTGTGGCCATCCAGGCTCTGTTAGCACTTGGGACAGAGTCTCCATGAGTGTGGAGACAGTTTTAATTAAATTTAGGCTTAGTAGCGCTGATACCCAGGTGAGGATGAGGGGATGACCTCTGGCAGCACAGTGGGGAGAATTCCTCTTTGGAGGGGTCCAGCACTGGTGGAGAACTCTCCAGAGGGTCCTCTGGCTCTGCTGCCCTTGCTCAGTACATCCTGTTATTAATTATGGGATTAAGAATAGAATTGACCCAAACCTTGCTCCTAAAAATGCCTAAAGGGGCTCCAAGAGAGCTGGAGAGGTACTCGGGACAAGGGATGGAGGCACAGGACAAGGGGGAATGGATTTAAGCTGAAAGTGGGTAGATTTAGGTGGATATTGGGAAGGAATTCCTGGCTGGGAGGGTGGGCAGGCCCTGGCACAGGGTGTCCAGAGCAGCTGTGGCTGCCCCTGGATCCCTGGAAATGTCCAGGGCTAGGCTGGATGGAGTTTGGATCCACCTGGGGTCCTGGAAGATGTCCCTGCCCATGGCAGGGGTGGGACTGGATGGGCTTTAAGCTCCCTCCCAAGCCAAGCCTTCAATGATTCTGTTCCCTGCCATCTCTCAGTTAGGTAAATCACATAGAATGTTGCATACAAGCTCAAGTACCATAATTAATACCAAAAGAAAAGAAAAAAGAAAAAGAATCCCCCTTATTGCCAGCAATGGTATATTTTGCTCACAACTTCTGCTCAAACCTTCCATGATGAAAACAGCCGGACAAAGCCCGGCGTCTGAACAAGGTTAGAGACTGCGACAGCGATCAACAAAAGCCAGGAAATTCAAAGGTGACCTTTCCCCGCGCCACTACGGTTGGTTTTTTTCCACCGCGGCGCAAGCATGAGCCTTAACTTTTGAATTTCCTGGCTTTTATTGCCTGGCGTTCCCAGTCCGAATGCTCACTCCAGCTGGTTGTTTTGGATATACACGGTGACCTTTCCATTAGGAACAAGCTTTTATGTGGTGTTAACTAAATGCTGCGGGTTCGTTCGTGAGGAAAACCCCCTCGGGAAAGCGCTCCTTCCCTGAGGTGAATTTCACTCTGTTTGAATGTACATTTGAACAGAAATCTATACATTTTTCTCCGTTTTTCCTTAGGCATGGCGACGACCTGATTGTCACACCTTTCGCCCAGGTGAGTTGGTGGCATATTGGCCTCTAAAATAGTTTTTCTAAAGCATTAAAGCGGAGAAGGTGACACCTGCGGTTTTGTCTCCCTCAGGTGCTGGCCAGCCTAAGAAGCGTGAGGAACAACTTCACGCTTCTCACCAATTTACACGGCACCTCCAACAAGTAAGCCTGGCTTTTTAAGCTCCTTCCGTAGGCAGGAGGAGCCGGCGGGGCCCGAGCAGGGGTGGCGGGGCCCGGGCAGCGGCGGCCGCGGTGCCTCAGGCTCCGCCATGGCCTCACGGCTCGGCCCGGTTTGCGCGGGACGCCAGGGGGCGCCGTCTGCCTCCCCTCATGGCGCCCTGCCCTCGTCCCCTCACGCTCTCATTGCCTCGCCGCCTCGTCCTTCATCCTCTCATGGTGTCCATCCCCTCATCCCTTCATCCCCTCACCCCTCATCCCCTCACCTGCTCGTCCTCTCATCCCCTCATCCCTTCATGGCATCCATCCCCTCATGTTCTCATCCCTTCATTCCCTCACCCCTCATTCCCTCCCTGCCTCGTCCTCTCATCCCCTCATCTCTTCATTCCCGCATCCCCTCATCACCTCATCCCTTCGTTCCCTTATCCCTTCATGCCCTTATCCCCCAACTAAGCCTCATTCCTTCATTCCCTCATCACCTCATCCATTCAGTCTCTCATCCCCTCATTCCCTAACCTCTCATCCTCTCATCCCTCAGGTCCTCCCTGAGGAATAAGCATTGTGTTTCGTTTTGTGCAATGTCCAATATGGATCATGGGGACGGTCTGGGGCCCCACACCACAAAAAACACATTGAGGGGTTGGTGAGTGAGAAGGAAACGGAGCTGGGGAAGGGTCTGGAGCCCCAGGAGAGGCTGAGGGGACTGGGAAGGGTCTGGAGCCCCAGGAGAGGCTGAGGGGGCTGGGAAGGGTCTGGAGCCCCAGGAGAGGCTGAGGGGGCTGGGAAGGGGCTCAGCCTGGAGCAAAGGAGGCTCAGGGGGCCCTTGTGGCTCTGCACAGCTCCTGCCAGGAGGGGACAGCCGGGGGATCGGGCTGTGCTCCAGGGAACAGGGACAGGAGCAGAGGGAATGGCCCCAGGCTGGGCCAGGGCATGTTTATTTGAATATCAGGAAGAATTTCTTCACAGAAAGGGTTCCCCAGCCCTGGCGCAGCTGCCCAGGGCAGAGTGGAGTCCCCATCCCTGGAGGGATTTAAAATCCTGGGGACATGGGTCACTGGTGGCCTTGGCAGCACTGAGTTGGATTTGATGATCTCAGAGGTTTCTGTCAACCTAAACAGAGGTCTCTGTCAACCTAATTCCATGATCTTTGTCATCTGGCCACCTTGGCTATCCCAGGCATTCCATAATGGTCGTGCCCTGCATTTCCAGCACTGCTTCACACAGCAGTAATAATCCCAGAATTGTCCCAGTTGGAAGGGATCCAGCAGAATCAAGTCCAACTCTTAGTTGGCCCGTAGAGGGATCAAACCCCCAGAGCTGGTGTTATCAGGCTCTACCCAAGGTAGCTAATCTCACCTGAGCTGTTCATGGCCAAAGAGCAGATGTCAAGGGGGGCACCCCAAACCTGGGGCTCTGGGAACAACAAGGATTTCCCAGCAGCAGCATCCTGGAGCTCAGCTGCGAGAGGGCTGCCCAGAGAACTGAACCCACATCACTTCCTTTGACACGGATTGCTCTGAAGGAGGAAGGTGATGCACTCAGGAGGAGGATGTTGTTTTTCCTACCTGCTGAACAGGAGAAACCAAACAAACTCCTTTTTAGGCCTTTGTCCGGAACCAGCGTTTCCCCTTGGCTATTTATACTGAGCCAGCCATCGTCATCCTCTGGCCTGCTGGGCCCCAGAGGGCTGCTCAGCCTCAAGCCATCATCACTCATTCCTGGCGAGGTCTGCTGTGCACCCACCCGTCCCACTGATCCCACCCTGCTCCGCTGGCTCCGGAAGGGAAGGATGAGGTGCCGGGATGTTCCCAGTGGGACACCATGGGCTCACTCCACTCCAGGCGTGGGTGGCATCACCTGGTGCCCACCACGAGCTCACCATCTTTATTTTACATCAAGCCCAGCATTTTGTCCAGGCGTGAGGTTTTCCCTCCTGTTGATTCCTGTTGGCAAATTTTGATGGGAAGGAACCGCCGCATTCCAAGGTGGAGGTTAATAAAAACCCAGATGGCTCAAATATTCCCTTTTTTTTAAGCTTTGCTTTTTTGGAAAGCTCGGGCATTTTGGCAGTTCCTAATGAGGAATGTGAAATTGGACAGGGCCGGAAGGAAGTGAGGGTGTAACCTGTAGGACACACAGACATCTTACAGTGTCCTTTGGAAAGCATTCCCAGATTTGATTGAGGTATAAAGTTGTTTGCCTGGCCAAAGTAAAAGTCATTAAATTTTTAAACCATCCCATGCCAAACATCCCAGTCCGTGGCAGAATGTGCTTCCAGGTGCTGTGGAGCTTCCTGCACAGTTTCCAAAGAGCTCTGCTGGGTTACAGCCATGCTGCCAGCTCATGATTTTATCATCTGTCTCATGATATGTGACATTTTACTTAAACTTCTGCTCTGGGGATCATGAGAATCTCAGCTTTCCTTTACCCCCTCTTCTCCTCACCTCTCTTTTTTCCTCCTCCTCCTCCACCCCTCCTGGCCCAAGCAAGAAAAAGAGGATGCTGTCCCACATATTTGCTGGAAAATATGAATGTTAAGGCCTGGAGGAAAAAAAAAAACAACTGGCAGTCATATTTTTTGGACTTTAACGTCAGGGTTCTTGAGGCAGTTTCCTGATTGGAAAAGAGGAGAGGATGATTAATGGCTTTGGAGTGCCGGAGTTTGGCAGTTGCAGCCCAGGACGCGGTCGGGAAGCATCCGGAGCCTGCTCGCTGTGATGCCCTGCGGCGGGAGGGAAGGAGCGGGCAGCGGGAGCCGCTGGAGCGCGGCGGCGGCTGAGGAAAGACAGCGCTGTCAAAACTCCCATCTCCCATCCCTGCCTGCCCGGAAAACACGATGGGCACATGGATCTGAGGGTGGCGGGAGCGGTGCCGGCTCTGGAGAGGGGAATAGCGTTCGGAGCAGCGGCTGGTCCCTCCCCACCCCCCCAAAGGCATGTCTGTGCAGCTCAGGGCTTGGAGATCCCTGAGCTTGGATCCCTCCGCTCCCGGAGCGCTGCAGTGTCCCTGTCGGGGAGTTTCTGTTTTTTAGAGATTTCGAGATTTGGCTTTTCAAAGGCTCAGCAGAGGCAGGTCGGGGCACATATGCAGGGAATTGAGCGCCCAGCATGTGTGCCCTGTGCTGAACCCTTCAGAGAGCCCGGGTGCTGCACATCCTGCCAGAACAGCCTTTGGATGCCAGGGAGGCTCCTGCCGGAGCGGGCTGTGGAGGGCTGGGATTGCGCTCCAGACCTCACCTGGGCAGCGAGGCCTTCCCGGAGCACTTCTGAAGAACCCCCCGGAGCTACAATTGCAGCACAATTGAGCCTCTCTGCCTGCTTTGATTCCAGCTTCAAAGGAGAGCTGGCGAATAATGGATGTTGCAGTTCAGTGGCTGACTCCGAAATTTGGGGTTAGGAAGGAGGTTGGAGAAGGGAGAGTGTGGGGAATCTGGCTTCAGTTAAAATGGATCCCAAACTTCTTTAGGGAAGCAGAAGAAGCCCAAAGTTTCTTTTTTGGTCAGCCTGAAGGACTGCAGTCAATCCAAACTGAAGTGTCTTGATTTTGGTGTCAACTCTTTTTAACTCCTTTAGAAAACAAGTCTCTGATGATGGTTTTAGCTTGAAAAATTGACAGTTTTGTTTGGCAAGACTTGCAGGGAACTGTGTTGACATTTGGAGAGAATCTGCACCTTTTTCCAGTCAGACCCTGCTGGCTTGACTTGAACAAATTTTTTCAGCTTTTGGCCCCTCCAAAATCCAGGAATTGCTGCTGAGATTGTTGCTCAGAGTCCAATAAGTGTCCTTATAAGTGTCCTTCAGCTGTTTCAGAGCTAATCAGTAGTGACTGCAGCATCCTCTTCCTTGCTTCAGGAGCAATTTCAGTGTTAACTGGAGGGTTTAAAGGCACATTTCTGACCTTACCTGTGGCATTGCCTTGCAGCAGTTTGACATCACAGGGTCCATTCCAGACTCTGTAGGGAAAAGCTTTATGGGAAAAGGCCTTGGCCATGGGGGAAGCCCAGAGCCTGGCCCTTGCTGCCTTCAGGCATGTTTTGAGCATGAAGTTGCAAAGGCAGCATGAGATGGTGGCACCTTTCTCCTCATTTCCAGCCCGTGGAGCAGGCAGGGAGCATCCATCTCTGGCTTTTCCTAACAGATCTGTCAATGCTGCTCAACAAATCTTTGTGAGGTGTTTGGGGTTTTTTGGGAGAATAGAAAAGGATTTTTAATTGGGGGAGCTGGCAGGGTTTGGAAAGATAAAATCCCACCTCCTGACAGAGAATTCTTTTTCCCTCTTAGGAGATCTCCAGCCACGAGTCAGCCACCTGTCTCCAGAGTGAACCTGCAAGGTACGTGTGGGATTTGGGGATGGGCTGCCAGGCCAAGGGCACACAGCATTTATTGCCCAGTTCTGCTTACAGCTGCTCTCCTGCCCCCTCCCCGGTGCAGGTCTGGGTTCCTCCTGCCAAACTCACAGGAGAGAACTACCAGGCTCCAAATATTGTTATTTTAATCGTTTGGTTTGGGGTTTCTGCTGGTGTATTAGCACAGGAGATGAACATGATTTTGGTTTGATAGTCATGGCCACAGTGGCTGCTGTTCTTGTGAGTCCCTGTGAGCACAGGCCTGGACAAGCCCCAGCCTACGAGCCCTGAACAGGCTCAGGCACAGCTGGGTCTTTTTTTTATTCTGTTTATTTCAGTTTGTCTCCATGTGATCTGTGTACTCAAACCCTTCCTTGGTGAGACTTCCTTGGCTTCCTGCTGGGAAAGGGGTGCCAGGGCAAGGTGGGGTGGGCAGCACCGTGAGGGCAGGGGGAAGGACAAGGATGAGCAGCAGAAGCTGATTACTTAGGACAGGTTTATTTGCTTTGACACCTGGGTTTAGCCAGGCTGAGGGGCTGTAGAACCCTGCTCAGGATCAGAGCTGGCCCTACTTGCACTAATTCAAAGGTTGCTCCAGAGAGAAGGAGATAAGATTTGGATCAGTGCCCATTTGTAAGGTTTAATCTCAGCCCTTCCAATAATTACATGCTTGGAGGGACTAATAAAGCTTAATTTTCACAGCATGTGAAGCCTGGATAACTATCATTTCCTTTCCTGCTGTGTGTTATTTATTCTCAGGGGACACACAGAGTCCTGGACACTTCCAGGTTAGGTTCCTCCAAACTTGTTAATGGGAGATGGAAACCTCTGATTCAAAAACAAAACTGGACAACATAATCTTAAACTCCTTCCCTTTGTGTCACAGCCAGCAGGAATGCAACTCATCACCTGATCTAAGGCTGGGTCTAGCAAAGCTTTGAATTTGTGCCTGTATGAAAAAAAAAAAAACCCATGGAAAATTTCCTAGGCTTTCAATGGATCTGTTTGTGTAAGTTAGACAATCTACTAGTGAGGACAGAATGCCCTTCCAGGAATTTTTAGGTTCATTTTCTTAACACTTTCCATGGAAAAAGTTGCTCTCAACTTTTTAACACTTTGGGGATATTTTTCTACACTATTTCCAACGAGAGCTGTAGGACACTTGGTACTTTTTAGCTGATCCAAGCTTCTAATGCTGGGAATATATGAAAATTCCTTTAGTAATGAAGTGTTTGACACACAGAACTGTAGAGCAAGTGTTGTGTTACCTTGTAAAGGTTGGATCTGTGGCCCCTCAAGTAAATAGGGTTTTAACCATGAATCTTAGCTGCTTCTAGGTGAAATCCTCCAGTAAAATTTTAAAAAGTGAGTTGGATCATTGCAGCTTTGGTAAATTGTGAAACTTTGTAGGTAGGAAGGCGATGGATTTTTGAGATTAATGGGAAATTGTGTGATTTCCTACATAAACCAGCCAATATTGGCATTATTGGCAGAAAATCCTGGGGTTCTTGGTTAAATTCAGGTCATTGCCTTCCTCTGCCTCTTCACAGCCACTGTCACACTGACTTCCTTTCCAGGCAGCAGAAAAAAATCACAAACCTTGACTTTCTAAGGAAATTTCCATTTAATTCAGCAAGAACAGAGATTTTTAAGGAACTTTTTTGGTGTTTGCACCTTTTTTCCCTGTTGATGGCTTCTGCTTTGGAAATGATGAACTGAAGGAGAGGTTTTCCTATCAGAACCCCTCCAGTTCTGTGCCAGCGGCTGAGAGGATGCAGAGTGTTTTTCCTGAAGGTTTTGCAGAAGGAAGCAGTCGTGTTTTGATTGGGACCAGGCTGCTTCACATCTCTCTAGATAAAAGGCTGTATTTGGAATGGACTGGGTTTAGATTCACAAGATTTGTTGGGCCTTGGAATTTGATTTTAACCCTCCAGTGTCACCCGTTGATTCACGGCTTTACCACAACCCACTGACATCACTGTGAGCATCTTGTGGATGTCTCCTTTGATTTGTCATTTATGTGGTGATTTATATCCTGTTCTGAGAAATACAGAACTCAGGGCTTACAGCAAACGAGGCTGCATTAATAAAATTACCCTGGAGGGAAGCAAATTACATCCAGCATTTACACTGCAAGGAATACACGCCAGCTGTTTACTCCAGCTGGAATATTCCAGGATTTTCCAAGCAACAACAGCCAAATCTGTTGCTGGTGTTGCATCACTGAGGACCCAGGCCCATGGTGGAATAAATGAGTTGTGGTGAAACGAGGAAATTCTTTTTTGCTTTCATTTTCTTTAAGCAGAAAAACTTTTGGCCGGGTTTTTCCTGGGACAAAGGGCTTTGTGAAAGGCACTGCTGGTGTGACTGTGTGTTTCAGAGCTTTCTTAACCTTGCAAGCACAGCCAGAGAAGGAAGGGCAATATGGATTGAACATCCTGTGTTTTGTCCTTGGTATCAGCTGAAGTAAATCTGGCAGATTTTTCCTGTTATTTTGTTATAGCTGCAGCTCACAGGAACGCACAAAATCACTTTTATGAATTAACTGGGAAACCATAACATGGAAATACAAAGCCATAGCAAAAGTCCATCAATCCTTAATGAGCTGGGCAGGATGATGGGAGTGCTGTGGGGTTCCTGTGGTGTGTGGCATCCTCAGCAGCTGTGCAGGGCCGGGGCTCAGCCAGCTCTGGGTTACAGGAACAATGAGAGACACGGTGTCACACGGTGTCCCTGAGGGATCTTTCTCCTGAGGTTTCTTTCTCCTGTCCCCCTTTGTTCCTGCTGAGTGTGGCCTCTGCCACAGTTACTCTCAGTGACCTTTGTGCCACCTTGGGCTCAGGAATCGATCAGCACCTTCCCTTCTCCCTCCAGCTCTCCCCTCCCCTGGCCCCAGTGAAAGGTCTGCAGTTCCTACCCAATGATTCAACCAATAACACCTTTAACCAGCAGCAAGTCTGGCTTTTCCTGCTTGGTTTTGTTCCTTCTTCCATGTTTATTCCCTTCAGTGACACTTATTCCCTCTGAATTAAATAACCTTTCACAGTCCAAGCCTCTCATTCTTCCACAAATTTGGTACGAACTTTTCCCAACCTGTTTTGTTCCCACACCATCAGTCCTGGGATGGGCAGTGTTTTCCCATTCCACATTTAATGTCACCAATGGTGACAGGAGCAAAGCACAGAGCTGTGGACCAAACAGCACCGAGTTTTTCCCTGACTGTGAGGGGTTTGCAAAGACTTCTCAGGATCCCCTTGGATAGTCTCAGCACTCACTAATGACAGTTCTCCTCACAATTAATGGTAGGCAGTTCTCACAATTAATGATAGGCAGTTCTCCTCACAATTAATGGCACAGTATTGCTGATCTGCCACAGCCCCAGGCTTGGGGAGTGCTGCCCTTTGGGATATGTCACCTGCAGCATTTCAGGGCTCAGGGGATTAGAGCTTTGTTCAAATTCCTCTCTGATGGGAGGGAAGGGTCGGTGTTTTTCTTCCTTGTGCCTTAGCGCTGCTTTCCTGTACCTCGGCACGTTTGTCTGCTCTTCTCACATGCCTTTACACGACCTCCAAACTCGTACTCTTTCATTTTTCCTGTGGGTGTAGGACGTACACAGACTCGTGCACGAAGCTTTGTGTAAAGCATAAACAAAGACTGGATACTGCTCGTGCTGCTGAGAGCCCCAAGTTTTTGTAGGAGCCTTGTGCATGCAAGTGAGCTCTGGGTTACAGATATCTCTGAATCCCCAGTAATTAGCGTGGAGCTGCTGGTGTTGCTCCATCCTGCTCTGCTTGGCGCGTGCAGAATGGCTCTGGGCACACACAGAGTACTGGATTCACTTTGAAATTCTGTTTCTTTGCCGGCAGTTTGGCTGAAGATTTGACCTTTTGATTTGGAGAGCGACTGTAAAAGTCAAGTGGCTGTGGTGCTTTGGGCTTTTACGGGAGTGCAGAGGAACCACGAGTTCCCGAGCAGCTGAGCCGCAGAGGCACTGGCTGCGTGCACAAATGGAGGCTTGGGAGCACCTACAGATATTATTTTTAAAGGATGCGGCGCAGGCACGATGCAGATCATTCAGAAACTAACCAAAACCGTGTGAGAAATCAGGTAGATAATGAGCTGAATGACGCGCCTGAACGAGGGCTGGTGAGCGCTGAGGCCATTCTTGCCGCTCGTCAGGTTAGAAGAGCGTCTCAAGGCGAATTTCCGAGCGGGGCTGAGGCAGCTCCGGGCAGCACGGGGCCATCCCGAGGCTCTTGCCGGCTCTCCGGGGGGAGTTCATTCCTGCCGTGAGTCCGCTCCGCGTGTTGCGCCCGCCTGCCTCGAACACACCCCCCGAAAGTTGGACTCATGCATCTTAGTAAGTATTTCAGTTATGCTATTGACGTCAATGCAGTCATTAAATAGATTGCCGGCCCTCCCAGCAGCAAACCTGTGCCAAAGAGCTAGAGGCAGACACATTTTAAAAGAAGAACATCAGGTTTGCTTTTAGCATTTGGAGAGAATAAGGGAAAAGTTTCTTCTGAAGTCACTCTTTGCAATAAGGGTGGTTTTTTTCCTTCATTTTCTAAGGCTCATTTTGGGTGAGGATAATTGCTGCGTTTTATTGAACACACGTTTGTTGTGTTGCTGTGTGCATAAACAGCTCCAAACGAGACTAAAAAGTCATTTTTGTGCCCGGCTCTGGCTGACAAGTGACACTTGTTTCAGGTCCCCTGGCTAGATTTATTTGTGTATCAAGTGACAGGAGGCATTCGGGCAAACCTGCTTAGCCTTTGACTCCCGAAATTCTGCCAGGATTGATTTCATGACATCTATATAAGAAAATAGCCTTCATTTCTCCTCGGCAGGCTCTGAAGACACACAAGCTAATCATGACTCCATAGCAACGGATAAAAACTGTTTTCCCCTCCGCCCCACCTGTGGATGTCACATGAAGATGCTCCACGTGCTGCTGCCATCAGGAGCCTGTCACTCCCCGGGGCCAGCTGCCTCCTGCAGCCCCGGGTGTGCGGGACTCCCTGAGCATTCCCGCTGCCTGCTGCATTCCCCAGCCTGCCTGGGACGGCCACTCACCCCCTGGGAGATACCCAGGGCTGGAGGCAGCTCTGCTCCCTTTTCCCATCAGGAATGGCTGGTGATGCCTTGGAGTGGCTGCCTGAAACAGAGGCTGGAGAAAATGAAGAGAATAAAAGCAGGTATTTATTGAAGGCCTTCAATAGGCTCACCTTGGGCAGTCAGAAGCCTCTGAGGGCTACACCCAAGCTGGGTGATGGTCACCAGTTTTTCACACTTTTATAAGTTTGATCCATTTACATATGGGGGTTAATCCTCCACTTAGTGCTTCAGCTAATGAAGTCATTTACTCCCAGTCTGCTCCCCCCAGTTCACTGTTGTTTACAGTGACTCTCTCAGGGCCTGAAACAGTGAGGTGTCCTCCAGTTTCAGGCCGAGAGAGGAATGGTTTTGTCTGAATAAAATGGGAGAACAGCAGCTGACAGTCTAAGGAGCTTTAGAGTGCTACAGCAGCACAGGCTCTGCAAAATATATATATTTTTAAAAAGCTAAAAATATAAACCCCATAAAAGCTAAATCCTAAGGCATTAGTGGGAGCTGAGCCCCGAGGACACAGGTAGATGGCATCCTCAGGCAGTGAGGGAGCAGCTCTGCCGTGCCAGGAGGAGCAGAGCTGCTCTGACAACAGCAGTGATGCCTTTTGGAGGGCTCACAGAGCCAAACCTTTGGGGTTTTGGCCAGGTTGGTGTTTCACTGATGAGCCCACACTCAGCTAGGTAGGACAAACCATCGAGCCAGCCGGGTTATCAAAGGGCTTTATCTGATGGGTGCCTTCGTTCCGAGTGACCCGGGCAGCTGCAGCCCCTCGGAGGTGGGGAAGGGACCTCCGGGATGGCAGGTCCCGCTGTGTCCCTGCCTCGCTGTGCTCTCCGGGGCCAGGTCAGGTCCCGTTCCCAGCTCCCGTCCCGCTGCATTGCGCAAGGGCCCTGCGGAGACAATTGGGCTCTGCCATGGCTGATATCAGCGCTGATAAAATCTGTGTCTCCTTTGTTTGCTGCACACAACCATCAGGGCTGCTGGGGGAGGTTTTGACAGCGCGCTCCTCGGCACCCTGAATCAGTTCCAGATGAGAATGAGAGCCGTGTCCTGGATCAGAGGGAAAAACAGCCCAAACCAAACAAAACCACCCAAACCAAACCTCTGGCAGGCCGGGTTATTTTTTTAGGTCGCAGGGCACAGTGTGTGCGTTCCTGGGGGATGAGCATTGTCCCGCTGGTTGAGTCCTTTCCTCTTCCATGTCACAGCATTTCCAGGCACTGGGAGCTGCAGTGACCTCCCCAAAGCCCCCAGCAGCAGCTCGGCCCCACAGCTCTGAAGAAGTTTCTCAGTGCAGAGCATTCTGTCCTGGACACACCATGGGAGAAGCTGCATCCAGAATCCCTGTGGAGACATTCCCAGGGAAATGCACTGCTCAAATCCCACAGCCAGCCCCAAAGGCCAAACCTTGGTCCTCCTGCAGGACCTGATTCCCAGTGGAAGTTGCTTCTTGTGTATAAAAAGTGGTTTGAACACTGTGTTCTGACTCTCAGCAGCCAGATCCTTTGGTGTGTAGTTGGGCAGGAATTCCCAATTATTTTTTTTTTATTTATTAATCTTGGTGGGAGCAGGGGTTGGTTCCAGGTTGGAGGGGAACATAAAGAGGGGAAAGGGCTGTTCCTGCAGGACAGAATTAGAATTTGCTGTCCTCTGCAGGGACAGTCTGCTCACCAAAATTAACTCTACAATTACAAAATAACAATTACAAAGATTAAAACTTTCAGAACTTTAAAAATCAAGGTAGAATTAAAAGAGGAAGCAAAGGGTTGCTCTGGAACTTTTCCCTCTATTCCATACAGAATTGCATCCATTCTGATTCACGCTCAGCAGTTGCCAAAGAGTGACACTGAACAATGAACATATTGATCGTTTCGATGTTCAGATCACCCAGAAATGTTCTGCTTTTATCACCAGTTTCATCTCCTGATGAACTAAAAATGATTTCTCTAGCCAGGCAAGGTGTGCTAATTAATGTAACCATCATTGTGCAAGCGGGGAGGAATGTTACACTAAGAGTTAATGAAACATTTCATTGTAATATTTGCTCCAAGAAGTGCCTGTAAATGACAGCCTTAAGGATGCTATAATTGCAATACCTTTTTTGACAGAAAGGAAACAGCTGCTAATTATTTATGGTTATTAATCAAACCTGTCAGTTTATTCAAAGTTCATTCAGTTCACGGTAAGTATGTATGATTACCAACATTTAAATGTTTTAAGCAGTAGCCTTTAAAAACTATTTAAAAACACCTCTCCCTGTGGGATATGTTCTCACATCCAAAGGCAGCATTGATTGGCTTTGCTGTGCGTTGGAGCACAGACTCATTTTAGGAATTCAGAATTAAAAAAAAAAAAAAACCTCCAAAATCCTGCAGGGTGTTGATTTGACAATTAATATATTTTGATTTTGTAATCAGGACTGTGCCTCTGGAGGTGACAAACATGAGCCAGGAGCAGGATCTGACTCAAGGTTTACTGGGATCCGAGATCCATTATTCAGTGCTAAGGAACTCCATGGTTAAATTGAATTTTGAAGGGACTGAGCATTTTAATGTAGATATTCCAGTATAAATATCCTGCTGTCAGAAATCTCCCTTTCCAGGAGCAAATTAATCATCTGTGCATGCTAAACTCCTCCACCACACCTTCACACTCTTCAAAAGCTTTCTGAAACAGTCTTTTTCCCTGGACCTCAAAGGCTCCAGGTTCCAAGCACTTGGAGAGAGGCTCTGGCTGCAGCTTGCCAGGTCCCCTGGAGCATATTCCAGACACCCCAAAGTTTCCATTCCAAGTGGGTCCAATCCAGTCAGACCTTTCGTGCCTCAAGCCTGTGTTTAGGGAGGTTTGTCAGGCTTAGCACTTCATACCAAAAGGCTTCTGAAATGTCACATTTTACAAGCAATGTCTTTTTCTTTAAATACCAGATATTAGGCTGACAAAAGCAGGAGCTGATCAGAGCAATTTTTGTGTTCTCTGAAAAAACCAGGGGAGAGTTCTGGGAAGTGGAAAAGCCAGCCTGTTTTCCTCCGCCTCTTCCCTCCCTCCCCGCCTCATTCCCTGTACAGACTTTACAAGAAGTGACCCAAAATCGTGTCCCTGCTGTAGCTGACTCGAGAACAGGACGTTTGGATCCATGCTGGGAGCATTTGTGCTGGTCTGGGACAGCCCAAGAGGATGTGGGATAACGTCTGTTCTGTGGGGATTGTCACTGAGCACAGCGTGGGGCCGGTCCTGCTAAGAGAATTCCAAGAATAAACACACACAAGTGCAGGGTTTGTTGGAAATGGGCTTTGCTGGCATTTGACAGCTGTGAAATGCTTCCCTCCCTCTTCTTCCCAAAGATCCTCTTGAAGAGGAGAACTCCAGGGAGAAGTTTCCAGTTGAACTGGAGTGTTTCTGGTTTAGACTTTAAGGGACAAGATCCCCATCTGGCTCCTCCTCAAATGCTGCTGGGCCTCCACCTGAATTCCAGCTCTTTGGGCAGGGTATTTCCCAAAATTCCTGTTGCAGCTTCCTGGGTTTCAACTCTACTGCACAGAACTTTTCAACATTTCCACCCCCTTCCAGTGGGATCATCCTGTGCAGGTAAAAGCCAAAAAGCTGCTCCTCACTCTCTCTAGGTCAGGAAGGAGGGACCCAGGCAGAGATGCTGCTCACACCACATTTTCCAGCAGCAGCTGCTCCCTCTTTTGTGACACTTCCAAATGTGGCTCTGAGTGCTGCTAGAACAGCTCCTGGTGCACATTGCCTCGAGTGGGGAGTCACGTGCTGAAATCAGCCTGAAATCCACTACAACTCTGGGAATTGGGCTGAATTTCCTGCACAGAATTCCTGGCAGTGAGTGACAGCACAGAGACCTTGGCCATGGCTGACACCAGGTGCCTCTTATACTGCTGAATGTAAGAAATTCTGGAAAATGCCTCAGAGTATAAAACTTAGAGCAGGAAAAGTAAGCCCTGGAATAATCCCCAGCAGGCCGAGCCATAGCTGACCTTCAGTGGGGAACGTTTCCATTTCCATGTCCATTCAATCTGATATTTGAACTGGAATTGTTAATAAGAGGTGCTTTTAGTGCTGACATTTTGATTTCTTTGAACTCAGACTGAGGTGCTTAAATCAATGTATTTTGAGGGCTTTAATCAAATGGTTTTTGAGAGTGAAAGGCTGTTCTCAGCTCTGCTGGCTGCAGCCACTTGGGGAGTGGTTACACTTTCAAGTCTGTCTGTCATTACTGGGTCACATTTGTTCCCATCTGCCCCTTCCAGGCATCTCTGTGGTGTAAAAAACCTGATTTGGGTCAGGACTGACCCCAGGTTTAAGGCATGTTGTCATATAGGACTCAGAATCCTCACATTTGGCTAAAGTAGTCCAGATCTAGAAAAAAATTTACAAATAAACTAATACCTGGTGTTCTATAATATCAAATTCTGATTATGGATAACCAGGGGATGAATCTGATGTTGTTTCCCCGGTAATTTGGGGGAAAATGTGGTGCCATGTCCCAAACACACCTTTTAAACAGCCAGGGTGTGCTGGCCTCAGCTCCCAGGTGGAGATGAGCACGTGCAGGGTTTATATGGAACATTAAAAGCTGTCAAAACAAATGATGCTGCTCCGTAGGCTCCTGCCATCTCCCTCTTCCTCCCCACCCCGTTCCCTGTGGGACTCACTCCGTGATTTTCAGCACATTATTCCAAAAGTTCGACGTGCACTTGGGGAAACAGAAAGGCCAGTGAGTCACGAGCTGTGCAGGAGGGAGATGAATACCCAGGATTAGCACGGGGAAGTTTCAGCTCAGCTCTCAGCCACTGAGGATTTGAGTTTGGGGCTTGAGGCTCTCCCCAAAATCAGAGCTGCGGTGTGGGGGTGGACAAAGCCTGGGTGTTTCTGGGGAGCCACCACCCAGCTGACATAGAAAATATTCTGCATTTTTAAAAGCTGGAGGATTGTGGATTAGGAAATGGAGGTGTCCAAGCTCTGTGTGCTGGTGCTGCTCCCCGGGCTCGCGCCGTGTCCCACGCTGCAATCCCAGATCCGCCGATAGCGCTGACTCACGGCTTCACTTCACAGCCCTACGGCTCCAAACAGGCCATTTTTTGCAACATTCTGCATTCTTGGGTGACTCTGCTCCCTGCAGATATCCCTGGATTTCAGCTGGGGGATGACAGTCCCAGGCATTTCGGTGAGAGGCAAACCAAGGGCACAGAGTTCAGCTGAGGCGAATCGGCGGGGTTGACGTTTCCCCTTGGGTACATAAAATACCTATTGGAGGAAAACAGATTGAAATTCCAAACTGGAGCAGGTTTTTAAGCTGCCATCCTAAAGGATAATGCTTTCAAGTAATTACAGTTAGCCATGAAAAAACCACCATTTTGTTCTGTTTTATAATTAATGTCATTGAAATGCTCATTCAAAATGTAAGGGGTGACTTTGTGTCCTGTCTTTCCGTGGCTCGAGCACGGCATGGGGACACATAGGGTGCCATGTGTCATAAAGAATTCACATGGATTATAGCTGGGAAGCTTCCTGAAACCACATTCTTAACTTTCATATTGAGAAACATCAGGAAATTAAATTGAGAGGAAATAGAGGCAAATTTAGTGTTAAATTGTGACCTTTTAACCTTCCCAGGAGCCAAGGAACCTGACTTAAGCAGGTCTAACATTTTACCAGTGGCCTGTTCTACATGGTTCAGGTGACATGGGCAGCCTTGCTCTGCCCCTTGTTTAACATTTCTGAATAATTTTCCTCATGAAGAGCTAAGGATTATTAATAACCTTTGTCTTCGCATCCAATGCCAGTGGCCAAGTGGAGCTTTTCAGGAAGATCCAGGATTGTGCTTTGAACTTCCAGGATTCATCCCTGAGGTTCCTCCTCCGTTTCCTACTCCAGCATTTATTTCACCACAAAGGACTTTCACTCTTGACGGACTCTTTAGACCAGAAGTTTTATTATCTCCAGGTTAAAACCTGATTTCATGGCTCCAGATGGGTCTGGGGGATGGAAACAGCACCTGGATTTGGGGGCAGATCCAAGCAAGGACCTTTCTGCCCGTGGTTTGCCAAACTCTTGTGAAACGGTGACACAGAGCACAGTTAATCCTGTGCATCTCTCAGACTCTGGGGGTTGTTTTTTCCTCTGGTTGAGCTCAGATCGTTGCTGTGTGGTCTGGCTGGGGAGTTCCTTCCGTGCCGTGGGCCTCTTGTGAAAGTCAGCTCGAGGTTTCAGAGGAGGAGGTTTTGGGGCACCTGCAGGGGTGCAGGAGGTGTTTGTGCACTGATGTGAGGATGGAGGAGTTTGGGACGGAGAGGGCCCTGGGAGCTGGCACAAGCAGAGCCCCTCTCCAGCACAGCCAGCTCCCGGTAGGAATCCTCGGCCGGGCTGTGGCTGAGCCAGCTCCAGAACCGGAAGCCGTCCAGCCACAACAGCCCAGGATGGTGCCCCGCCTAATTAAGGCTGTTGAAAGGCAGGGCTAATTAGTTTAGGTGGAGCACCTCGTTAGCACAAGGATGTTGCTTCCAGGATCCAAGTTGGTTTCCCCGCACGTGTGAGCTCCCCAGAGCTCTCCCACATGTAGCAAATGAGATAATGCAGTGCCCAGGTAAACCCTAGGTGGGTACCGAGGTCGTTGCATCATCATATCCTGAGTTTTCCAGGGCTTTCCCACACTCCTGCACTCACGTGTGCTCGGGAAGAAAACACTTCTGCACACACAGTAAATGTGCTTGCTGTGACCCAGCCTGGCCTCGTTTAGTTAGAGAGACAGAAACACAATGTGGGCACAGTGTGATTTGCAGGAAGCTGGGATTGGGGTTTGAAATCCTCAGGCTCAGCTCTAGGGCTGGGTGGAGGCTTCCCTCCCATCCAAACCGATGGGCATCTCCATCCCAGCCTGCAGCTCCCTGGGCTCTTCTCACTGCTCTTTGAGGATTGTGGGGAGCAAAGCTGTGATGGGGCTTCACTCAATGTAAAAATCCATCATGACCTTGGAAATTCTGTCTTCAGCAATGCGTTCAAAGTGTGCTACATTCCCTAGGAAATCATTCCCAGTGTTCTCCTTGCAGCTCCCTCCCTTGTGTGCACCGTCCACCTCCTGCACTCACTGTTGGACCCTGAGTAGGAGAATTCCTCTCTTGCTTCCTATTTCTCCTCCTGTCTTGTGATTAAGGCAAGAATCCCCGGGCAAGGAGGAATTGACGTGGTCAGTGAAAGGATAATGTGCCAAACCCTGCGATAAAGTTGGAACTGAGGAATCTTTCTTTCATTCATTCGACAGGCCAGGATTAGATTCTGCCTCTCTTGCCATTTCTGCTTCTCCCTCTCGGTGGACTGAGGAATTCCTACTATGCAGGCAAATCCCGTTCCCAGATTCCCCGGTGATAGCGCTGCTAAGTGACATCTGACAGGATGCTTCCTGCATTTTGTTACTTCCATTTGGCACCATAAAAGCACTGTCACTTACCCCTCTGATTTGTGGCACCTCAGCTGCATTGTTCCCTGCAGGGGGAAGGACACTGGGAAACGGGATTGCCCTGTGGTAAAACCATCCCACCCTACAGGAGATGCTATCTCCTGAAATCCTTCCTCAGAATGTCTCCAGTTTTCCTTCCTCGTTAGCATTTCAGATTAAACCTTTAGGCTTATCTCCACATCAGAAATTACCTCTCTGGGAAGCTTCATCAACTTCTATCAGCCACCTTTGGGTGTTTGGTGTTCACGCCTCGTTTTTGCAGCTCCTCATCTTTGTCATGAGAAAGGTGCAGTGGAGCTTGGCTTTGGGAACCTGGAGCTTTCATCTCTCCCTGCAGCATCTTCAAAGCTGAGCTTTGCAGGGCTGACGTACACTCGGACACATTAAAACACACAAAATGGATATAAAAGTGCTTTTGGGGTTTAATTCAGGAGCAAGACTTTTTATTAGCTGCTGCTTTCCAAGAGTTCCCAATGCTCTGTTGGAGATGTTAGTGTTGTTTATTGCGTGGGAATGATAATTCCTGGTGAAACATCTTCTGCAATGCCTATCAAAGCTCAGGTCCTTCACTCCCAGCAACATTTGGGATCTTGGAAAGACAATGCTTGAGTAGCCCCATCTCTGCCTTTTTCGGTCTGTTTCTAAGTCTGTGGGGCTATGCCAGGGTCTCCCTGAAAAACTGCAGTGACTCCTCCATCAGTTCAGAGCTTCTGGTTTGGATCCAGCTGCTGAACTTATCCCAGTGCTTTTCCCGGCTCCTGTTGCCTCTTCCATGTCGTACTCCTCTGCCAGAAGCAGCATCCCCATCCTCTCCTGGAGGGGTGCTGCTGTTGGCACTGCCCTGCTGCCCACCCCAGGGCCCCTGGCTGGTGGCCCTGAAGGGCTGGCTCCGATGGGAAGCGCCATTCCCACCAGGCCTGGCCAAACCCAGCGGCTTCTCCAGCTCTGGAGATAAGGAACCTCAGTCACCGGCTGTGCACTAATTGCTGGGCAGTTCTGGCTCCTCTAACAGTCACTGGGCTGTCAGAGAGCTGCCAGCCCCTGCTGGTGGCCTCGGTGACCCGATTCTCATGACCTGGGTGGTGATCCACCACCCCGACCAGTGCTGGTGGGTACAGTCAGGACTCTGCAGGTTCGTCCAGTTCTGCCCTAACCGGCTTCCTCTGGCTTGGCTCCTGCTCCAGCCTGACCTCTGGGGATCAGCTCCCTGGAAATGCTTCATTTCTGCTCCCAAACATGGGGGCCCCCATGGCTGATGTCCTGCTGCTCACCTGGGGTGGGTCACAGGAACTGGGATCAAACTGGGACTGGCCAGCACCAGGGCTCTGCACGAGCTCCTCTGTTTGCTGCCCAGGCCTTCCACTCCCACTTGCCCTCAAGACTGTCGTTGTCATAAGATTAATTTCATCCCACTTCAGCCACCTAAAAATTACAGACCAGTCTTAAGTGATGGCTGCTTTTTGAAGAAAAGCTCGGGAGCAAACCATCCTGTTGTGCAGGAAGATCAGGAATTCCAGTGGAGGGCAACTCGGTGAAGCAAGGAGCTTCTCAGAGAGTCAAAATGCAAGAAAGGAGCAGGAAAAGAGTGAGGAAGACTGGGAGCAAGGGAGGCATGGAAAACTTGGGGCATGTGTTGGGCTGAGCAAAGGCTGATGGAGCTGTGGGTGGTGAGGAGACTCCAGTGGGGGTATGGAGCAGGGAAAGGAAATACAGAAGAAAGTGTTGATCCATGGGTGAAACAACCTAATGGTAATGGTATGGGAAAGACCAAAATAGTCAGCATTTTTTTTGTCTCAGTCTTCACCCCCCAGCCTGCTTGGGAAGATAAGGGATGGAGGACAACGAGGGAGCAGCCAGCTGGGGACAACCTAGAGGAGGTGGAGGTGTCCAGGCCCACATCATTGGACAAGGGTCAGGCTGGAAAAGCTGTGAGGTCAATGTGAGTTGCCCTTAAAAATTGTGGTGCTTAGGAAGGTGACAACAGGAAAAAGGTGCATCTTTGAGAAGGGTGGAGCAGATTAGGGGAACTGTGGACTGGTCAGACTCTTCTCATCACTGAGAGGTCACTGAGGTTTTCCTCTGGAGTTTATTTCCAAACACATGAAAGACAAGAAAGAAGACTGGGAATGGTGGATGCAGACTTGCCAAAGCAAGTTGTTTTGGAAAGGCCCCACCTCCTCCTCCAAGGGCTGGAGGGTGGCCCTGGGGACGTGGAGGGCCATGGGTGGGTGTGCAGGGAGCCCTTGGGCACCATTTCCCACAGCATTCCCACATGGCAGCTGCTGGCAGGGCTGGGAATGGCTGGACACCAACCAGGCTCCCAGGCTCGGGCTGGTGGCTGATTCCAGGGAGGCTGTGGGGTGTCCAACAATGCCCTGCAGCTGCTGGTGCTGGTGCTCAGCTGGGATGGTCCTGCTGTGGGTGGGAGGTGACCTCTGGGGGTCCCTTCCTGTGCCTGGGGCAGAGGGGAGCAGCGAGCAGAGGGTGGCAGCACCCCTGGAGGGTGATTCAGCCCATCCTGGGTACTGAGAATAGACCAGGGTCACCCCTTGGAGCTCCCAGCCACTTTCCACTGGGGTGCAGGGAGCTTAGGTGATTAACTCTGGGCTGGCTAAAGATAGCCCAGCTGGGCCCCTGAGGCAGTGACAGTGACATTTCTGCAGGCTCAGGGTCCTGCTCGGGTTACCCCCCAGCTGGCCAGGGCTCAGGGCTCAGGGCTGTTGACTCAGAAACATCACTGCTACTATGGCACTGAGTGACTGCCCGGGCTCTGCTGCTCTTCTGGCCCAGCCGAGTCACACTGCAGGAATTCCTCCCCTCCCTGGGAGCCTCTGCTTCCCAGCTGGGCCTTCTTCCTTCTTGGGATGCTGCAGCCCTTTGGTTTTGTGGCATTCCCTGCAGACAGGAGATTTTCCCTTCTCCTTTTCATTCCCCGCGCTGACAGAAGCTTGGGCTTCTTCCTTCTTGCAACCATTTTTGTGGCATTCCCTGCAACCAGGAGGTTTTTCCTTCTCCTTTTCATTCCCTGTGCCTTCTCGTGGTGAGACATCTCCTCCTGCTTCCCAGAATCTTCCAGTTTGAACCTGGATGTGTCCTGGATGTTCTTGGCAAGTGCTGTTTAATCACTGCCATGACGTCTTCAGCAGCTCTGGAGCCGTTTTTCTTGGGGCTGAGTTTTCCCAGCAGCTGGAATGGTGTGTCCCAGAAAGGACCTGTCTTTAATTAGGGAACTTAGAATGCCAGGCTCCTCAGCCATCCAACCAAAAAGTTCCTTTTTCCTGCTTTCTGTTGTTTGGAAAAGAGAAAAGAGAATAAAAATGCCCCCCAAAATCTTGGCTGTATTTTGCCAGAGGCTGTAGCTGATGTCAAACACTCATCCCCAATTTCAGTCTCCCACATTATTCCTGGCAGGTCCAGCTCACTCATTTCCTGGCATTTTTCTCAATTAGCAGTGGAAAGCTTTCACTTCATTTTTTTGTCTCTATCTTCCCCTCTCATCTCTGAACCCAGCCTGAATACAGGCCCCATTGTTCCTGGAGCTTTGGAGCCCCTGTTAGGATTTCATCCTCGTTCCCCCACAGCTGGATCTCCTCCAGTGCCACCTCCCCAGTGACCCCCTGCTAGTGGCTTTGCCAGTTCATCCCGTTCTCTCTCCGCAGGGATTTCACTTCCCAGGCCTTTCTGCCCCCATCTCATGTATTAACGCTGGCTAGCAGAGAAAAAAAAAAAAAATCTACATTTCCAAAGTACTTTTTTGTTGAAAGAATAACTGTGAGACAACTCAGTGCCCATTTGCATGCAGTGCCCGTGCCCGCTCTGGCTGCAGCGTTCCCAGCTCCTGCTGAGCTCGGGCACCCGCTGGCCCCACTCCACAGCCAACAAAGAGCCCTTCCTCTCCCTGCCACCTCCCCTGCAGGCTGGAGGGAGGCTGCAGGTGTGAGAAACCTGAGAGGGGACAGCTCGAGTGACTGGTCGGACTGGAGTCCCAAAAATACGACGAGGGGAGAAGGGCAGGCTCGTCCATTTGTTGGGGAGTTGCTCAAGAGCGTCGTGGCTCCACCTGTTCCGCGGGCACTGGGGCTCTGAGCCTTTCTTAGCACATCTGCACTTATCTTTGCAAAAGATATAATTAGGGTGGCAAGGAGGGGCAGTGCAGCTGAAGGGCTCCGTGGTTCCCATGGATTTTGCTCACTCCTCATTCCAGCCCCGTGCTCCGGCGGGTCGGGAGCATGAGTGTCCTTAGGTGCTGCAGCCGGAGCACGGTGGGATCTGGCAGAGAGTGGGGCTGGGTGGTGCTGCTGGATGCAGCTTTCCAGTCACACCTTTCCAATCACACCTTTCCAATCACACCTTCCTCAGGTGCTCGTGTAGCTCTTGTGCTCAGAAAAAAAATCTGTTCCATAGATTCCTTGGATATTGGAAGGTGCATGAGGGATCTGATGCCTCAGGTTTTGGCTTTTCTATTTTCACATTCTGTGCTGCTTTAGTGTGTGGGTCTGGGCTTCACATTATGGGATGGTGAGCTCTGCACAGAGCAGGGAGACAAAACAATTCCTGCTCCAGCTGGGCACCAAGGACAAATGATCCCAATCTCAGCCCAGGAGCACAAACCCCGTGGGCTGGAGAGAGAAAAACAAGCAGGGTGGGAGTGCCTGGGCTAAAGCTGGGCTGGGACAATGAACTGCAAGGTGGGAATGGAGCAGAGCTGATCCCAGGGAGAGACCCCGTGCCCGGCCGGGCATTTTGGGGCCATTTTGGGTCATCTTGGGTGCAGCCCTGGCTGGGCTCTGGTGCTGCCCAAGGTGGATCCATGGAGGAGATCCTTGGAATCAATCCCTGCTTTATTCTGGAACTCTGTCCAGCCTCTGTTCTAGGGCTGCCTTCACAAGGCATCAGATCTATAAAAGAAACTTGTAATTACAGGATTTTTTCAGTCCTTGTAGTTTGGGATGAGGTGCTGTAAGATTTGGACATTTCATTGCAGATTTGAAGTGAATCCCGGGGTTGTGCTCTGTGCCTTTGATTGCTTTCCATGTGAATTTCCAAATCTGTCCAACAGAAGGATTTCCACAGGAATATTTTCTGGATCTGGTAGAACAATGCTTTAATTCAAGGAAATAGCTCTCAGAATCACTAACAGGATACATTAAACAAATAAATCACCGGGTGTCAGTTATTCCCTCGGCATTGTGAGGGATAAATATGTAAACATGTCCACACGATCCGTGAGCAACCACAGCTCCATTAGGGAAGGCAAAGGGTGAACAGCTCCCAGCCTGCACAGGGCCCTTTTCCATCAAGTTCTGGCACGTCCTTTGTTGATAAACCTGTTTTACTCAACGTGCTCTGGGGTTTTAGAGTGATGCTAGGCACTGGGAGTAATTAACGTGGGGCAATATTCCTGCTAATGAACCTCGTGTTGTGGGGGTGAAATAGCCATTTTCTGACACTGGTTAGTAATTAATGTGGGGTGATATTCCTGCTAATGAACCTTCAGCTGGGGAGGTGAAATAGCCATTTTCTTTTGGGGAATGGGAGGGATCTGTGGGACTTTATCTGAGCCATGGCCATGTGAGTGCCTTGGTAAATCACTCCAAGCACCCTCCTTCTCCTTCTCCTTCTCCTTCTCCTTCTCCTTCTCCTTCTCCTTCTCCTTCTCCTTCTCCTTCTCCTTCTCCTTCTCCTTCTCCTTCTCCTTCTCCTTCTCCTTCTCCTTCTCCTTCTCCTTCTCCTTCTCCTTCTCCTTCTCCTTCTCCTTCTCCTTCTCCTTCTCCTTCTCCTTCTTCTGCGTCTTCTCATTTTCTCCTCTTTCTCCTTCTACTCTTTCTCCTTCTCTCCCCATCTCTTTTCCATTTCCTTCTCCTTCCCTTTCTCCTCTCCCTCTTCTCTCTCCTCCCTTTCCCTGCCCTCTCCCCTGCCCCAGGAGTTAAGATCCCACAGTTCCCAGCTAATCCCAGGTGGGATCAGCTGCTGGATCAGTTGGGATGGACTCTCCCCCAGAGGGGCCCTCTCCCACCTTCCCCCCACACGAGCTCTTAGTCATGAGCAGCCCAGGAGTGAGGGATGCAAATGAGGCCTTCAGTGACATTAATGAGCTCTATCAGCTCCCAAATCATCATCTGCCATCCATATGATCTACTCCAGCATCTGCCTGCTCTCCCCAATCTTTTGTGTCATCTGCAGTAATGACAACAATTGGGATCATCTGTCATAAACAGAGAATAATTAAAAGTGGGCTGGTTTGAGGTCCTCTGATGAGTGCAAGATCTGGGCTTGTGTCCTGTGGCTTCACCTGGGAATTAGGGACATTTTTAAAATGTTTCCTTAGTGTATCTTCCAGTTGAGGGTCTGGGACTGTGCTGTCAGACCTTTCCTACAGCAGAGTTTTCATGCACCAGGATAAACATTTCCACCTGGCCCTTCATGTCCACCAGGACTCCAAAATCCTTATCTCACCCAAGAGCCATGGAGGAGGAGCTCAGGTTCCCAAATCTGCTCCCACTTCACCCAATTCCCTGTCACTCCTGGAGGGAAGGAACCATTTCCCCCATAACACTTGGATTTTCATCTTTGGGGGTTTATGAGTGTTTGTCTGCTTTAGTTTTTGTGGAATTTTATCAGCTTGTCCAGCATTAGGGGAACATTTCACTGCCATGTTGTACACCCTGGATTTGGGAATAAATCCAGCATCAAAACTTTTCCCTGGCAAAAGGGAGCAACTGCTCTTACTTATTTTCCTTTTAGAGGAACAGATTTTATCCTGAGTCTAAATTGTTGAGGTAAGGTTTAGATAGAGTGATAATATTTTATTAAATCAGTTGGAATCGCTGGAAAATTACTTTGGTGACCTCGAGTCTCAGTTGTTGTTGCTTCAAAGGCAGCTGGAGCTTGGGCTGGGAAGGACGGCCCCAAACACTGAAGAACTTTATAAATAGTCCCAATTTATTGCAGCCAGGATGAAATGAAGAGTAAATAACTTAGAAGATGTCTTATGGCACTGTAAACATGTGGAACAGGATGGATAGACTGAGTAAAGTCGGGAAAACTGCTAGAAGCTGCTTTTAACCTTCCATGTGAAAGTTCCTCTTGGAATTTTTGGCAGAGTCTATCAGAGTTTTTAGGGTCTTTTTTAATCTTAAGCTCCTCATTCCCAAGGTTTACAAGGAAAGTTGTGATCCAATAGAAGAAATTCTTCTTTTTCCTCGCAGAGGTAGAAATGGAGCCCACAATTTGATCTCTAACAGTTGAGGAGAGCTGAGTCTAAAAGGACGTTGGCAAATATTTGTCTTCAACATTTCTTGTCCACCAGATTGGACAATCTGTCCACAACTCAATCCCACTGGGAATATTCCTCCTGGGTTATGGAAAGCTGAGGTTTTTGGCAGCTGGAAAGGGAACTGCAACTGCTCCCCAAGTTTTTAAATTCACCTGGTTGGGATGTGGTGTTTTGGCCTTAAAACTCTTGTGGCTTTATGGCCTTTGCATGTCCCTCCAGAAGAAGTCCTAATGCTTTTATTTATCAGGACTGGCTTGACAAGAGAGAATCATGAGGGAATCAGGAGAGAGAAAATAAACCCCACTTGAAATTTTGGCATTTGGATCTCTTTTCAAAATGTTTCCTGGCTCAGTTCATCTCCTGCGTCAAAGCCACCAACCCCTCCTGCTGGCTGGGGACTCTGGCCACCCTCCTGCCTGGCTGTGGCACTTGGGGACGTGATGGGGACACTTTGTGGGTGAAGAGAGGAACTCTGCAGCTGCAGATAATGTTGGCCTCGTGCTCAGATCCCTGCAGGCCCTGAGGAGCTGGAGCTCTGCTGGGAGAAGGATGGCACAGATGGGGTCTGGGGGGAGCCAAGGGGGAGAGTTTGTCCCTTTGACCCCCTTCCCATCTGTGACATGGATGGAGTGTCTGCTTGTCCTTACACTGAACTACTCCCAGAAAAGAGGATGCTCCCCAAAACCTTTCACTGTCCAAGTATTCAAGAGTGAAAAAAGGCCTCAAGTGCACCTTGGTGAGCAGCTCTCACTTTCCCCCTGTACCCAGCACTGGTGAGGCCACACCTCAAATCCTGGGGTCACTTTTGGGCCCCTCATGACATAAAGGACATTGAGGGGCTGGAGGGGCAGGGAACAGAGCTGGGGAAGGGTCTGGAGCAGCTGAGGGAGCTGGGCAGGGGCTCAGCCTGGAGCAAAGGAGGCTCAGGGGGCCCTTGTGGCTCTGCACAGCTCCTGCCAGGAGGGGACAGCCGGGGGGTCGGGCTGGGAACAGGGAACAGGGACAGGAGCAGAGGGAACGGCCCCAGGCTGAGCCACGGGAGCTCAGGGTGGATATTGGGAATATTCCTTCCTGGAAAGGTTCTCCAGCCCTGGCACAGCTGCCCAGGAGGGGTTTAAAATTCCTGTGAATGTGGCATCTGGGGACGTGGGTCAGTGGTGGCCTTGGCAGTGCTGGGAATGGTTGGACTGATGGTCTGAGAGGGATTTTCCAACCTAAACAATTGTGTGAAAGAAAGGGAGCACAGGAATGTCAGTAAGTGGGAAAAAGCCCCTAAAAAGGGGCTGCAAAGTCACCTCTGCAGGGAGAGATTCCGTGTGTTCCATCACCTTGCAGAGCTGGCAAAGGAACAGATGGCAAAACCTACCAAAGATGCAGTTTTTGCAGAATGCTGGCACTGGAAAGGTGCTGCATTTCAGGACGTTGGAGCATTCCCAGTGCCAGCAGAGAAGCACAAGGCGAGGGCTGCCTCTGTCCTCGGAGGGACTGGCAGCAGCTCAGGTCTTGTGTGGAAATGTCACCTCAGTCCCTACTGGAGTGCCACCAGCCCCAGCTCTCCTGCGCAAACACTGGGTAGGATTCAAAAACTGAAACTCCCGTTGTTCCTCACTTCCCTGTTCTGTGTCAGCAATGATTTCACCCCAGCAAACATGACCAAAGCACCGCTGTCATTTACGGGTTTGGCTTATGCAACCCCCAAATATAAACTGAAATGTGAGATGGTTGAAGATGCATCCTGAAGGGTTCCAGGAGCCCCGGTCCCGAAATGGCAGCAGTGTTTCCAAAGTGCCCATGTGCCTCAGCTGTACCAGGAAGGTGATGGAAGTCAGCCACTGGCTGGGCTTTGGGACAGTTTCTGGCAGGGGGAGTTGCTCTGCTGATGTCAGTGTGATGCTCACGTTGGGTTCAGGGAGAGAACTCACGGAGCATCTAAACGTGTGTTTACTGTTTGTGGGAGTCGCTGTAGCAACAGCAGATACCACTCAGGGACAGGATCCCAGGGCACTTCATCCCTGTCCTCTGCTCTGGAGCCAGGCTGGGAGAGCTGGGGGTGGCCAGCCTGGAGAGGAGAAGGCTCTTGAGAGCCCCTGCCAGGGCCTCAAGTGGCTCTGAGAGCTGGGGAGGGACTGGGGACAAGGCCTGGAGGGACAGGACACAGGGAATGGCTTCCATTGCTAGAGAATGGAATTAGATGGGATATTGGGAAGGAGTTGTCCCATGTGAGACCCTGGAATGGATTTCCCACAGAAGCTGTGGCTGCCCCTGGGTCCTTGGAAGTCTCCAAGGCCAGGTTGGACAGGGTTGGAGCACTCTGGGGTAGTGGAAGGTGTCCGTGCCCGTGGGTGGAACTGGATGGGGTTTAAGTTCCCACCCAACTCAAACCATTCTCTGGTATCCATGAATATCAAATATGAAGAAAGCCAGAAAATATTTGTTATTTTAAGATCTTTCCCACACAAAGTTTTTAGATTGGTAGAAGAGCAACTCCTAATGGATTCTATATCTGGCTGTTATTCTGGGGTAGCTGTGGATCTTAAAATATTTCACGGGGGACTTGGTGGGTATATTTTAATTTCACATGCTGGTTTTAAAAGCAAATTTAGCCTTAGGAGTGGGACTGTAGCCTCTGCTTTCACCAATTTATTTGTAAATATCCCCAAGTTCATCAGAGGGAGGTGGTGCAGTTGCACACAGCCGGGGAGGGCTGGTTTGATAAGAGTTGGGGTTTCCGGGGTGATGGGCTCAGACTGCGTCACTCGGCGGCTTCAGGGACAGTTCTGAGTTTCTAAGAAGGGCTGAGCTGGGCCCTCTTCCTGCTGTGGGCCAGGCCAGTGACTCCTCTTGGCTGGCCCGTGTGATTCCGTGAAATGAGCGGGAATGTGGTGCCAGTGACGTCCCTCCTGCCCCAGCAAAGGCAGCCAGTTCAGAAATGACTGCCCGGTGACCACGGAGGGCAGGCAGGAGGAGCTGGAGGGCACACACCCAGCAGGCATCACCTCATCACGCTGCTTACTTGAGAAAATGAGTGAAAAATAAAATATTGGGATGAGTCAAAAGCCAAAAATACCAAGAGGAGCTGCACAGGGATGCAGGTGCTGCATCTCGCTGGGTGCCAAGGCCAGAGGGAGTTGAGGGCAGGCTGGCCAATGTCAGGAAAAATGCAAATCCTGAAAGAAAAATGTGAATGGTGCTTTTTAGAATCCATTTCTGCTCTGGAACAGCAGCAGAACTCAGTGATCCTTAGCAAGAGGTGTTTGCTCTCACTTTGTTGTGTCTTTGCCACTGAAATGACTGGAGTTGTCTTAGGTGGCCATTTTCAAAATACCCAAGTTTAAGTCGTGAACCCATTGGCCTCTCAGGGGTTCAGTGCAAAGGCTTAGGCAAGTGACAGTGTTCTGCATGAGTAATCCATGGAGGGATCCCTGCTGCTCCCAGGATTCCTTCAGGAAACCTCCTGGGAATGAAGCAGGGAGGCAGAAACCGAGGGAAGGAGGGTCCTGATGCGCCCTGCTAAAAATTCCAGAGAACATTGCGAATGTGTAAAATAGTCACTCTTTATTTAGCTCATCTTCTGAAACCCAAAAATAAATATAAAATACTTACAGCCAAACCCCCTGAGCCCACCTCAATATCCCTTATATATAATAGCTTTGCTTGTTTTAAGGTTTTTTCCCCCTTCTATTACATAAAACTCAGATTACAGAGTAAAGGAATATCCTGAATATCAGCTCTAGGGAATGTGAGTCCTTCAATATCAAAAGCAGATTCCTGTTCTGGGTCCTGCCTTCTCTGATGGCTCTTTCTGAGGTGAAGTTTGGAAGTGAAGTGACAGTGGCAGCGGGTCCTGCAGACCTGGGCAAGGCTGGAAATCCCCCAAAAGGCTAAAATTAGGGTCTGGTGTCAGAGTCCCTGTGAACCTGTTCTTCTCCTCCTCCAGGAATGCACACATGCTGTGGCTGAGCTTCCTGAGGAGTCTCAGAGCAGAAGAACACGGATTTGATTTAAACATGTGGGGTTTAGTTTGGCTGAGATGGGGTTTTTCCTGTTCCTAAACTTATTTTACCTGTGCTGGTTTTATCAAACCCAATGTTTTCTGCAAAGTCGTTTGAGCCCTTCTGGGTAAACTAATTTACAGTTAAAAATAGCTGAGAGGGAATGGGAGGAATTCCCTCAATGGGAATGGGAATTTCTCATGGGAGAAAGGGAAATACCCTGAGCTTTGTGTGATTTTAGCTATTTTCACCTGCTTTGTGATTAGGCAGGAATGAGAGAACTTTGAATGTTTGCAACTCTGCAAGCACAGAATAAACCCCATTAACTTTCAATGCCACAAAGATTTGGATTCACCAAACCTTTCAAAGGTGCCTGTGCCAGGTTTATTGCTGAGTTATCTTTGGCAGGGTTTATTTTCTGTTTATTCTCTATCATTTAATGGAAGGTCCCTCTCCAGTGCTGCTTTACTGATGTGGTGAATGACAGAGAGGATCTGTCCTTGGGGAGAGACACCAGCACGGGGTGCAGCTCCTTCCCCTGGGGACACTGGGACACCAGGGACACGAGGCAGGGAGGGCAGGGGGACAGGGCTGGAGCTCCAGCTCAGCTCCTGAGTGTGTCTGAGCAATCCTGCCCTGTGATGTCACTGGTACCTGCCGGTAGGAACGCTGAATCCATTAGCTCTGACAGATTTATGGGATGAGCATATGTTACGGGGATTATGAGAAGCAGTTACATTCATGGGGAGATTTTATGATTCACTGTATCCGCTTGTGGAAACCTTAACTTTTACCCCAGAGCTGCTGGGAGCGCTGGGTCCTGCTGGCAGGGCAGGAGAGCTCGGGGAGCAGGGGCAGGGACGGTGGGTTTGGGGTGCAGGGCTTCCCGGGGAGCAGGGGGCTGATGGGGACAAAGCCAGCAAAGCTGGGGAGTCAGGAGGGACAGGGAGCAGGGCCAGGAGTGGGGAATGGGACCAGGAGTGGGGAATGGGACCAGGCAGAGCTGGGGAGCAGAGCTGGTGGGGAGTGGGGCTCGGTAGGGTTAAGGAGCAGGGCTGGAGGGGTTGGGGAGCAGAGCTGGTGCATGTGGGGAGCAGAACTGATGGGAAGCAGAAGCAGGCAGGGTTGGGGAGCAGGGATGTTGGGAGCAGAACTCTTGGGGTTCAGGGCTGTCGGGGAGCAGGCTCTGGGTGCTGCGGGGAGCGGGGCTGGCTCAGGAGCAGAAGCAGCATCCCGCGAGCGGCGGGGGAGGCCGATCCCCGCAGCAGCCGGGGCGGGGGGTCCGCGATGACGCTCCCCGAGCCACAGCCCTGCCCTGCCCTACCCTGCCCGGGGGGCGCTCCGTTCCCCGAGGGGCGGGGGCCGGGCCGGGGCGGGCCGGGGCGGGGGCCGGGGCCGGGGCCGGCGGCGGGCGGGGACTCGCTGGCGGCGGCCGGGGCAGCGCAGCGGCGGCCGCGTGATGAGGGAGCGGAGCGGCACCTCCGGCAGCGCTGGCGGCGGCTCGGGCGGCCCCGCCATGGAGAGGCGGCCGCAGCGCCAGCCCGACTACATGTCCGTGTGCCTCTTCGCAGAGGAACCCTACCAGAAGCTGGCCATGGAGACGCTGGAGGAGCTCGACTGGTGCCTGGATCAGCTAGAGACCATCCAAACCTACCGCTCCGTCAGCGAGATGGCTTCAAACAAGGTGAGCCCACGTGCGGCACCGGGATCGGAGCGGGGATGCGGGACGGGGGTGCGGGACGGGGTGCGGAGACGCGCGGGGCTCCGAGCCTGATCCCGACCCGTCCTCGCGTCTGTCCAGGACAGCAGCTCCGAATTAGTTGCGGTGAAGGCGGTGCACGTTCCCCGCGGAGACGCGTCCAGGGAGAACTCGCGGCGGGTGGCGTGGGGAGCGACCCGGGATGGATCTGGGGGAGCGATCCGGGATGGATCCATCCGGGATGGATCGGGGGGAGCGATCTGGGATGGATCGGGGGGAGCGATCCCCGATGGGTCTGGGAGAACGATCCGGGATGGGTCTGGGAGAACGATCCGGGATGTCGTGAAGAGAGAACCGGGATAGTCTGGGGGGCGCGATCCGGGGTATCGTGGAGAGCCCTATCGCTGCCGCTAGCTCATTTCCGAAAATTGAAGAGGTTTCAATTAGCTCCGGAACCGATATGAGCAGGAACACTCTGCAAACGCCCGCATTTAGCAAATCACCACGCCAGAAGTCAATTAACTTCATTGCTTAATAATAATAACGGCGAACTGTAAACATTGTGGGTCCGGTATTTTACGGCTGTTTTGGCTTTCGGTGACGTTTTAATTTGATTTTAATGCGCTGGGCTGGCACCGCTTGGCAGCGCATGGTGAGGGTGGGCAGGCAGGGATGGTGACAGGCAGTCAGCTCCGGGGGCTGCTGCTCCGCGGAGCTTTCCTGGGAGCCAGAGGGAAGTTGTGAGTTTCTCTGCACAGAATAAAGGGCTGAAGTAAAGCAAGAAAAGTCCCTGGTGTTTAAAGTCAGGGAAGCAGGAGGAGAGCAGAGTACCACGAGTACCCTGACAGGCAGCAAAGAGCAAAACGCGAGTTCTGAGCAACTTTTGGGAGTTGGTGCTCCAGCCTGCCTGAGCCCAGCTCCGCTCCAGCATCTCCCGGAGCCCGCCCGTTCCTCGCGGCTCTCCCTGCCCCGGGGCCCGCGGCTGCAGGGAGCCGGGCACAGCCCCTGGCACAGCCCCGGGCCAGCCTGGCATCTCCCGGCCCGCGCCTGCCCCTTCCAGGGCTCCCAGACAGCGCTTCCAGCCCCGCCGTGCCCGCTGGAGTTGTCACACTCACAAATTCCCAACCCAGCGCCCCTCGCATCCACGTCCCTGCCCTGTTGCGATGGTTTTAAACCCAGTTCTGCACCACCCCGATGGTGTTGGTTTGTTTTTTGGTTTTTTCTCTCCTAATTGGAAATGACTGCAATCAGAAATGCTGAATCAGAAACTGAATTTATGGGAAAAAGTTGAGCAAAGAAATCCAGTGTTGTTTCAGCTTCCTCTTCTGGTAGTGATTACCACGATGTGCAGGGGCGAAGGAAACAGTAAAAGTTTTATAGTCCGAGCTTTCAAGAAAGAAATGTTATTTTATTCGTTTGAGTTTGTGTTGAGGGAACCCTGGATGAAAGTTGAGGAGGGTTCAGGCTGCACCTCCAGTGTGAACACGGCACCCTTCAATTTGAGGTTACTTTTTTTTTTTTTTTTTTGCTGACTGACAAATCTGGCCTCGTGAAGGTGGAACTAAATTGCTTTTGTAGCACTTTAAAGTTGCGATTACTCGGGGTGCAGATGGCTTGCAGCTGGCTCGAGAAAAACTTCCTGAAACTTTGTTCTTTCATAACCCGTTTCTGAAATGTCTGCACTTTTTTGGTCAACTTCCAGTTTCACAGTTTTCAGCTGTGAAAGAGAAACATAAAATGGCCTCACACCTCGCTTGCCTTTGCTGTGGAGCTGTAAATATTGTCACAAATCACGGCACGGTTGGGGTTGGAAAGTTTGGTTTCTATGCCTAACGATTCGGGGGATTTGTGGCTTTTTGGGGGTTTGGTGGCAGACAACGTGCGGAGTCTGGAGTGCCGGGTCCCTCCTGCATCTTTGGGAGGATGCTGCAGCCGCCCTTCCCCGCTCCGAGCATCCCGTCCCAGCGCCAGCTCCGCTCCGAGGCATCTCCATTTGTCACCGGTAAATAGCAAAGCCGGCAGATGTTTTGAAAACAGGATGCTTGGGCTGCGCATTATTAAAGAAAAAACGGAAAGAGAAACAGTCTAGATAGGAAGAAAGCAAATCGGCTCGGCATGCTCCCAAGCGCAGCAGCAGAATAAACACTGACCTATCTTCCTGACCTCCGCTCTCGCCAGTTCCTGGCCCCGCGCCACCCCAGCCAAACTACGTCATTTGAGCCTGATAGTAGGCATGGCACAGCTGTTGCAAGTGTGACTCGAATTTCCTGTCTCCTTCCTGACAGACGTAGTTTAGAAAATCCAGAGTTGCAACAACAGCGCCGAGAGAGGCAGAGAGGGAGGCTCTCGGCATCCGTGCGCGCAGCGCAGGGGGATTCTCAGGAGCGCTGCGGCAAAAAAAAAAGGAGGCAGCGGAGGGGAAAGAGCCATGCGGGACGGCAGCCGGGCTTTGAGCTGATGGGGTTCGGAAGGCAGCGCTCAAAACATGTGCGTATTCCTCGTTTAGCCGGGAGTTAACGCCAGGAGGAGCGAGGGAATGAGCGGCTGAGCTTGCGGGGCTGTGCTGGCGGCAGGGAGCCGGGGACCCTGCAGTGCCACCCGCAGGGATCCCGCGGAAAGCTGGCAAAGAGGGAACGCTGCTCCCTCTGATGCTGGCACCGATGCATTTCCAGAGCAGAGCAGCCCGGGCTCTCTGCAGAACTAACCGTGCACAGCGCTCTTTTCTTTCTAGTTTAGAGGAAAAAAAATAACCTGCAAAAATACCGGTTTGCAGCTGCCACGAAGGGAGTTTGTTTTCCTCACACTGAATTTCCTAACATCTTTTGCGAGGAGTTGATAGGGCCCCGCAGCTTTGCACTGACACAAAATAACCTGGAAGGAGCTCTGCAGGCACTCAGTGCTGCTTGAGAGACCCAACCACCCTTATTTACATTATTCCTACATATACACTCAATTTTTCCTGCATTTATCACCGTGTCCAGCTTCCAGCTCAGGCAGCTGCTGTGTCAGAAGGGTTTGTGAGTCAGTGATGATAAAAAAGGGGCTGTTTTCTGTCCTGGCATTAGGCAGCTGTCCTTAGCCTCACTTTGCTGCAGATGGGACCTGCTCTAGTCCCTAATTTGGGATCTGGGGCAGGATGTGCTCAGTGCATCCCCTGGATCATCAGAAGGAGCAGGTCTTTTTCCCAGCTGAAATGCTGGCCTTACCAGCTCCAGGTTTTTATGGGGCCATCGCCTCCTAAAAGGGAGGGATGGAGAGAGAGCATGGATTGTTCCTGCAGAGCTGCCTGTCCGTGCGGCCCAAACGGAGATACCTGCATGGACCTGAGCTGCACCTCTGCTTCTCCTTAATTAGACCAGGCTTGTTCAGAGCTTTCTGCAGTCCATGGAGTCCATGGAACAGAATTTCTGCTCTCTGGGGATATTCCAAGTTTAAATAGGCAGAGTGTGAGTGGTGTCCTCTCATGACTTTGCAAACTCTCTTGCCTCTACCCAAACTGTTATTTGGAGGACTCTTCCTTGCAAATCCCTAAACTCTCTTACTGCAGCTCCTAAAGATGTTTCTGTTATTCCCAAGTGCTGGATAACTCAAGCCTTGTCTAGCTAGCGGCCCGGGACAGCAGCACAACTGCTCCGTGTTCCTCTCTCGCTTGCGAGCCGCAAGATAAACACAACCGATCTCGTTTTGCTCGGATTTCAAAGGGCATTTGGGGCAGAAAAGCGGAGCAAGGCCGCACCTCGCTTTCGGGAGAGGGTGGCTGAATAAACATCTGGCCACGAATGTAAACTGCCGGGGCCGCGCTGGAGGTCGCGGCCGAGTGCCAGCGGTGGATGTGCCGGGCTGCACAGCGTCCCCTCCCTGCGGCCAGCCCGGCAGCCCCCAGCCCTGTCCCCTTCCTACGTGATGTTTCCCTTAAGTGGTGCCGAGCTGTTTAGTCTTCCCCTGGCTTTGCGCTGGAACTTCCTTTGTTTAATCGCCGCACAAAGAGAGGTTTGTTCGCTGCGGCAGCCGGCGGAACAAAGACACTTCCACGTCTCCTGTTTTTCCAAGGCGGGATGAATCACTGAGCCCCGCGCGGTGCCGGTATTCCCGGCGATCTGCGTCGGGGCAGCGGCGGTCGGAGCGCCCCGGCCGGGCTGGCGGGGCCGCGCTGGCCGCGCTCCCGCAGCGCCGCTCCCGCAGCGCCCCGCGCACCCCGCGCCGCTTTGACGTCGCTCTTTAACCCTTCCCTGGCCGGGCAGCCGCCGCTGCCGGGCAGGACCCCGCGCCGTCGGCATGCTGCAGGAGGTAGGAGCTGTTTCTGGCTGGGTTTGGGGTATTCCCCCCAGCCGGGGGTGATCTCACGGGTGTTGTCCGTGTTGGGATGTCCTTGCGCTAGAGGACAGGGCGCCGCGTTCCTCCGGCGCTGCGGGAGCGGGGTTTGCAATACAGGAGCTCGGAGGGGTGAGCAGGAGCTGCCAGGGAAAGCTGCTGGATCAGGAGGGAACAGCGCTGGGTGCTGGCCCTGACCCAGGCTGGAATCCCCTCGGGATTTGGGGAGCTGGGTCCCAGTCGGCTCCTGTGTGTCAGTCTCATCACCAGCATAGATGGACTTTAGGGTGGCTGTCTCTGCGTCCTCCTCCCGTGCTTATTGCCCTCTAAAGAAAATCATTCTGGGGGTGTCGAATATGCCCTAAAACAGGGTGGAATATTGGGGCCATGCATAATTAATAATGTGATATTTCGTCCTTGCCAGCCCTCTGGGCTCTCTGTCCAGAGATCTTGGTTAAACTGCTTCAGAGATTTAAAAATTGAAATATTGGAAAGCTGCAGCATTGGCTGTGGGATGTGTGGGGATTGGGAGACAGTGTCACCATCTGGGACACCCTCCTGGAGCAAAAGGATTTTGAGTGCTGGATGTTTTCCCATCTTTTGGGATGTTGTGGAAAATGTGTGGGGAAAGCCCATCCAAGGGGGATCCCTCGACCACTGCTGGTGCAGAGATCAAGGCGTTGGCAGTCAGATTTTGGTTCAAATCCTTCTCCCCAGGAGCCTTTTGGGGAGCTGTCACCCATCCTCCCAGCCACAAGGGTGCCCAGGACCTTCTGGCGTGTCCTTTCCCCAGTCCTGGTGTTCCTGGGAAGTGATGGGGTTTTATAAGTTCAGCATTCTCAGACTTTTACGTTATAACACGTCAGGGTGGGGCCTAAATAAATAATAGCTCAAAGGCAGGTTCAAAATGAATCACGAGCTGAGGGCAGCACTGCAGAGTGACTAAATGTGGGGAGCAGGGTCCCCTCTGGAGAGAAGGATGCTGGTGACATCCCAGAGGAGCAGCATCACTCGGGATGAAGGAGCTGGGAAGGATTTCAGGGCAGTGCTCATCCTCATCCTGGTTTGGAGAGGTTTTGTGGACAGCCTGACTCCAAACTCCTCATTTTCCCCCCAGCTGTGTTCCACGGGGCTGATCCAAATATTTGCATGGAGTGAAATGAATTGAAAGATGTCGAGTTATCAAAGGCAGAAGTTGTGGAGATGGTTTGGGATGGAGATTCACCCTCAGAGCCCGAGAGGGAGAGATTCCCCCGATTAAAGCCTGGCTTAAAGCAAACAAACCAGAAGTGCCTCACCTTGCTGCTGGTTTAGCACAGCTGGGCCAACAGCAGCAAAAGGATTCTGAGGAGCATTTGCCTATCTCTGCGTGAGAAGGAGTTTTCATTTAATTTTATCTCCATTAATTAGTGCCTTCTGTATGGGTCTGATGCTTGCATTAGGCTCATTTTCATTTTGGCAGGACCAGCTGCCATATTTTTGGGGGGATGCTGAGCTACACCAACTTCTTCCCTGGATTTTCAGTGCCCTCTTGCCAGGACTCCCTCTTTATCCCGTGTTTTCTGAAGAAAACAAACTTCTGTTGATTCAAAGTTGCCAGAATTTTTTTTTTTCCAACACAGGCATCTTGGAAAAGTCGTCTCAGGGCACAAAGTTATTTGAATTTTCCAAAGCCTGTTCTCCTACTCAGGTAAAACCCCAGCTGGATTTGCCTAAATGATGACTGCAGAGCTTGATTCAGATTTAAATTAAATTTAAATTGCTGCTTCATACGATTAGCAAAATCCCATGTTTAATTGCATTGCTCTCTTGTTCAATGACAAATGCTCTGTTAGTTGTTCTTTTGGGGGGCTTTTCTGTGATTGAGGATATGATCCAGGGTATCCCACCCCAGATTCCCGGGGTCTCCTGGCTCCCAGAGGAGCAGGGCTGGCTCTGGGAGCCAGGGGAGGCTCTTTGGTTTGTGGCTCTCCTGACGCAGTCGCTCGGCTTCCTCTGGCACCCAGGCCCTGCTGTGGTTTGCAAGGGTGTGACTGACACAAGATTTGGGGCTGAGATCTGCAGCTCCTGCAGCACTCTCTGCTCTCGGGGCCACAGATGTTGTCAGGGCTCTCTTTAATCACCTTGGTGTCAGCAAAGGAGCTGCTGGAGGTCTGTGCTGCTGCTTCTCAGCAGCTCCCCTTCCCCCTCAGTCTCCTTTTGCTCTCCACACATCCAACCTTGTTCCAGCTGGTAAAGGTCTAAAAATGACACTGCAGAGCCAGTGTTTGGGCCTGTTTCTGCTTTTGTTTACTCACCTCTCCCTAGAGGGAAGAATAAAAGCAGTGCTGGGATGAGAAATTGGTGTGGGCACTGATGGTGCAGCTCTGGGAAAGGTGGGACAGGTCTAGGGAATTATCCCTGCCTGGGATGTGCCTTCTGTGTGCTTCCTCCTCCCAGCAGAGCCATTTGTGTCATAAAATGCACCTTTCAGTGGGGGAGAGAGAGGAAATCCATACAAAACCCATCTAGATGAGCTGTACACTCCAGATGTAGCTGCCAAAAGAACTGGGGAGGAGAGATCTGTTCCGGATATTGGGAAAGCCTTTTGGATGGAGCAGAAACCCACCTGAGCTTACCCCAAAGGATCCCAGAGCTTCAGACTGGGCCAAACCTCCCTGCTGGGGTTTTTCCATCCAAGGAGGGCAACAATCTGTCCTTTGTGCCATCCCACAGAGGGAAATAACTGCCCAAGGCCAGGCTGGACAGGGCCTGGAGCTGCTGGGATGGTGGAAGGGGTGGAAGGAAACGGTTTTCCAGGTCTCTTCCACCCCAAACCGGTGTGGGCTTCTCTGGAATCTTAAACTCTGCCAGTCCTGCAATTGCACATCCATCCAGACAGAGGGAAACCCAGCCCGAGTATTTGGGCAGTGGTGCTGGAATATTGAGACTGGCATCCCTGGGAAGTCGTGTTAGATACTCCAGGACTGGGATTCATGGATTGGGATCCAGGGCAGTGGTGCTGGAATACTGAGACTGGGATGCAGGGCAGTGGTGTTGGAATACTGAGACTGGGATCCAGGGCAGTGGTGTTGGGCTCTCCAGGATTGGATCCAGTTCAGTGGTGTTGGACTCTCCAGGACTGGGATCCAGGGCAGTGGTGTTGGGCTCTCCAGGATTGGATCCAGGGCAGTGGTGTTGGATGTTCCAGGATTGGATCCAGGGCAGTGGTGTTGGATGTTCCAGGATTGGGATGCAGGGCAGTGGTGTTGGATGTTCCAGGACTGGGATGCAGGGCAGTGGTGTTGGGCTCTCCAGGACTGGGATCCAGTTCAGTGGTGTTGGGCTCTCCAGGACTGGGATGCAGGGCTGTGGTGTTGGATGTTCCAGGACTGGGATCCAGTTCAGTGGTGTTGGACTCTCCAGGACTGGGATCCAGGGTAGTGGTGTTGGATGTTCCAGGACTGGATGCAGGGCAGTGGTGTTGGGCTCTCCAGGACTGGGATCCAGGGGCTCCGGGAGCAGGCAGGAGCAGATCCGGCCCCGCGGGGCACTCGGGGATTTCTCCAGGGGCCAGCCCCATCCCACACCTTGCCCACACATGACACACGGATTTTCAGGGAAGCACGGCGCTGCTTTCTCCGTGACCTGAGCCCTTCCCCGCGGCGGCCGAGGGGGATTTTCCTGCCTCAGCGCTGAGTAACACCCGGAGTTCTCGGGAATGGAGCAATCCAGTCTGGCTGGGGAGCTGCACAAACCCCCGGCGCTTTCCTCGGGCAGGCTCCTGCAGGGAGTTTTTCCTTTCCGGCATTGGGAGCAATTTGCATATTTCGAGTCTCATTTGGCTGGAAACGAGCTGGAAATGCCCCAGTGCTGCAAGCGCTCAGCTCCAGCTCCCAATTCATCACTTTTTTAAAGCCCCGTGTTGCGTAAATCCCGTCCCACCCAAGGGAGGTTCTGCCGCTCTCAGAAATGCTAAACTTCACGGGGGGAAAATCTGAATATTGTTCTGTCTACATCAGATAGATGTTCTCGCTTTCATGAGCAGCCACATGCTGATTTATGGCAACCTGCTATTTATTTATCAACATTTACATTGTGGATTTCTAAATTATTCTAATAACATCAGGCCAACAAGTTGGTCATGATGTTGCTCCTTTAAAGTCTTCCTTTGAACATCTCTATAAATCAAGGCTGCTTTGATGTGAAATTGGAGATTTCATAAGCCTGTGTTTACTTTTGGGTTTCCAAAATCAGCTGAAGGGAAAACAAAAAAAACCCAAAAAACAAATAGTACTTTGTATCTCATTAAAAAGAGTTTCTAGCACATTAAACGCGATATTGTTTTAGGAAACAAGAACTAGAAAGAGCTGCAAAAGAAATTTGATTTTTTAAATGACTGATAGTTGACTGCAACCATTCCACTTTTCTCCAGGCACTGAAATATGGCTGAAAACTTTCTCCTTTTGTGCTGTTTAGTGTGAAACGGGCTCGTGTTTTTCGGTTTTGTTTTTTTTTTTTTCTTGTTTAAGCATTAAATGCATCTCCCATCATTCTCCACGGAGTACCTAGGAAGGAAAATCGATGGGAATTATGAAGTAACAAGGACAGCTGCAAATCTGTTTGCCACGGTCCTTTCTGTAAGTGATGTAAGAGCAGGAAAACACAGATAAGCGGGGTTGCTGCTGCTCCAAACCCAGGAACTTTAACTCTTGACTTCCAAACTTTTGAAGAAATGCTCCTCAATTCCAAAATCCAGCAGTTCGGTTTGGAGCAATGAGACGTCAGGAAGAAAGGGTTGAGTCAATAACAAATATTCCTTCGGCGGGGTGGCATTAATCCCATTTTTTTTTTAAACCTGGAGTGGAGTGTCGCGTCCCAGACAAAAGCATTCCACCCTCCCGGTCTGCCCCGCCGCCGATGCTCGGGTGAGTAATTTCCCTCCTGTGTGGAAATCATTTCCGACGGGGCTCGGGCAGGTGAGGGGCGGCTCTTCCCGGCTCCCAGAGCCGCGGATCCCGGGAATCCCCCGAAAAGAGCCGCTCCACGCAGTCCCACCGAGGTCTGATTGCGCCTCTGGAGCTGCACTAATTACCGCGGTAATTGGGCGGGGAGGATTCAGCCCGGCTGCCTCAGCGAAAGTAACCCCGGGCCCAGGAGCCCTTTTGTTCTGGGGATGTCTCGGGATGCAGCTCTGCGTCACCAGGGTGGGTCGGGAACAGAGTTTGTAAACACTGGAGATCTGCTGCGAGATTCCTCCATCAAAGTGTGGGGCAGGATCCCTCTCTGCAGAGCCTCCCCTGCACCCCAGCCGCTCTCTTATCTCCACATCGCCCTCAGCTCCTGCCCATGGCTCCGGCTTTGCATAAGGGCTCCTGGCCTCGGGGAACCCCAGCTGGGCTAGATCGACTTCAAAGGATTTCCATCAGCAGCACATCCCTGCTCCTGTCTTTATTCTTCTCCCTGGCTGCACCAGGAGCTCCTCTCCAAACTCCAGAGGAACGGAGCAGGAATTGCAACAGGATCCATCCCTGGAGTCGCTGAGGGACTGGGAGGGCTCTGGGTGCTTCTTCAGGGCCCTCCCCACCAGAGGAACAGAGTTGTTCTTTCCATAAAGAGCCAGAAAAGTGGGAATTTCCACATTAAATCATCAGGGGGGTTTCCCCAATCCCCATCGGGGTCATATCATGGAATCCCAGACTGGTTTGGGCTGGGAGGGATCTCAAAGCCCATCTCATCCCACCATCCCAGGTTGCTCCAAAGCCCAGTGTCCAGCCTGGCCCTGGGCACTGCCAGGGATCCAGGGGCAGCCACAGCTCCTCTGGGAATTCCATCCCAGGGCCTGCCCACCCTCCCAGCCAGGAATTCCCTCCCAATTTCTCAATCTACCCACTTTCAGTTTCCAGGCATTCCCTGTGTCCTGTCCCTCCAGACCTTGTTCCCAGTCCCTCTCCAGCTCTCCTGGAGCCCCTTCAGGCCCTGCAAGGTCATGGTAGGGTCACCCTGAACCCCCCAATATGGTTGGGCCCTTAAGTCTGTCAAATTCAGTCATAAATTAGGCCAAATCTTCTTCTTCCTGTACATAAAAATGGAGCACACCTGGTTAGGAAGGGGTGACAGGGCAGCTGCCAGGTGGCTCCATGCCCTTGGTGCCAACATCACCACCCTGCCAGGACCCCTCTCCCAGGATTTCTGTGTCTGCAACCAGAGCTCAGCAAAGGAATCAAGGTGGGGAGAAGCCCTGAGCAGGGAGGGTTTGCTGTGGGCAGCAGGAGGGAGCTGGGAGTGAACTTTGCCACTGGAAATCTGGGAAATTCCCACCTGCACGCAGGGCTGGGAGGGAGCTGGGGAGGAGCTGTGGTTCCCTGGAGCAGAGGATGCATGGAATAGGGTCACTGCTGGTAATCCAAGAATGATTCGATTCTGGGAGACTTAATTTGGTGCAGAGGAGTTCTGCAGTTGCTTCAGAGCAGGCAAAACAGGAAAGCTCCACGCAATGCCAGGGCTCTGGATGCTTCCAGACCAGCTGGGAATGTTGGCTGTGCCTTTGGATATGGAAAATGACACCTGGGCTTCATCTTATTGGTGTTATCTGCACTCCTCCCATCAGTTAAAGGCGTTAATTGCATGGTCCTGTGGCCAGAGTTTGGGGTGGAGGGAAGGGAGCAACTGAGCATTTCCTGATTTTCTCTTCTTTAAGGGAAATCCCCCGGATTTGGGGTGAGCATCCCCTCCTCATCCCTACACACCTAATTCCCATCTCTTGGTGAGTTCATCAGTGCTAACTTCCTTTGGAAAAGGCGCAGGGATGATTATTAATTAGGAAAATTAATGAAAACAGCAGCGCGGGCCCCAGGCCGCAATGGGCATTACCGTAATTGCCGCGTGCTGCCGCTGTACCGTAATTACGGGCGGCGCTCTCCAAGGCCCCGATCCCTGGGTTTGCTCCAGTTGGAATTTTCTCCTCGCTCCCTGCAATCTGTTTGTTTTCCCGGTGGCTGTCGCACGGATTTAAGGTCGGGATTGCTCCGGGGGGGTTGCACATGCCGTAAGGCATTGATCCCTGCAGAGGCAGCCGCCTGCCTGCTCCCTGCAGAGCCATTCCCGGGAGGCAGCGCCGCTCCTGGCATCCAGGAAAAATCCCCAAAACCCCCCACGAGCAGCAGAACACCCGGGGTGCCTCGGCCGTTTTGGAAGGGAGGGGTGTGATAAAGTCAATCCTGCTAGGTGCCAGCATCGTTGGGGTGATAAATCCCACTAAAGTTTGCAAATCCTGTGGGAATTCCCAGAGCTCCGGGAAGCTCAGCTGGGTTTGACCCTCACAGTCCTTCCAGCAGCGCTGGGGTTCTGCTGCCCGTGTTTGTAAAAGTGAGGGAGGTTGAGGCTGTTGGGGGGCAAATTCCTGCTTCCAGATGGGATACCAGAATCCCGAGGAGTTTTTCCCTGCCGCAGATGCCTCGGGTGACCTTGTGGCCGCCACTGAATTGCTCGGTGCCTCTGTGGGAAGGCGGTGGCCGCCCTTTGTGCTTTGTGAGGCCGCTTGCGAGGTGAAGGCGTTTTTATCAGCTGTTTGTCCAGCCCTGAAAGGGGCCATTGTGAGGAAACCCCCGAGATGAGAAGTGGTTGGTGTGGTGATCATCATCTGGATTTCCTGGTGCCGATGGAGAGGCCTGGCTGCAGGGAAATGCTGCAGCACATGCGGGGCTGGCAGGCTGTGGGAGGGAGGGAGGGAGGGCTCACGTGTCCCTGCTGCTGCCGCTGCTGCTGCTGCCGCCGCTGCCCTGCATCGGCGTCACCGGGAGGAGAGATGGGGTCAGGGCTCCCTCCCCGCTGCCCCTCCTGCTCCTTCCCCGAGCCTTTTCGGGGCAGCTTCAAAAGGGTTTTGTCCCTCGTGCTTGGCACGAGGTGGAGTGGGGACTCTGTAGGACTAAATCCACGGCCCAGTGCTGTGGGATGTGTTCCTGGGCAGCCAGAACCCTTCACATCCCAGTCCTTCCGTGGGATGCCACCCTTCACATCCCATTTCTGTCCACATCCCATGGGATGCCAACCTCCACATCCCATGGGATGCCAGCCTTCTCATCCCTCTCCTTCCTCTATCCCATGGGACAAGATTTAAGCTGCTTGGCTTACCTGGAATGTGAGGTCTCACTCTATGATGGTGAGAGTGGGATCGAATGGGATATTGGGAAGGAATTGTTCCCTGGCAGGGTGGGCAGGCCTGGTGCCCAGGGTGCCCAGAGCAGCAGTGGCAGTGCCCAAGGCCAGGCTGGAGCAGGCTGGGACAGTGGGAGGTGTCCCTGCCATGGTAGGGGTGGCACTGGGTGGGATTTAAGGCTCTTTCCAACCCAAACCATTCCAGATTCCCTGTTTCTGTGGCACTGGCAGGTTGCTGTGGGAGGGGACAGCAGGGACAGAGGTGGCATTGTCCCAGCAGGTCACACCCCACCTTTGGGCTGCACAGGTGAAAGGAAGGTGCCATCAGCTTCCCACCTCTGCCAATCGAATTTCAGGAGAGGAGCAGATGGGTCACAACTCCCTCTGCTCCACATGGCCAAAGGTTGAGCTGGAATCCCATCTGGACGTTCTGGAGCTGTGCCTTGCCCAGCCTGGGCTGTCAGAGGGAGCAGGACCAGGAATTTGGGCTGTGCCCACGCCTCACGTGTCCCTTAGCACGCGGGGCAGCCTCGTGCCACCAGCCCAGGAGGGGCTGGGAAGGCAGCTGGAGACAGGAGAGGCTTTCACAGCAAAGATGGCACTTTTATTTTGGGAATCCTGGCCTCTGGCATGTGCTGCATTCCCAGCACAATCACCAAGGACGTCCTGAGCAGCGGGAGAGCTGCACATCCCACTGATCCCGTGCTGGGAGCACGGCACAAGGGGATTTTCTTTGGGTTCCGTGTCAAGGACAGCTCCAGCTTCCTCCTGAAGGGATTGCTTGTGTGCTTGAAACAAAAACTGCAGAACTGATTAAATATTGAAATCTGGATTGTGAATCACAGAATGCCTGGGCTTGGGAAGGACCTTAAAGCTCATCTCGTTCCACCCCCTGCCTGGGGCAGGGACATGACAGATGCTTTCTTTTAAGAATGAATGTATGAATTTATGAATTGCAGTTACAGATTTAAGGTGGTTATTTTTTATACCTCATATCTGAAGGGTATTTTGGTTTGTAAGGGGACATTTTGCTGCGTTGCTGCATTCTGCCCTTTACCACAGAGGAGGAAAAACCCCATCACACTGAAAATGTCAAAAACGCTTTTAAAAATCCAGCTGGGAATGTTTTGAAAGTCTCCGTAGGGAACAGGATTAAAGCAAAGCAGGAATGAAGAGGAGACTGCTGCTTGCTTTTTCCTTTATTTCAACATTCCCGGAGCTTCCTCCATTTTAATTTTCCCATGAAACATGGCTGTGGTAGCGGGGCTGGCTAAAGCAGCATCACCTCCCGGGCGCGGCTCAGCTGAGCCGGGCTGCTGCGGAGCGGGGACCCCCTCCCGGAGCTGAGCCAGCAGCCCCATCCCGAAGTGCCCAGCGCTTCCCGGCACGCGGCTGGCTCCGTGCGGATCCATCCCGCTCCTTGGTGCATTCCCGGATCCCAGCCCTCGCTGCCGGGCGGGCTCATCCACCCCCGGGCAGCCCGCAGGATGCGCCGCCAGGCTCGGCTTAGGCTGGGATTAGCGGCTGCCGCTTCCTGCGGGATCTCTGCCTCGGATGAACGCTGAATTTTTGGCTTTGGGAAAGGCTCCTCTGCCGTCGGAACGGCGATTTCTCCGGGAGGATTTGTGCTGGCTTGCCAAGAGCTTTCCAAAATGCCTGAAGCCAATTATTTGTTATCTGTGTCTTGGGGTTACATTAAGGTGGGTTTAATTCCTGAAGGATTATTCATTACCGAATTATTAATTGCTTTTCTTTTTGTGCTGTATTGCTCGGAGAAAGCCTTCGTGAGGAAAATATGCTTTAAAAATGCTGATTTCTGTGTGTTTTGGCTAATCATGTGTGTAGGTGCATGCAGAGTCCATGGATGTTATTTTTGGGGGGAATTCGGTGTTGCAGGTTAAAATGATGCAGCAGTGAAAATGCTGGATTATAAAATCAGCAGGATCACAGCAAGAATATCTGAGGGAATCATGCCTGAATCCCACATTTTGCTGTATGATCTTCACATTTAGGGCATACTTCTCCTTTGGATATGTAGCCTTTAAATACAAGATGGAGCAATTTTAGAAAATCCAGAACAAAGGAAGGTTAAGGGAAGGGATGGGGAATCTCAGCCTGAGATAAAAATCTGAGCTTTCAGAGAGGTTTATCTGAAACGTTCTCTCCTCGTTTGTGACAGTAGCAACTAATGAGCATCTTTAGAGGAAAATTAATTCCGTGGGCTGAAAAGAAATACCCAGTCACGGTGCTGCCGAGCAGGGTGGAAATGAAACCATCTGTCGCGGACTCCATCCCAAATATCCCCGGAATTCTGCGTGTTGGGGGAGTCTCCCGCGGTGTGGATTCGGGAGAGGATTCCATAAAAATGCCATTTTCCTGTGCTCTCCCCCTCGCAGTTCAAGAGGATGCTGAACCGGGAGCTCACCCACCTGTCCGAGATGAGCCGCTCCGGCAACCAAGTGTCCGAGTACATTTCCAACACCTTCCTGGGTAAGGAACGCGTTCCCAGCTGGTTTTGGGGGCTGGGGGAGGGTTAAGGGCAGCCCGATTGCCCCCATTCACAGCTTCCCCCTTTGGGTTTTCACTTGCAAAGGGCTGGGGAGGGGGAGAACGGTGTTTGGGTAGGAGGAATTCCTCCCCGAGCCTCGGGGTGTTTCTGGGAGGCTGCTGGTGGTGGCTGCCTTATGCAACGCCGGGTTTTTGTGGTGACCTTATGGAAAGGACAAAGTCACCCAGGGCCAGCTGCAGGCACTGCCTCGTTCAGCTGCACCTTCCCCTCGGAGATGGGGTTCAGATCAAATCAGCCCCGAAATTTTATCCATTGCCTTGTGTAAGTCTGCTCATTTTGCACCAGAAGTCAGGAAAAAGAGGGAGTGTTTTACATTTCATTCATTCTGTAGGAGCTCACAGCTCCACGGACATGAATGACTCCTCTGTGTCAACGTTTGTTAGCACAAATGGGATTTTCTCAGGAAGCAGCTTCAGGATTTGTGACCATTTGCTTCTGAAATGAGGAGCCTCATATTTATGGACATCCCTGAATCCAGCAGCTCCAAAGGCTGAGTGCTGTGGCTGCTGGGGACTCTTGCCCCGAGGCTGGAACGGCCAGAATGCCTTCCCTGTGTGGCACACAATTATTCCCATTAAGGGTTTTAAAGTGATTCCAATATCCAGCTGCAGCTGCAACTGCTGCCTGCATTTAGGACACTCGACAGCATTAATAATCCATGGAAGTTTGGAGCTGCTTTGTGGGGATGCATTGATTTTTTTGCTCAGCTGAACCCAGAGCATGAATTCCAGCAGGGAATAGGGCTGGACTGGGATGCACTAAGGGGCCAGTCCAGGGATTTGGCTGGTGGTCAGCTCTGCCCAGCAGCCACGTCAGTGTGGAGCAGGAATTGCCAATGTGGCAACCAAAACTAAACCCCACAAACGCTGAGGTGAATGGAGCCTGGATCCCAGCAGGGGCTGAGGAGCCAGAGCTGCTGCTGGGATCGTTTTGTTCACGGAATTCCAGACTGGTTTGGGTTGGAAGGGACCATAAGGATCATCCAGTGCCACCCCTGCCATGGCAGGGACACCTCCCACTGTCCTTGCTCCAAGCCCCATCCAGCCTGGCCTTGGGCACTGCAGGGATCCAGGGGCAAATTCTGCTCCAGGGCCTGCCCGCCCTCCCAGCCAGGAATTCCCAATTCCCAATCTCCCATCCATCCCTGCCCTCTGGCAGTGGGAGCCATTCCCTGGGTCCTGTCCCTCCATGACTTGTCCCCAGTCCCTCTCCAGCTCTCCTGGAGCCCCTTCAGGCCCTGCCAGGGGCTCTGAGCTCTCCCTGGATCCTTCTCCTCTCCAGGTGAGCAACCCCAGGTGTCCCAGAGGGGCTCCAGCCCTGCAGCAGCTCCTGGGCTCTCTCCAGCAGCTCCAGGTGTGAATTCCTGCTATTCCCATGCTCAGGCAGCTGCATGTCCCCTGGCAGGGCTGGACAAGGCTCTGTCCATTCCCATGCCTGGTGACAGTGACATCGCTGTGTGAGGCCACTCAGGGCCTGGCACTGCTGAGGGGGGGCAGGCTCTCCAGATTGGGCCAGATTGCAGCCTGATTGCTCATCCTCAAAAAAAAAAAAAAAGAGAAGCTTTTACCAGGATCATCAGTTGTTTCAGGAAGTCGTGCTAGCATGGGTTTTATGAATTCGTTTTTTCCTTCCTGAAATTTAATTAAATTAAATGAATGCCCAGAATAACAGGAGTCTGCAAGTGAGGAGGTTGAACAAACAAACAAGAAGAAATGTGTGGGTAGGACACTCACTTGTCTCCAGAGGTGGGGATAATTCAGAGATATTAAACCCAGACCATGTGACTTCATTCAGCCTTTTGATTTTATCAGGGCAAGGAGGGACAGGACACAGGGAAGGGCTTCCCACTGCCAGAGGGCAGGGATGGATGGGAGACTGGGCAGGAATTCCTCCCTGTGAAGGGGATGAGACCCTGGCAGTGCCCAAGGCCAGGCTGGAGCACCCTGGGACAGTGGAGCTGTCCCTGCCCTGGCAGGGGTGGAATCAGATGATCCTTAAACTCCCTCCCATTCCAACTCCTTCTGTAATTCCATGATGAAATGGGCTGGGAAGGCTCCCAGAAGGAACAGAGGGTCCAGCCCTGCATTCCCAGCAAAGACAGGGCTGGGGAGGTCAGAGAGGAGCAGCAGAGGTTCCACACCTGGGGAGGTCAGAGAGGAGCAGCAGAGGTTCCACACCTGGGGAGGACAGAGAGGAGCAGCAGAGGTTCCACATCTGGGGAGGACAGAGAGGAGCAGCAGAGGTTCCACATCTGGGGAGGTCAGAGAGGAGCAGCAGAGGTTCCACATCTGGGGAGGACAGAGAGGAGCAGCAGAGGTTCCACACCTGGGGAGGACAGAGAGGAGCAGCAGAGGTTCCACATCTGGGGAGGTCAGAGAGGAGCAGCAGAGGTTCCACACCACGTCAGAGGGACCATCCCACTGCCCGTGGGTCACAGCTCCTCCCGAGGGCCCAGTGGTGGCACTGATGTCACAAATCAGGGATTTCTGTTCCAGAATGGCCATTTGACGCTGCCTTAGTCACTGCTAAGGAGATTATGGGGAGGAAAGTCCTTCAGTGGTTCAGCAAAATCCAGGGAACACCCTGTGATGTCAGCCCGACTGTGCTGTGAATAATGACTCCTTTCCTAATTGCTGCTGCTGCTCGGGGTTTCACAGGAGTTTAATTAAGCCCAGGCAAAAGTAACTCCTGTCTGGAAGCCTTGTCCCTCTGGAGGTCCTCAGGGTGCTCAGAGGTTGGGGTAAAATCCATGAGAAATGGTTTGGATGGAAGTCATGAGCCACTGGATCTGATCAGCTGCAAGGCAGTGAATGCCACGTGGTTTTAAGATTTATTTATTTGCTAAACATGTCCCTACAGCCAGGTTTGGGCCCTCTTCATGTGCACCAAAACTGTGGCTATGCCTGAGAATGGCAATGGGAATTTAGCCTGTGCTTTGGATGTTATTCCATACATATTTGTAAGGGGAAAATCTCTAATAAATCAGTGACACCCATGTGTTACTGGTTTTAAGAGCAGGGGGTATTGATCCTAAAAAGTGAAAAGAGGGAAAATAGATATGGTTTTACCTTATTTAGGAAAGAAATGTGTTGTTTGAACATATCTTTTATTCTCCTGAAAATAGGGAATAAAATTAATTGGGATTTATCCCCGAGGAGAACCAGGTGCCTTTCAGGCATGGAAAATCACAGAATGATTTATGCTGGAGATCATGGAGTCCAACCATTCCCAGCATTAATCCATGTCCCAGGTGCCACATCCATGCACAGAGACACATTCCTGGACATGTCCAGTGTCCCCAGACCACACAGGCTGCAAAAGAGCAACCAGAGCTTTTGTAACTGGGTTATTTTTTTGAGTTTTGTATCCCAAAATGAGAAAACCCCCTGGGTCTGAAGTGGGGAGCAGAGGCAGCAGCTCGAGGGCTGATTCCGGGGGATGTGCTGGGAGCTCACGTTGTGCTGACTCATTTCCCCCTGCTCTGTTCCAGACAAGCAGAACGATGTGGAGATTCCTTCTCCCACCCAGAAGGACAGGGAGAAGAAGAAAAAACAGCAGCTCATGACACAGATCAGTGGGGTGAAGAAACTAATGCACAGCTCCAGCTTGAACAACACCAGCATCTCACGGTTTGGGGTGAAGACAGAGAAGGAAGATCACCTGGCCAAGGTAGGGGAGATTCCTGCTCCTCTGGGAGAATCTGGAAGCTGGCAATGGATTGTTCCTTTCCTTGGAATTGGTATCCCTGAAGTGATGGGGCCATTAGAAATGCTGTAATTAATGGTAGCCTCAAGAGCATATTTTATATTTAAAAATACATGGAGATAGCCCTAAAATAAAAAGGAGAAAAGGTGATGGAGGCTGAGGAGAGCAATTATGGAACACAAAACCAGCCCTTCACAGTTACTCCGTGTTCATTAAGCTCACACCTTCAGCACTTGCATAATTACAATAACCATTACATTTGCATGTTTGTGAACTTTTTGGGGAATGCAGAATTGCCTGGGAAACCATTCAAACCATTATTTTTTTGGTGCTCTCCAAAGGAACTGGAAGACCTGAATAAGTGGGGCCTCAACATCTTCAACGTGGCCAGGTATTCCCACAACCGGCCGCTGACCTGCATCATGTACGCCATATTCCAGGTGGGTGCTCCTGCAGGGCAGCCTCCCCTGCTGCCCCAGCCCTTTCCTCACATCTCATTCCCCTCTGCTTCCCTGCCTGCTCCAGCCTGAGCTGGCACTCAGCTGGGTGTTTGTGCTCTGCTCCCTCAGGAGCGGGACCTGCTGAAAACCTTCAAGATCTCGTCGGACACGTTCGTGACGTACATGATGACCCTGGAGGACCACTACCACTCAGATGTGGCCTACCACAACAGCCTGCACGCTGCTGACGTGGCCCAGTCCACCCATGTGCTGCTCTCCACCCCTGCCCTGGATGTGAGTGCCCTGCTTGCCTTGGCTTTCAGCGTGGGGTGGGCTCTGGTGGCTCCTCTGGGCGCTCCCTTCACCTCCATCCTTAGGAAATCTCAGCACGTGGGGACCTCTCTGTCACCTTCACCTTTCTGCAGGGCCTTGTCCCAGAGAGCCAGTTGAAAGGGCACAATTTGTTCCCCTCAGTTGGCTTCCCCAGCTGCTGAGAGGGAAAGCCCCTCTGACAGGCTCCTGTTGCTCCATCCTAGGCTGTCTTCACGGACCTGGAGATCCTCGCTGCCATTTTTGCAGCTGCAATCCATGATGTGGATCACCCCGGGGTCTCCAATCAATTCCTGATTAACACAAGTGAGTTTTGTTCTGAATCTCTCAGAATTCCACCCCGAAAGCAATGGGAATGCTTTTTGCATGCCACAAATGACAACTTGGAGGCTGCCCTCTCATGCAGAAGGAGGACTGAGACATTTTGGAATCAAGCAGGAATTAAAATGCAATCCCTGACAAAGGGAGCCGTTGTAGCACAATTTGTAAAGTCAATATTTACTACTTGCTAGCACATAATAATCCTGCCAGCCCTGAGTGCAAACTTTACCATTAAGATAAGAGAAATAATCCTATTGCTATTGACAACCAGAAAGCCAAATAAATATTGGCCTTTGTGTTGTGTTCTGCCACAGGCTGAGCACGGATCTGGAGTCCAGAATATGGGAATTGTTGTGGTTTGGGAAGGGGTTTTGCAGGATTCTGTTGCCAGTGACTTGTAACTGAGTCAACTGAGCATTATTTTGTCACTGGGACTGAGCAAAGGCTGTGGAGTGCTGGGGCTGGCACTCGTGGAGCTAAGAAGAATCCCAGAATCCTAAAATCATCCAGTATCCCATGGGCAGGGACACCTTCCCCCAAAGCAGCTGCTCCAAACCCCATCCAGCCTGGCCCTGAACCCTTCCAGCCATGACAAAAGAAAACTTGCCCCCACTAAAACCTCTCAGTGCCCAGAACAAGCTCCTGCTGGCTGTTGGAAACCCCACACTGCCCAGCCTGGAGTCCCACCCGTGGCATTCCTTCCCCAGATTCCGAGCTGGCCCTGATGTACAACGACGAATCCGTGCTGGAGAACCATCACCTGGCCGTGGGCTTCAAACTGCTCCAGGAGGAGCACTGTGACATCTTCCAGAACCTGACCAAGAAGCAGCGCCAGACCCTCAGGAAGATGGTGATTGACATGGTATGGCCACTCCCTCCTCCTCTTCTGAACCAAAAATGGTTGTTTTTTATGGCTTCCCCTCCTGAAATCCCATTTTTCCCCCATTCTGGAAAGGTGTTGGCCACGGATATGTCCAAGCACATGAGTCTGTTGGCTGATCTGAAGACTATGGTGGAAACAAAGAAGGTGACCAGTTCAGGAGTTCTCCTTCTGGACAACTACACGGACAGAATACAGGTGAGGCAGCCAAATTCCCTGGATTTGGGGTGTTTGGGCCAGCAGGAAGAGCCCACACTCCTGGATTTGCTGTGGCTTTGTGATCAGTCATATAGAGAAGATGAATTCTCAGCAGTCATTTCCTTCTAAGAAGAAGCACGAGGTGGTCCCATATTTTTTAGGTGTTAGTTTTTAGGTGTTAACCCAGAATTAGGGGTATTTTAACTCTTAGAACTGCAAGCGTGGCACATTCTGAGGTCAATTTTTGAGGGCTCCTAAATTTCCTTGCTGCTTTCTCTCATTTGCTTCTCCTGTTACAACACTGCAGGAATTTCATTCAAAACTTCACAGCTGAAGCACCTCAGAGTGGGCTGGAATCACTGCTGAACAGTCTGTTCCCTCAATAATTTAATCCTTGGTTTGCAGAGGTGACCAGGCAGTGCTGGAACAGGGCTGTGCAGTGGGCAGGACAAGATACATCCTGCTCTGCTCTCCACTTTGATGACCAACTCCTTAAGAGCAGGCTCCTGGGAAAACTCTGTAAATTTTTTATTGCAAGCACTCTGGTGCTGCCTGAGTCCTTGTGGCCACTTAGTCAGGCCCGTTCTGTGCGTGTGTGGAAGGGATATTACTCATTCCACGAAGTGGGAGCGTTTCACCTCTTTGCCTCAGAGCATGGAAGTGGAGTTTGAATGGTGGGAAGCAGCTGGATCCCCAAACAAACCTGTGTGATGTCACTGACACTTCCACAGCTGCTCCAGGTGTGAGGCTGGGGCTGTGTGAGCACCAGAGAGCACGTCTGGCTTTGGGGCTGGGGCAGCTCAGCTCATCCATGGAGATGGAATCACGGAATTCCAGAAGGGTTTAGGTTGGGAGTGACTTTAGATTCATTCCACCCCACCCAACACCTCCCACTGTCCCAGGTGCTCCCAGCCCCAGTGTCCAGCCTGGCTTTGGACATTCCAGGGGCAGCCCCAGCTGCTCTGGGCACCCTGTGCGAGGTCCTGTCCCTCCATCCTTGTCCCCAGTCCCTCTCCAGCTCTCCTGGAGCCCCTTCAGGCCCTGCCAGGGGCTCTGAGCTCTCCCTGGATCCTTCTCCTCTCCAGGTGAGCCCCCCCAGGTGTCCCAGCCTGGCTCCAGAGGGGCTCCAGCCCTGCAGCAGCTCCAGGTCTTTAACGTGCTGCCATGCCATGTTTCTGATATTTTTATGGTCTGTTTCATAATCAGAGAATCTTCTGGTGCAATGTTCTGCAGAGCCAGCCCGAAACCCTCCAGTTTTTGCAGCTGATTTGATGAGTTTCCTGGTGGCTGTAATTGCAGGTGCTGAGGAACATGGTGCATTGTGCAGACCTGAGTAATCCCACCAAGTCTCTGGAGCTCTACCGGCAGTGGACGGACAGGATCATGGAGGAGTTCTTCCAGCAGGGGGACAAGGAGAGGGAGAGAGGCATGGAAATCAGCCCCATGTGTGACAAACACACGGCCTCCGTGGAGAAATCCCAGGTGAGTGGCCCTGAGCTGCAGCTTTCCCTGCCTGAGCCTGGCATTCCAGAGCAGAGACAGAGCTCAGCTGCTTCTGCAGCACAATTAGGAGAGGAGCCAGCGGCTCAGAGCGTGGCTTCTGATCCACCCTGACATCCAGCTGGACCTGGGGCTCTCACAGGCTGGGGAGGCTCTTCCAGCTCCTCTCCATCCCCCTGGGCATCTCCTCATCCCCTGCTCGTGTCCCAGTTTCCAGAGGGAGCTGGGTCCTTTCGTTCCCCGGGCTGGAGAGGGCAGGTCTGCTCTGCCCTCCCTCACCAGCCTGCCCTGCCCTCACACCCTCCTCACCCCACTGATCTGCAGGATGGGAGCTTCTCCCAGCTGAGATCCCCCTCAGCACCCTGCAAAACTCTGGCTGTCACTCTGACAATCCTGCACTGCACCTGTCCAGTTGAGTTAGAGGCTTCTGGAGCTGCCCCGTGCAGGGTGAATCCCAGAAATATTCATTTATGTCCCTGCAGAACTTAAAAGGAGCTGGATTTGCCTCTTTTTTTTTTGTGGGGAGGATGAACTGGCTCATCCCTAGTTCTGATTCATAAAGTGGTTTCAAGGTCAGATTTTGTTCTGACCTGTGTAGCACAGGCCATAAAATTTCACCCGGATAACCTGGAATGAAACCAGGAATTTATGTTTGTCCAAACAGATTCCAGCCTTTATATAATGCTGTCTTGGTTGTTGTTTTTGAATGACTCCAGCAAGTCATCACTGAGGTTTTTCAGCTTGAATAAGTAACAAAATTGATGATAATTATTTCCAAATGTCCTCTTGGGCTCGGCCAAGTGCTTTCAAAATTATTCACTCAACCGCGTGGTGATTTTGTTGGAAAAATCTGTCGGGTTTCTTAACCTAACAAGAAATGAATCCTTCAGCCAGGCTTGCCCATGTGCTCCACATGTGAGCTCCAGTTCATTCCTTGCTTCACATCTGCACTTCCCAGAGGCCTCAAAATGCCATTTTTGCCCTGCAAAAAAAGACAGGAATTGCACAAAGTGTCCATCATGAAATGGCAGAGGAGAAAGGGAGGTGGCGTGTCCCTGCTGGAGGTTTCCAAATGACATTTTTGCTGTGCAGAAAAGACAGGAATTGTACAAAATGGCCATCGTGGAATGGCAGAGGAGAAAGGGAAGCAGTGTGTCCGTGCTGGAGGGGAACAAGGAGTGGATTAGAAAATAATACGCAAATATTTCAAAGCTTGAGATGCCCTCTCAATATTTTAGGATCAGTGCTGAGCTACATGGCCAATTATTCCATGATTTGGGATGTTTTTAAAGGAGCAGTGGCCTGAAACAACGATTTTAAAGAAACAACGATTTTAAAGAAACAATGATTAACGAGTGCTGATTTTTAGCCATCGGCGCCCTGGAGCCCTGGGACATTTTGGGTTCCAACCATCCCAAACCCTTTTTTTCCCAGTGCAGCAGGAACTTTTCATCACCTTTCTGCTGGAGCTGCCTGCCCAGCCCGTTCCAATTGGATGCTCACGGTGCTGTTGACATCCTGTTGTGTCTGAGGGAGCCGGGAGCCATTTCCAAAGCAAACATCTGCTCCTTGAGCCCGGCTCCTGGGAGAGCCTTTTCCCCGCTCCACACAAAGCCGTGGGGCGGGACAGGCTCTGCCAAGACGGAAGAATTCCAATCCCCTTTATGGCCGTTCCGCCGGCTCCATCCTGGACGCGGTTCCTCCCTGAGTCAGAGGAGCGCGGCCGGGCTGAGCTCAGCGGAAGGGCTCAGCATCCCTCACTCTTTCCAGCCCTGGAACGTCACCCCACGGGGACCAGGCAGCATTCCCAGGATGAGCAGCCCCACTGGCTGCTTAAGTAGGAAAATGGGAATGTTGGAAGTGCGGGGTCGTGGAACGGTGTGGGATAGGCACGAACAGGAAAATGCACCCAAAGTTGGAACTTCAGCCCATAAAGGCTGCTCCCCTTGGGAGCACTGGGGTATTCCCAGCTGTCAGTCGTGTGGGAATCCTGGGATAAGGCCATGAATGCACCAGCCTTGTCCCCAGTCAGCTGGGAATTCTGTCTGAGAGGAGCAGACTCAGTGCTGAGAGCCCCATCCAGTTCCAGCTCCATGGCAGGGACACCTTCCTCTGCTCCAGGCTGCTCCAAACCCATCCAACCTGGCCTGGGACACTGCCAGGGATCCAGGGGCAGCCACAGCTGCTCTGGGAATTCTATTCCAGGGCTTCCACATCCTCACAGGGAGCAATTCCTTCCCAGTATCCATCTAGCCATTCCTCCATGCCTTGTCCCCAGTCCCTCTCCAGCTCTCCTGGAGCCCCTTCAGGCCCTGCCAGGGGCTCTGAGCTCTCCCTGGATCCTTCTCCTCTCCAGGTGAGCCCCCCCAGGTGTCCCAGCCTGGCTCCAGAGGGGCTACAGCCCTGCAGCAGCTCCGGGGCCTCCTCTGGGCTCCAGCACCTCCTGATGTTGGCCCAGGGCTGGGGCAGCTCTGCAGGTGGGGCCTCACCTGAGCAGGGCAGAGGAGCAGGATTCCCCCTCTCCTTTTCTGCTGCCCACACTGGGGGATCAGCCCAGAGCTCTGTCCCCTGAATTTCCTGCTGGCTCCTGCTTTTGGTGACACCTCAGCTGAGGTTTGATTTTGGACAAGACATCAGCCCAACCCCACACTGTGTGTGGGTGCAGCTCTGGGTGTCAGATAACTGTGTCTGCATTAAGCTGTGCTGGTTTGGGGACTGGCTCCTGGTATTTTGCTTGTAAAACCAATATAATATGAACTTTTCAGACCTCCACCTTTTGCAGGTCATTCCCTTGCCCTAAGTGTGTGTGCCCCTTTGTTTTCCAGGTGGGATTCATCGACTACATCGTCCACCCTCTCTGGGAGACGTGGGCTGACCTGGTGCAGCCCGACGCCCAGGACATCCTGGACACCCTGGAGGACAACAGGAACTGGTACCAGAGCATGATACCTCAGAGCCCATCCCCTCCCCTGGAGGAGCGGGGCCAGGACTGCCAGGGCCTGATGGAGAAGTTCCAGTTTGAACTGACGCTGGAGGAGGAGGACTCGGACGGGCCCGAGAAGGACGGCGAGAGCCTCGGCTACTTCAGCAATACAGAGACGCTCTGCGTGGCCCAGCCCGGGGAGGAGGAGCCCCAGAGGGAGGCCACCATCGAGATTGTGACAGAAGACACATCTCCTGTGGACACATAATGGCCTGGCCCCGCGGGAGTGGCTTTTAAACACTTGCGGAGCTTGCGAGCGGTCTCCGACAGCCTCTGCAGCCGGGGCTGAGCCTCTGCCACGGGGCTGGCAGATCCTCCAGCTACTTGAGATTGGAGTCAGGGTTACAGATGGGGTAGGGAGTGATTGCTCAGGAAATGCACGGGTGATTTGCGTTGTGGTTTGAGCCTCGTCAGCCGAGAGCACCGCGTTGTCCTGGAGCTGGCTTGGGTCGGGCCGAGGCGGCGCTGACACACAACTGAGAGATTTTATACTGTTAGCTTTGGAGTTTATACCAGTTAGACTGATAGAAACTACTGATCAATAACTCATATCCAACCTGTCCACCTGTCTGCAGACCTGTGTGCCTTCTTTGTAAACACTTTCATGTCTTTTCAAGAGTCCCTTAATTCAACACACGGAGCTTGGTAGTTCAAAAGCGACACAAGGTGTTTCGGAATTGACGGCTACTTTTTGGATTCTTCCTGTTACCAGAAGCAGTCTTCCTTTTTTTTCGTGGGCAATACCTGTCACTTTATTGCAGTTAATCACTTTGACAGACTAAACAGAAGGGGAAACCCTCTGCTTTGCATTACTGCACCTTCAGTGTGTTCTTAATCCCCCCGGTGACCCGTCGGGAGTCACTCGGTGCCGCCGTGCACCATTCCCTCGCTGGGAACAGCGGGATTTTTTTCCCTCCCCGGGTTTGGGTTTGTGGTGAGCAGGACAGAGGGCAGTTTTTTTTCCCCTGGCACAGCTCAGTCCATCCCCGAGTAAGCGTGGGAAGGCAGTGTGTGACACACCTTTCCCCTCGGCAGCTCCCTGGAATTTGCACGCTCGGATATTTGTGTTTCTCTGGCCTCTCGTCCACGTTCCCTAGGTTTAGGTCCACCATCCTCCTCCTCCTGCACTGCCTCGAGCTCTACCACCTCCATTACTGTTTATAACAGTGTATTTATTACCTACTGTACATACTGTAATGTTTTGTAAGTTATTAATTTATATGAATTAGCATCGCCTGTCGGCGGCGATGTTAATGGGGTAGAAAACTCGGAATAAGAGTTGCCTTTTTTTCTTGTAACCTTTTGTATTGCATAAAGTCCAAGAACCTGAACATAGCTGAAGAGACAGACACAACCCAGGAAGGGCATTCGGGTGGCAGCCGCCCGTGGGGAGGGGACACCGCATCCCAGGGCGGCGAATTTGGGAATTTGCCAGGAACGCGGAGAGGGGGAACCCGAACCAAGAACTCCCCGCGCCCGGGCCGGCTTCTCAATGTCACAGTGTTCCAATTTCTGAACAACCCAATGTGAATCTCTATGACAAAACAAAAATGTGAACTGATGTAATAATTGTGCTGTGAAACTTCCTCTGACAAAGCTTGTCCGGCATCGTGAGCGGTGTCAATCTCAGTTTGTAAAATATGTTTCAAGCTTTTTGGTCCAACTCGTGACTAATTAGTTCATGACAATAGCACAGTTGTGCATGATCAATGGGTTTGTTTGTCTGTTGAACACTGCATTGTTCCAGGTGGTTATTTTATTGTTCCCCAAAGTTTCACACTATGTATGTTATAGTATTCTATATTGTGTTCAGACGCATTCTTAAGAGATTTTTATATGAAGTGAATAAATGAAAGCATGACCCAGCCTGCGGCTCTCTGGGGGCTTTTGTCAACAAGACAGCGTGGGCCGTGTCACCACTCAGGGGACAGAAAATGGGACCCTCCAAACCCAGAACCCTCCTGGGGCTCCATCCCAGAACCCTCCTGGGGCTAAAACCCAGAGCCTTCGTTTGGCCAAAATCCAAATCCTCCCACACCCAAAATCCAAGATGTTTCACTGCTGAAATCCAGAATATTTCTTTGGCCAAAGCCCAGAACCCTCCTGTGGCCATACCCCAGCATCTCCCAGAGCTGAGACCCAGAACCCTCCTGGAGCCAAAACCCCAAACCCTCCCTCCAATGGCTGAAACCCAGAACCTCCCAAGGCTCAATCCCAGAACCCTCCTACAGCCAAAACCTAGAACCTTTCTGTGGCCAAAATGAAAAATCCTCCTGTGGCTGAAACCCAGAACCTCCAAGGTCCTAAACCCAGAACCCTTCCATGTCCCAAACCCAGAACCCTTCCATGTCCCCAACCCAGAACCTTTCCATGTCCCAAACCCAGAACCTTTCCATGTCCCAAACCCAGAACCTTTCCATGTCCCAAACCCAAACCTTTCCATGTCCCAAACCCAGAACCTTTCCATGTCCCAAACCCAGAACCTTTCCATGTCCCAAACCCAGAATCCTTCCATGTCCCAAACCCAGAACCCTTCCATGTCCCAAACCCAGAATCCCCATGGCCAGCCCCAGAGCCTCCATGGCCATGGCGCTGGCAGAGCCGCTCCTCAGGACGGGCACAGGAGCGTTCCCGGTGGCACGGCCGCTGTCCCTGGACCGCCGGGACCTCGTCCTTCCTGCGGGGCCGGTGGCAGCGCAGGCGACAGGAAGGCAGCGCAGACAGGAAGCGCTGGCCGCGCACGGCCCGGCCCGCGGGAGCTTTCATGTCCCGGCCTGACCCAAAACAAGCGACTTTCCAGTAAAAAACATCCTGTGCCAGGGCAGGAGAGCGGGGCCGCGGTGCCGCCCTCGCCGCGGGTGACACCGGCCGTGTCCCCCGGGACTCCGCTGCCTTTCCCTGGATCCGCTGGCTCGGAGCGAAGTCACGGGAAAACAAGCGTGGATCTCATCCTGCATTGCCACCCAGCACTCCGGGGGGCAGCCGCTGCCAGGCCACCTCCTGTCACATCCCCTCTGTCCCGGCAGAAGGGGCTCCAGCCGGTGGATCCTGGGGGATTTTCCCGGGCTTTGAACCTCTGAAACTCCTTGGTGAAAATTCCTTGGTAGAAACTCCTTGAAGGGCCAGTAGTGATTTATCTTTCCCAGTGGATTCACAGAATCCCAGAATTGGTTTGTGTTGGAAAGACCTCAAATCCCATCCCGTGCCACCCCTGCCATGGCAGGGACACCTCCCACTGTCCCAGGCTGCTCCAGCCTGGCCTTGGGCACTGCCAGGGATCCAGGGGCAGCCCCAGCTGCTCTGGGCACCTGTGCCAGGGCCTGCCCACCCTGCCAGGGAACAATTCCCATTTCCCATTATCCCATCTAAGTCTCTCCTCTTTCAATTTTAACCATTCCCTCTTCACCCAACTCATCCTTCCCACGTCTCTGGGCTGTGGCAGCCACGTCCTGCCCACGGCTCCCGGAGATGTGCAGGGATGGGAAAGTGATGGGAAAGGGATGGGAAAGGGAAGATTGGGCTGGAAAAGCATCAGCACTTCTGGGGGGAAAGCACCGAGCCAGGAGAGCAGCAGTGCCAGGGCTGCAGGTGAGGCTGGGTCAGGGCAGGGGGTGCCAGGGTGGGTGCCCGGGGTGGGGGTGCTCTGTCCTTGCAGGGATGTGGCGCCTCCTCCTCGCTCCAGAGTGGAGCTGCTTGGGCTGCTCCCCCTCCCTGGTGGTCCCCAGGTCACTCCCAGGGGCTCCCAGCAGCTCCTGGTGTGTGCAGGGTGGAAGGTGATGGACTCCATCTCGGGTCTGCACCTTCCTGGGACAGGGATGCGCAGGGATGCACACGGATCTGTCCCCTTCATGCTGCCACCATTGACCACAGATGTCACCCAGAGCCCCTGAGTGACAGCTGGCCTTGTCCCCAAGGACATCCTTTCCCACTGAGGCCATGGAGCTGGGATTTCAGGGGGATTTCCACCAGCCCTAAACCCACCCAAGGCACCAATCCCAGGGATGAGCAGTGGGAGCAGATCCAGCCCTTCCTGGGGCAGGGGGACAAGGGTCCCACAGAGCCTCTGCCACTGCCAGGAAACTTCTGACCCGAGGTCACCGTTGCTCACAGAGACTGTGATGCAGAGAAATAAAATAATAAACCAGCCCTGCTGCTTTTTCCCAGCTCAGCCTGCTCTCCTGGGGGTGCAGCTGGAATTCCATGTCCTTTTCCCTCCCCATTCCGTGGGAGTTGGGGATGAGCGTGGCTCACCAGTGATGTGTGACAGAGCCAGAACCAGGGACAGGATAAAATGGCCTCAGGTGGCACCAGGGGAGGTTTGAGTTGGATATTTGGGAAAATCTCTTCATGGAAAGGCTGGTCAGGCATGGGAACAGCTCCCAGGGCAGTGCTGGGTCCCCATCCCTGCAAGGATTTAAAGTCCATGAGGATGTGGCACTTGGGGACCTGGTCAGTGGTGGCCTCAGAGGGCTTTTCCCACCTCAGTGATTCCATATCTTTCTGTCCCTGGTGTCCCTCTGGGATGGAGCATTCCCAGGTCCTGATCCAGCCATGGGGATCTGCAGAGTGCCGGGAGCTCTTTGCCAGCTGAGGGGATTTGGGCACCACTGGGGCAGAGTTCACCTGCAGTGGATGAGAAAGGAGAAGTGAGAATGTGAAGTTTCTCTGACAGTTGTGCAGTCAAAAACAGGAAGGAGCCGGGGGCAGGAGCACAAAGCCCAGATTTTATCGGGGCTGGAGCGGGGCCGAGGGCTCCTGGCAGCAGCAGCAGCTCCCGGGGAGGAGGTGGCACTGCCAGCCTGGCACTGGGGACACTGCGGGGACACAGGGGTGGCCAGGAAGGACAGGCAGGTTGTGGCCCTGCTGATGGGGTTTAAGATGGGTTTGGGTGTTTTATCTCTCCCAAATGTCCCTTTTGGGGTGACACGAGGAGCCCAAACCCAAGAATTCCCATTGCCAAGGTCTCCCAGTCCCCGAGCCCTGCTGCCCAATTTCCCGCTCTGTTGAGAGCATTTCTGCCCCCCTGGAGTGGCGCTGTCCCCACCTCTGTCCCCGCACTGCTGGGGACACGGGGGACAGCGGGGCTCTGCCCGCCTGGGTGCGGGGTGGGCTCGGGGGGCGACGGCAGGACCAGGGGAGCAGGAGAGATGTGCTTGGGCCGGCACATCTCTCCGGCCCAGCACATCTGTCCAACCCCATCCTGTCCCCGCACATCTGTCAGGCCCCTGCACATCTGTCGGGCCCCGTCCGGCCCTGCACAGCTGCACAGCTCCATCTGCCGAGCTGCCGGCGCTGCACAGGGAGCGCAGCTCCAGAGCGCCCCGGGAACGGGGAATGTCCGCTCTGGGGACACGGCGGGGACACGGCGGGGACACGCGGGGCTGGGACGGGCCCCGCAGGGCTCACACAGCGCGGGCGGCACAGCTGGAGCCGGGCACAGCTGGAATCCCGCACAGCTGGAGGCAGACGCTCCAGGGCTGCCTCTGCCTTTGCTGCCCCAGATGTTCCCCAGCCTCTGCCCCCTCCCCGTCCCGTTTCTTTTCTGTGAATTAGTCAATTTTAAGAAGAATTCAATGTTCTTTATTAGCCATGGCCCAAGCAGACAGGCCCAAAGGGGATCAGGACGATACCAAAGACACTTTAATTTTTAATTTTATGAAAGTCTCCACTGGCATTTCTGAAGCTCTGGATTATGTCAGGGCAGAATTTGTCTCTGCGTTTCTTTGCACAGCTGTGAAATTTTACTGGTGGATGAACTCCTGCAGCACTGAGCCCCGGCAGGCTCGGGGGCACGGGGGTGGATCCACCCCCATCCCAAAGCACATTCCAGGCTGAGGCTGCCAGGGGTCAGACCCCAATGGGCTCAGTAACATTTCAGGTGAGGCACGTGGTGTGAAATGGGGGTGCTGGCTGCAGCCCCCAGGCCTGCGCGAGGGCTTTGCTCGTTTTTTTGCCTCGAAAATGAAGATGAATCAATGATCAACATTCTGGAGGGTCCCGGGGCAGCTGCACCTGGTGCCCATCGGGGGAGGGAGGTGCTGATTGCCCTGATCAGCCCCTGGTTATCAGCGCTGAGGGTGGGGCCGGGGCCATCCTGGAAGAGCAGGAGCAGAGGGAGGTGGGATCCCTTGTGGGGTGTGCAGGGATGTTCCTTTGGGATTTTGGGGGCTGCTGGTGAGTGGGCGATCCTGGGCCTGGTTGTGCTGGGGATTGGAGGAGTCAGGCAGGTGCAGTGAGCGTCTCCATGAGAAATTTCTTTTTCCCAGCGCTGCTCTCCAGCCCCATCCAGCTCTCCTCCTCTCCCTGCTGTGTCCCGGGGTGGGGGCTCATTCCCTCATCCCTCGTGTCCTTCTGGGAGCGGCTCCCAGGGTGGGAATTGCTCTGTGGCTCTCTGGGCCTGGGAAAACCGAGGGTTCCTGGAGCGGGAGGGAAGGGGCTGAGCTGGAAGTGGCTGCAGCCCTGATCCCGAGCGGCTGGGGGCTGCCAGGGGCTGTTCCCATGGATTTCCCAGCCCTGGATGAGCTGGGGGCTGCCAGGGGCTGTTCCCATGGATTTCCCAGCCCTGGATGAGCTGGGGGCTGCCAGGGGCTGTTCCCATGGGTTCTCCAGCCCTGGGGATACTCTGGATGCTCATGAAATGCTTTGGTTGTCCCCAGTACAAGGTGGGGCTGCCCCAGGAGCGTTTGGGGTGCAGCCTCTTGGGGTTCAGCCTCCCTGGGGTGCCACCTGGGAGTCTCGGTGGTGTCATTGGGTTTTGAGGACCTGGGGGATGGATTGATCCCCTCTGTGCCCTCCTGAGCTCCTGGGAGGGTTGGGTTCAGCTGCTCCTGGGGGTTCTCCCCTCTCCCAGCCTCCTTTCCTGATAGGGAGACCCTTTGAGGAAGGAATCCTGGAAATTGGCTCCAGGGAGAGCTCAGAGCCCTTCCAGGGCCCAAAGGGGCTCCAGGAGAGCTGGAGAGGGACTGGGGACAAGGCCTGGAGGGACAGGACCCAGGGAATGGCTGGAAGCTGGAAAAGGGTCGATTTAGGTGGATATTGGGAAGGAATTTTGGCTGTGGGGATGGTGAGGCCCTGGCACAGGTGCCCAGAGCAGCTGTGGCTGCCCCTGGATCCCTGGCAGTGCCCAGGGCCAGGCTGGACATTGGAGCAGCCTGGGCCAGTGGGAAGTGTCCCTGCCCGGTTTAACCCCGGTTTTACAGGGAAGAGGCGAAGGCTGAACTCCCGGGAGCTCCATCTGGGAGCAACCCCGGGCCGAGCCCGCTCCCACCCGGGTTTAATCCCGGCCCGTCCCAAGGGGCGATGCCAACACCTCCTGGCTGCTCTTAATGCCGGGGATTTGCCAGGGCCGTGGATTGGGGTTTTATTTAGCAAATCCCGCGGCTGCTGCGGGGCCGGGCGGGCTCCTCGGGCGCCGCTGTCACATGGAGCCGCGGCTGACTCTGCCGGCAGATGAGTAATGCTCTCCGTGACTCATTTTCTGCCGCTTTTATTTGGTTTGGTTTTTGTTTGTTTTTTTTTTTTTTTAATCTTCGGGCCCTTGACTTCATCTGTTGCTGGCAGCTCCTCACGCCTCTCCTTCGGGAGCTGCTGGAGATTTCCAGGGCTTTTCATGGGAATTGTCCTTGAGGCAGCTCAGTGGGGCTGGGGGGCGTTTGGAAGTCGAATTCCAATATTTGGAAGTATCAGCTTTGCCTCGGGAGGAGGGGTTTGGTGGCAGCTGCCCTGCCCAGGGAATGCTCCAGGCTCTCCCTGTGCCAGCCGTTTTTTGGGAAGAGCCCGTTCCAGGAGCAGCTTTGTGGGGTTAATTTTGGCCACAGGAAGGGGAGTTTGGGTCAGGTCCTGTGGCAGGAGGTGTTTGACAAGGCTGAGCTCTCCCATGGATCCAGGGAAAGCTGGAGCTGCCGGGGAGGAGCAGCAGCCAAAGCATTCCCAGGTGGGAGGGGGAGGCTGCCCAAAGCCAGTGCTGAAATGGGGGAATCTGGTGAAAAGGATTTTTGTATCCACAGCCTGGCCTGGAAGGGATTTGCAGAGAAATCCTGGCTCTCCTTGTTGGCTTCAGGGATTTCAGCCCTCTGGAGCTGTGGGAAGGGGCACTGGCTCTGTCCTGGATGTGGCCCCACAGAATCCCCAGGATTAGGTTGGGAAGGGCTTTAAAGCCCATCCCAGCCCTGCCGTGGTGGGATCACCTTCCCTGGGATTGCTCCAGCCCCTCCAGCCCGGCCCTGGGCACTGCCAGGGATGGGAGCTCTGGGGCTGCTCCGGGGATATTTTGGGGGGATTTGTGTTATTTGGGTGTGTCCAGCAGGAATCTGGGCACGGAAGGTGCCCGTCCATCCCTGGGATGATGGCAGCCTCACGTGTGCCAGCCTGGCTCCTGGGCTGTGTGAGGGCTGGGACAGTGGGACAGCCAAGGGGACAGTGGGACAACGTTCCAGGGGCTGTGCTCAGCCTGGGATTACCACCAGAATTCCCCAGGGCACTGGGCTCCTGTCCCTGAGCTGGCAGTGGGGCAGGCAGGTCACAGGAGCTCCTTGCAGGGATTACAGGAACCATCTGTTCCATAATCCCATCCCTGTGGCTGCTGCTGAGGCATTTCCCACCAGCTGGGGTGGGGCAGGGCTGGGCTGGATACACAGCCCCTGCTGAGGAACTGTTCCCTCACTGATTTATCCAGACCCTGGCAGGTGCTTGGCTTTTGGATTAATTTTTTAAATGGGAGAGAAAAAAATATTTGATTTTATTAATTTTAATTTTTTTTTACTATTTTAATAGGGCAAAAATTTGATTTTCATTAATGAAAAATAGGTTTTTTTCTTTTCAATGGGAAGAATGGTGTGGGCATTGCTCCAGAGCGGGGAGAAATCCTGACAAGCACGTGGGGCTGCCGGGGATGATCCTAAAGATGCTGATGCGGGGCGAGCGGCACGGGGGAAGTTTTCCATCCCCGCTCGGCGGTCACGTTGAAAAGCCACATTGGAACGCGCGGGTTGTCCCCAGACCGCCCTGCGGGGACAGGAGGGACAGCGGCGGCTCCTCCGTGGGCAGCGGGGCGCTGCTGGTGCCCATCCCGGTGTTTTGGGCTCTGATGGTGCCGATCCCGCTTTTCTTGTTTTTTTGTTTTTTTTTTTTTTTTTTTTTTTTTTTTTTTTTTTTTTTTTTTTTTTTTTTTGCCGGGCCCTGGGAAGCGGCGGGGACCGAGCCCGGGCTGTCTCGTCCAGCCCCGATACTTTTTGGGATGAGGGTCCCGGGAGGGGCCTTGGGGGGTTCGAGCACCTTTCCTGCCAGGAAGAAAAAAAAAATAACCGGACTTTCAGAGCTGGGTACAGCCGGGTTTGCCAAAATCCCGCATTTTCTTGGATAAACCAGGCGGGATCCCCATGATTTAGGCTGAGATCCCCCCCCCGGCCCCAGTGACAGCTTGGGAAGGGGTGAGGGAGCCCAGGGTCACCGGGGGCGGGTGCAGTGGGGGACAAGACGGGGTGCATGGGGGGGACACGGGCAGGGTGCCGTAGGGACAAGCGGGGTGGCATGGCGGGGGGACACGGGCAGGTGGCTGGGACAGCGGGTGGCATGGGGGGCAGGGGCAGGTGGCCTGTAGGGGACACAGAGCGGGGGTGGCATGGCGGGGTCACGGCCCGGCCCCAGCGCTCGCAGCCCCCCCCGCCGCCTCCCCGGCCTCTTTTGTTCCCCGCTCCGCTCTCCCTTCATGCGAGATTAATTCCCGGGCGCTGCTGGAAGCAGTCGGGGAGGAATTTCTCCCGCATCCTCCTTTCGGGCTAATTGCTGCCGCTGTGACGTCAGCGATGGATTTGTCCCCGGGATGGCAGCGGGAGCGGCTCCGGCAGGGCCCGGCTCGGTGCCGCTGCTCCTCGGGCCGGGATCGATCCCTGCCCATCCCCGGCCCCGCACTCCTAATCTGACAGCGGCCGGGAATTAACCCGCAATAGGATTAAGGGAGGGGAAGTGCGTCACGAGGTGCGGACAGGGGTTCTGCTTTTGGGGAAAACGGAGCTGGGCAGGGTGGAAAAGGGGGGAAGGAGAAAAAAAAAGAGAAAAATCTGGGAAATAGGTTGGAGCGTTCCCGGGGGGTGTGTCGGGAGCGAGCGCGCATGTGAGGAGTGCGGGGCGGGAGGCAGCGAGCCCGCCTCGTCCTCCCTTTCTGCGAGCATCCTCCGCGGTGCCATCCTGGAGGTGATACAGGCGCAGCAGCATCCATGGCCTGCCCCTAGCCGCGGCGTTCCCGCTCCTTCCTCCTCCTCCTCATCCTCCTCCTCCTCCTCCTCCCCGCCGCCCGGGAAGCGCCGGGGCCGAGCGCTGCTGAGCGGCCACCGCACTGTCCTGCGTTTTTCCAGGCTCCTCGGAAATTGAGGAATGCAATTCTGCCACCATGATGGAAGGTAGGTGATGAGCCGGGCGCGTTCTTCCGCGGCTCCGGAGGGGGGGAGGCACCGAGCCCGTGCCCGGGGGGCTCCGGCCTTTCGGCAATGCAATAATAGCGCCAATAATAACAAGAATCGTGCCATCCGATCCTCCCCTCCCCCTAATCCCGGGCGCTCGCAGGCTCAGCCGGGCGGCAGGGCGGTGATATAATATCGAGCCCGTCAGGTTATTTGCAATTCCATCCCCAGCCCTGTGTAGGCAGCTCGGGCTGAGAGAATTCCCGGCTTTCCGGGGAGCTGCCGCTTCCTCCGGGCCGGAGCCGGCTGGATTCGGATCCCCAAATCCCGATTTTATCCTGCTGGGCTGCCAGGGGATGGAGCCGGGGGTGTGCGGCTGCAGGATGGGATTCGCCGGCGTTCCCTGGATGGATGAGCATCGTTCCTGTGGGAAGCCAGGGAATGGCAGCTCGAGATGATTTTTTTTTTTTCTTGCCGAGCCGTGGAGATGCAGGTCGGGGGAAGGAGGAGGAGATGCTGGATTGGGGTTTCTCGGCATAAAAAAGGGGATGAGGAGGAAATATGGGCTGCAGGCACAGGATGCTTCAGGGAGCTGTGTCTGATCCTGTGTGGGAAAAGCCTCTGGGCATGACAGGAATTTTATCCTCTGTCGTCTGTCTCGGCCGTATGTAAAGCTCTCCTTTATTATTTATAATTTTAATTCCTTCTGGAGCAGGATGCAGGCAAAGGATGTCTTGGATTTAATTTCATTTTAGCAGAATGGATACTCCAGGGCCAGCAAGACCAAGTATATTGAATTTTAGGGGATTTCTGGCCCGTTGGTGGCAGCAGCAGGGCCTGGCTTGGTGGAGCCACTTCCAGCCCACGGAGCTCCCTGGAATGACAGGCAGAAATTGGGAAATTGCTTCCTGGAGTATCCCCGAAATCTGGGGCTGCCCCCTGCCCAAATTCCCCTGGAGAGGCCTCAGGATCCGTGGGATTTTTGTGGGTTTAGGATGTTTCCCTGGCTCTGGGAATTGGGGTGTTGTCACAGCCGTGTGTGGGCACATGGAGTGGCCTCTCCTGGGATGGTTCTGGAGGCTTTGGTGTGAGGGAAATGAGTTTTGCTGTCCTCTGGATCCCAGGAAAAGCCTTCCCTGCTCTCCCTGGTGCTGATGAGAGTCACAAGCAAAAGAGGTTTTAATTTTAGCCCATGACATCAAACCCATCCCACGACAGGAGCAGGTCATGGCAGGGAAAATGCCATTAAAAACCTGTCTGCTCCCAAAATTCCAACGCTTATGGATGAATTCATGGGGATAAACTGAAGCTGTCTTGCTGTAGGCCTTGGTTTGAGTTATTTATTCAGTTTTGAGGCTGCTTGGGGGAAGTGATTTGGGTTTTTGAGGCTCTTTTGGGATTTGGGTTTTTTGGTTTGGGGATTTTTTGGGTTTGGTTTTATTCCTTGAGGGTTTTGGCCTGGCAGGAGCTTTGGTCACTGCCCAGACCCACGCTGGAGATGGATCCAGGGCTGGGGCATTGGGCTCTGGCAGAGCTGGAATCACCTTCCATGACCCAGCCATGAGCAGGGAAAACAATCAACACTACTCATAAAAAGTGAATTATTAAACAGCTTGAAACGTTCCCCAAGTGGTTGATGCAAACCTAGAACAGAAGTTGGAAAATTAGAAATAATTCCTGGGTTTTTTGGGTTTTGAAATAGTTGGAAATTGGTTGGATTTGTGGCAGAGTGGAACTTCAACCCAAATGCCCCTGAAGCTCTGGCCCCTTGCAGGGGTGGTTTGTTTAATATTAATAGAATTAATTCAGTGGTTTTAACAAGCTTGGCTTAACTGGAGCTGAAACTTTTAAACCTGTGCAAAACCTGAGAGTTCCTGGCAGCGAGCATCTTAAAGGGTTTAATTATCATTGTAATTAATTATTTAAATCATTTCTCCTGCTGGAGTGGTGACACTGGGCTGGCAGTGGGGTGGGAGCAGGACCTGAGGGCACCCATGGCCAGCAGGATGGACCTGGCTCATGGATTCTCCTTGGATCCTTTTCCTTGGGGGAAAAAGAGAAAAAAGAATTCCCCTGGTTGGGAACAGGGCAGGATGAGCAGGTTTTGCTGGCTATGGACATTGGGCTCAATATATGGAATATTTTGTCATTCATCTGGGAGACGGGAGAAATATGGTTCTTTTTCCTGGGTGTCTAAAAATCCCAATGATACCCAAAAAAAAGCAAAAGAGGTTTTTTTCCAAGGTCCCAATCCTTGCTGGAGGATTCCAAAGGTGTCACAGGTGTCTCCAGGAATGGAAATTCCTTCACCTCCATGGAGGGGCAGGAACATTCCATGGATTTGCTGTGCTTGGCTTCACTCAGCACAGCTGGGATGGGGATCAAACCCCCTGGAGGTGTCTCAGGTGTGGAAGGAGCAGGATTTGGCTGTTCCTGGGATTGAGGAAGGAGCAGGGTTTGGATGTTCCCTGGGATTGAGGAAGGAGCAGGGTTTGGATGTTCCCTGGGATTGAGGAAGGAGCAGGGTTTGGATGTTCCCTGGGATTGAGGAAGGAGCAGGGTTTGGATGTTCCCTGGGATTGAGGAAGGAGCAGGGTTTGGATATTCCTGGGACTGAGGAAGGCTTGGAAGCACCCCAAAACATCCAGGCACGGAATGGGTTTGACTCCTTTGGAAAGTTTGGGAATGGCTGCTCAGGGAGGAGCTCGGATGCTGGGGAGACAGGAGGAGAGGTGGCTCCTTTGGAGAAGCTCATTCCTGCTTTCCCTGTGCTCCTCCAGACCCCAAAATGGGGGAGAAGCCTTCCCAGAGTGGGAATTTCTCGGAATCTCTTCACATTGAGGAGTTTGGTCACTCAGGGAATTCCCATGGGAATGTTCTGCCCTGCTGGGACAGTGGAAGGTGCCCCAGCCCATGGCAGGGGTGGGGTGAGATGGGATTTAAGGTCCCTCCCAACCCAAACCAGTCTGGGATTCTCTGGTCACATCCAAACTGGGAAAATCCTTCTGGAATCATCTTTTGGCCCTGGTGGTCTCCATTTTTGGATTGTTGGGCCCAGAGGCATCAATGACACATCCCAAAAATCCTTTTCTTGGTGGAAAATTGACTTTATTTTATTTTCAGGTGATTTGGTTTCAGTGAATTCTGTTTGGATGCTCTCAGGGCTGTCTGCAGGAGTCAGCAAGGAAATTATCTGGGAAAACTTGGGGGAGAGGTTGGGTTTGAGGAGGGAAAATTTGGGGGTTTTGGATTTGGGGAGGGAAAATTTGGTAGTTTTTTGATTTGGGGAGGGAAAATTTGGGGGGTTTTGGATTTGAGGAGGCAAATTTGGGGTTTGGATTTGAGAAAGCCACCAGCAGGTTTGCTGGAAATATCATAAATTCAAGCATGAATGGAAAACCATCCCAGAAAATTCCCAGAGCCCGGAGTCAGGAGTGGGAGTTTTCCAGAGTTTGGTCAGAAATCCGTGGCTCAGCTCAGCTCCAAGGAGAACCAGGGCTCGGTGTAGGATATCTCCATCTTTGCCCTCTGAGATGGATTCTTCCAGACCTGCTGGAATGTTCTGCAGAACTGGGAAGGAAACCACTTTGTGAGGATGTAGGAGGAGATTTATTCCCTCTTGTCCCAGGAAATGCTGAGCCTGACCCAGGGTTTGGCTGCTCTGGTATCCCAGGATGGGCTGGGGCTGGGGACATCCCACCAGGCTCAAGACCAAAGGTGTCCATGGAGAATTTTAGGATGTGTTTGGGGGGATGATCCAGGTGGGTTTGAGCTGTCAGGGAGGAATTTTGTGGGAATGAGGCCTTGGAAGTGAAAAGCTTGGAAGTGAAGTGGGGGAAAAAGCTCTGGAGCTCTCGGGTTTGGGGTTCAAAACCAAAAAACCCTGAAACAACAACAACAACAAAGAGGAAGCAAAACCTGGGAAAAGAAATGTGGCAAAACCTAAAACAAAAAAGGCCAAACTCCTCCTTGGGGTGAGCCTGGTTTGAAATGTGGAGCTGGTGCCCAAACGCAGGAATTTGGGATTTCCTGCCAAGGCAGGAATGTCCTGTGTGATTCACCAGCCCCACTCTGTGCCAGGGATTGCAGAAAAGAAAATTCCAGGTGAGGTCAGGGCTGCTCACCTTGGACCCCACCCCCAGGGTGGGGTTTGATCCCTTAAAAACCTGGATTTGGGGGAAATCCTGCCCCAGTGTTGATGCTGAGCCCCCAGAGCTGTTGGAGGTGAAAACTTGGATTTACCCAGAATTTGTGGCAGGAATCCCAACCCAGTTTTGGGAGGGGAGAGGAGGAACGTGAAGGAAAATGGGATTTATGTAGGATTTGGTGAATCCCAATTTTAGGATTGGCGAGTCGCCCGCTGAAGGAACTGGGAGCTTCTGCGGATTTGGGTCATCGACTAGCTTTGGCCTTGGAGAGGAGGCACACCGTGCAGCAAATGGGTTTATGTGAGGATTGTGACACCCCAACCCGCTTGTGGGCTTGGAGCGAGAAACGTGAAGGAAACGGGATTCATGTGGAATTTGTTGAATCCCAACCCAGTTTTGGGAGGGGAGAGGAGGAACGTGAAGGAAAATGGGATTTATGTAGGATTTGGTGAATCCCAACCCAGTTTTGGGATTGGAGAGGAGGAATGTGAAGGAAAATGGGATTCATGTGGAATTTGTTGAATCCCAACCCAGTTTTGGGAGGGGAGAGGAGGAATGTGAAGGAAAATGGGATTTACCCAGAATTTGTGTCTGGAATCCTGACCCAGTTTTGGGAGAGGAGGAACAAAAAGGAAGATGGGATTAAGGATTAACCCAGAGTTTGAGGCAGGAATCCCAATCCAGTGCTGGGATTGCAGAGGAGGAACACAAAGGAAAGTGGGATTAGTGCAGATTGTGGCAGTTTTGGGGTGGAGAGGAGGAATAAGCAGGAAAGGCTGGGCAGGAGGGGAGGGCAGAGCTCCTCCCCGAGCCGTGACCTGGAAGCGCTGGGAGGCTCCAGACCTGCCGGGAAGGATCCGTCTGCCTCGGCACGGCAATCCTGCCTCTTTCCTTAGAGAGATACAGGGATTTTTTCACCACATATCTATAATTTTCTCATATATCTATATCTATAATTTTCTCATATCTATATATCTATATCTATAATTTTCTCATATATATACAAATTTCACATATATACATATGTAAGATTTTCCCACATATATATAGATTGATTTTCCCACACATATATATATTTGATTTCCCCATATATATATATATTTGATTTTCCCATATATATATATATTTGATTTTCCCGTATATATATATATATATTTGATTTTCCCGTCTATATATATATATATTTGATTTTCCCGTATATATATATATATTTGATTTTCCCGTATATATATATATTTGATTTTCCCATATATATATATATTTGATTTTCCCATATATATATATATTTGATTTTCCCATATATATATACACATTTGATTTTCCCATATATATATACATTTGATTTTCCCATATATATATATATTTGATTTTCCCATATATATATATATTTGATTTTCCCAATATATATATATATTTGATTTTCCATATATATATATATTTGATTTTCCCATATATATATATATTTGATTTTCCCATATATATATATATTTGATTTTCCCATATATATATATTTGATTTTCTCATATATATATATATATTTGATTTTCCCATATATATATATATTTGATTTTCTCATATATATATATATATTTGATTTTCCCATATATATATCCATACATATATATATATGTATTGGATATTCCCATATATATACATATAAATATATTTGATTTTCCCATATATATATATATATATATATATATATTTGGTTTCCCCATATATATATATTTGGTTTTCATGTGTATATATATATATCTATATATCTATATCTATATAGGATTTCCCCATATATATATACATATACATACATATATATATATTGGATATTCCCAGATATATATGCATATATATATTGGATTTTCCCATATATATATACATACATATATATATATAGGATATTCCCATATATATTTATGCATATATAGATATTGGATTTTCCCATATATATACATATATATAGATATTGGATTTTCCCATATATATACATATATATAGATATTGGATTTTCCCATATATATACATATATATAGATATTGGATTTTCCCATATATATATGTATAGGATTTCCCCATAGACATAGATATATAGGATTTTCCCCTATATATATCTATATATTTGATTTCCCCATATATATAATTATCAAATCTATAGATTTCTATTTTCCCATTATATATATACATGAAAATAAATAATTTCCCCCCATTTTCCCCACTTTAGCAGTTTTGAACTCCTTCCTTCACTCCCAGCCGCTGCAGGTGGATTTATGTTAATTTTCCATTTCCCCCTGGAGTGGGAGGACAATCCCAGGGTTGGGGTCCGTGCAGGTGGGTTTGGGAAGGGCAGGGAATTTATCCCCGAGCACGGCCAGGGCCCTGCGTGCTGTGCCAGGCCCTGAGAGCCCTCCCTTGTCCGGCCCAGGGCTTTTACAGACGCTTGAGCTGTTGGAATTTAATTTTATTTTTCGCCCCTTTTAATTTTGTTTTTCGCCCCTTTTAATTTTGTTTTTCACCCCTTTTAATTTTGTTTTTCGCCCCTTTTAATTTTATTTCCCCCCCTTTAATAATTTTATTTCCCCCCTTTAATAATTTTATTTCCCCCCCTTTAATAATTTTATTTCCCCCCTTTAATAAAATAATATAAATATGTAAAATACAAAGCAGGTAATCTACACTATTGTAAAATAATATAAAATACAATATATAAAACACAAAGCAGGCAATCTTCACTATTATAAAATAATATAAAATACAATATATAAAACACAAAGCAGGTAATCTACACTATTATAAAATAGTATAAATGCACTGTATAAGATATAATATATATGTAAATATATAATAATATAATTTATAATAATAATATATAAGTGAGTTATGTGTGGGGTGAAGGGAAGGTCACTGGGAGCTCTGCCACCTCCCTTACCCCCCAAACCCTGGAATTCCCTGGAAATTCCCCTCTGGGAGTGATTTTGGGGGCACATCTGGCCCAGCTGTGTCCAGGCTGAGCTGCCTGGCAGTCCTTAAAGCCAGGCTGGGGTTTTTAGGCTGGGGTTTTTAGGCTGGGGTTTTTAGGCTGGGGTTTTTAGGCTGGGGTTTTTAGGCTGGGGTTTTTAGGCTGGGGCTTTTAGGCTGGGGCTTTTAGGCTGGGGCTTTTAGGCTGGGGTTTAGGCTGGGGTTTAGCTTTTCCTCCTGTCAGCAGGGCCCACAAGGGAGGGAGGCATCAGGACAGGAATGTTGGGAATTATAGCTGGGAAAAATAATAGCTGGAAAATATTGAGTGGGAAACAAATATTAACTGGGAAATGAATATTGAATAGAAAACAAATATTGAGTGGGAAATATTGACTGGGAAAGAAATATTAACTCTGATCCAAATATTGAGTGAGAGATATTAACTGGGGAAAAATTTAGCTGGGAGAAAATTATTAACTGGGAAATATTAACTGGGAAAGAATATATTTACTGGGAAATATTGAGTGGGAAACAAATATTGAGTGGGAAATATTAACTGGGAAAGAGAATTTTGAGTAGGAAATAAATAATGAGTGGGAAATGTTAACTGGGAAAGAAATATTAACTGTGATGCTAATATTGAGTGGGAAATATTAACTGGGGGAAAAATTAGCTGGGTGAAAAATATTAACTGGGAAAAAATATATTTACTGGGAAATATTGAGTGGGAAATATAAACTAGGAAAGAAATATTAACTATGATGCAAATATTGAGTGAGAGATATTAGCTGGGAGAAAAATATTAACAGGGAAATAATAACTGGGAAATAATAACTACTGAATGGGAAAAAAATATATTAACTGGGAAAAAGATATTAACTGGGAAATGTGGAGTGGGAGGTGTTAACAGGGAACCAATAAGAGTGAAATGAATCCCTGGCCCTCAGTCCAGAATTGGTCTGGGGGAGGTGGGGGCTGGGAGGGTCCTGCTCCCCCAGCAGCTCTGGGGGATTTGCCTCCTGCTGCTGCTGAATTCCCTGGGTTTGGATTTAGGGAGAGCTTTTCTCCCAGTCCTGAGCTCTGCTCTGGGCTCAGGCCTGGCCCTGGATTCCATTTTTCACTGGAATATCAGGGATTCCCGTGGTCTGGGACAATTCCCCCAGCCCAGGCAGGTTCTGCAGTGGGATCTTGTCCCGGGGGTGTTTGGGCTGAGCTCTGCCTGCACAGGGACTGAGCCCAGCTCAGGATCTGGCTGTGTTTAATGCCAGGGAGGGCTGGGCTGGGTTTTGGGGAAGATTTCCTCAGGGAAAGGGTTCTCCAGGCCTGGCACAGCTGTGAGTGCCCATCCTGGGGGGATTTCAATCCCTGTGGATGTGGCACTGCTGGGGACAGGGCACAGGGGTGGCCTTGGCACTGCTGGGGACACTCAGGTTGGATCTTGGAGGGCTTTTCCAGCCTAAAAATGCCATGATCCCAAAGCAGCTCCTGTTCCCCCAGGGGGCCTGGAGCCCATCCCAGCCCAGGGCTCTGGAATTCCCAGCCCTGGGAGCTCCTGACTCCAGGGCTGGAACATTTGGGCTGAAGGTCTGGGAAGGTCCTGGGAGCCCAAATCCCACTGGGAATGTGGGGCTGGGTCCTGCTCCTGGACACAGCCCTGACCCCAGGGGCTCCTGGGATTCCTTCCCACCTGGGATGGGTGGGATGGGAGGAAGGGGCTGGATGTGAATTCACTGAAAAAGCTCATTTATTCCTAAAATATTACAGTTTTTGAAGCCTTTGTGTTTGACTCTTACTGGCTGTAATTTTTGTGTGCATGTGCAAGACTTCTTAAATAGATACTTGCATTATTTTGGTGGCTTCTTATGGGCTACAGCAATTGTTTTTATTATTATTATTATTATTATTATTATTATTATTATTATTATTATTATTATTAGTTATGACAGGTGTAACTTATTTTTCTTGGCAAGGCTAGGTTGTTGTGTAAACTCATTCTTTAAATTCTTTCTCATGGGAATTAACTGCACTGAGCAGGCCTCAGCTACAATTTAATGTTTTTCTTGTACAATATTTTTATCTGTATGTAGCATGAACCTGCCTTAGAATTGAATTTACTGGGTGGCTTTTCCCTCTGGGAGTACCTGAGGATTTCAGGAGTTTGTTTTGCTGTGCTGAGCACAGGCAGGGTTGTTCTCTCCTTGGATTCCCAGATTTCTGGGCTCTCCCAAGGAATCTGGGAGGAATTTGAGTGTGCTGGGCAAAGCAAAGGAAAACTCCCACAATAAATTAAATTTTAAGACAGGGTGATGTTACCTACAAATAATTACATTATTCATAGGCACAACTTTCTCACATTTATTGATATATATACTTATTTTATTTATTGATATATCTATAAATAAATATTTATATCTATATAGAATATAATTTATATAACTCTATATATTTATTATTTATTTACATTGCATTACATACCTATAAAGTATTATAATAAGAAAGGCCTTATGAGCTTATAAAAGTTAATTCCCATAAGAAAGAATCCAAAGAATGAGAGTCAGTTTACACAACAACCTAATCTGGCCAAGAAAAACAAGTTACACCTGTCATAACAAAAGCTCCATCCCATAAGAATCCCCAGAAATAATGTGGATAATAATTTGCATCTGTACAAAAAGCCTGGCACATTCACACACAAACACCTTCGAACCAACAGGATAAAGAGCAAAATAAAAAAAAAATTACCAGCCAATTCAAGTCACACACAAAGTCTTTAAAAACAATCTAAATGAAATCTTTATGAATAAAAATCAGCTTTTCCTACATGGAGAAATGATTTGAGGCTGCTCAAATCCAGCTCTGAAATCCCCCCACACCCAAAACAAGGAGAAATCCGTCCTAAAGGGGATTATTTCATCTTCCTCCTCCTCTTCCTTCTTTCCCTGCTCCTGAGTCTGCCATAGATAAATTTTATCTCTGAGCACAGATGCAGTAGAATTCATTTCAAGGAATTTTTTCCCACTTTAACCATCACAAAGAGCATCCTCACTCTGCCTTTCCTCTTGGAGAGGAGTTTTCCCTGTGAGCTCCATGCTCCCAAGTGAATCATTTTCCCTCCAGGGACCTCCCTCAATATTTAAAACTTGAATTTAAATTTAAGAAGTCAATATTTGGGGTTCCAGAGGCAGCCTGGGGCTGGAGGGTGAAGGGCTGGATTTGGGGCAGGGGGGTTGGTTTGCTCCTAGAACTCAGCTTTTGGTGCAGAAAATGATGTTGGTCCTTCTTGAGAATACAGCAGAGAAAATGTCAGAGTTTTAAACAGCAAATTTGTGTTTCCCAGGTGGAATTCTGATGGACAGCAGGAAAAAAGGGGTGTAGAGGTGGATGATGCTGGGCTTGGAGAGGTTTTGTGGCTGAGGTGAGATCAGCCATCCATTCCAGCGTTTCCCAGCTGGCTCTGGAATCCTTGGTGCCAGGCATTGAGCTCAGATAAAAACCAGAGCTGAGCACAACCAAACTCGGGTTTAGGCTGGGTTTTAGCACTCAGGAAGGCTTTTCCTGCTTTCAGCAGTGCCCACAAACAGCATGGGAAAGGAGGGAATCATCAGGACAGAAATATTGGGAATAACAGCTGGGAAATATTAAATGGGAAACAAATATTAACTGTGAAAACAATATTGACTGGGAAACAAATATTGAGTGGGAAATATTAACTGGGAAATACTGAGTGGGAAACAAAAACTGGGAAATATCAACTGGGAAATACGTATTAGTTGGGAAATAATAACTGTGGAAAAAATATTGAGTGGGAAATAATAACTGTGAAATATGGAGTGGGTAATAACTGTGAAAGAGATATTGAGTGGGAAATAATAACTGTCATAAATATTAACTGGGAAATATTAACTGTGATATGACCATGGAGTGTGCAATAGGAACTGTGAGATGACCATGGAGTGTGGAGTAGGAACTGTGAGATGACCATGGAGTGTGGAATAGGAACTGTGAGATGACCATGGAGTGTGGAACAGGAACTGTGAGATGACCATGGAGTGTGGAATATTGACTGTGAGATGACCATGGAGTGTGGAATAGGAACTGTGAGATGACCATGGAGTGTGGAATGGGAACTGTGAGATGACCATGGAGTGTGGAATGGGAACTGTGAGATGACCATGGAGTGTGGAATGGGAACTGTGAGATGACCATGGAGTGTGGAATAGTGACTGTGAGATGACCATGGAGTGTGGAATAGTGACTGTGAGATGACCATGGAGTGTGGAATAGGAACTGTGAGATGACCATGGAGTGTGGAATAGTGACTGTGAGATGACCATGGAGTGTGGAATGGGAACTGTGAGATGACCATGGAGTGTGGAATAGGAACTGTGAGATGACCATGGAGTGTGGAACAGGAACTGTGAGATGACCATGGAGTGTGGAATAGTGACTGTGAGATGACCATGGAGTGTGGAATATTGACTGTGAGATGACCATGGAGTGTGGAATATTGACTGTGAGATGACCATGGAGTGTGGAATAGGAACTGTGAGATGACCATGGAGTGTGGAATAGGAACTGTGAGATGACCATGGAGTGTGGAATATTGACTGTGAGATGACCATGGAGTGTGGGATATTGACTGTGAGATGACCATGGAGTGTGGGATATTGACTGTGAGATGACCATGGAGTGTGGAATAGTGACTGTGAGATGACCATGGAGTGTGGAATATTAAGTGGGCAGTAACTCAGTCCCCACACTGGGAGGGAGTTAGTGTTAAATGAACAAGTAAATGGCAGAAAGGCATTTCTCCACAACCCCCTGGCAGCCCCTCAGCTCTGGGACTCCCTGATCCCCTGGCTCATCCCTTTTCTCCCCTCATTTATGGTGCAGCCAGGGAGGGGCTGAGGAGCCCTGAGGATTTCCTGGGTGCATGAGTAATTCCTTTTCCCGTTCCTCCCCCAGGACTGAAGAAGCGCACCAGGAAGGCCTTTGGCATACGCAGGAAAGAGAAGGACACTGACTCCACGTGAGTTACCAGGGCTTGGGGGGCTTTTCTGGGCTTGCAGCAGGAATTTGGGCCATCCCAGGCCCTTGTTGGCACCCTTGGATGCAGTTTTATCAGCAGGCACATTCCAGCTGTTCCCTGCACGTGCAGCAAATCTGGGATTTCCTGGGAGCTCTCAGTGTGTGGGGTTTTTGGGCATGGGTGGAAAAGGAGGACTCAGAGTTGGAGCAGATTCCTCTCTGCCCTTTAGAGCAGGTTAGAGGTGCAAATTGGATTTACACAGATGTTTGTGCAGGGCTTGGTGGCTGGGGAAGGTGCAGCACAGGGATTTTGCTTCCCAGAAAACATCTGGATTCTTCCCACAGCTGGTGGGGGATGCTGTGTGTGGGGGATGAGCCTGGGCTGGAGCCCCAGGAGAGGCTGAGGGAGCTGGGAAAGGGCCCAGCCTGGAGCAAAGGAGGCTCAGGGGGCCCTTGTGGCTCTGCACAGCTCCTGCCAGGAGGGGACAGCCGGGGGGTCGGGCTGGGAACAGGGACAGGAGGAGAGGGAATGACCTCAGGCTGGGCCAGGGCAGCTCAGGGTGGATATTGGGATTATTCCTTCCTGAAAAGGCTGCCCAGCCCTGGCACAGCTGCCCAGGAGTCCCCATCCCTGCAGGGATTTCAAATCCCTGTGAATGTGGCACTGGGGACATGAGGTGGCCTTGGCAGTGCTGGGAATGGTTGGGTTTGATGATCTCAGAGGGGTTTTCCAAACCCAACAATTCCATGATTCTCAGCCACCCCTGCTGTGGCTTTGGGGTGAATGTCCCCAAGTGTTGTGGCCAAGGAGTCTGTGCCAGCAGATCCTGGGGACAGGCAGCAGGGAGTCCCTGGGGACAGCAGGGGACAGGCAGCAGGGAGTCCTCTCCTGCAGCTCTGCTTGGGTGTTTTGTGTGTGTCCAAGGTTTTTCCTTTTATTCCACTTGGATTTGTTCCCCTGAGCTATTTTATGTCCCGCTGGGAGCTGCCTGGAAGTTTCCCATGCCAAGGGACACAGGTCTGGCCAGGTGGCCCTGGTGGCACTGGCACCTCTGCCAGGCTTTTCCTGCTGCAGAGAACAGGGACACACGGAGTGCATCCTCAAAGAGGGAGGTGCCATCCTTCTGTCCCCATCCATCCATCGAGCTGTGGAAAGCCGGGAGCTCCGGCTGGGAGTGAGTTCATCCATCCTTTATCCTGACGGGCGGGATTGAGGCTCCTTTGCATCTCCTCCCCTTGGAGAACGGCTGGAGCCGGGGCTGGGCGCTGCCTTACCCAGCGCTGGGATTCGCTCAGCTCCATCCCGATCCCCGCGCTCCCTCCATCCCGTGCCGATCCCGCGGCTCCCTCCATCCCGTGCCGATCCCGCTGTTCCCGGCGGGCTGGGGAGCTGCAGCAGGCCCGGGAGGGATCCCCGGCTGCTGCGGAGGTCGCGGAGAGGCCAGCCCGGAGAATGCTGCAATTAGCAGCAGCAGTGATTAGCACGGCGGGGTCACGGCGCGGGCACGGCCCCAGGGGCTTTGGGCGCTCTCCAAATCCCCACCGGGAGCGGGGATGGGACCGGGGGAGAAGAGAGGGATGGGACCGGGGGAGAAGAGAGGGATGGGACCGGGGGAGAAGAGAGGGATGGGACCGGGGGAGAAGAGAGGGATGGAACCTGGAGAGGAGGGAGAGAAGAGGCGCAGGGATGGAGCGGAAGAGGAAGGCAGGATGAAGGGGATGGGACCGGGAGAGAAGAGAGGGATGGGACCGGGAGAGAAGAGGCAGGATGAAGGGGATGGAGCGGGAGAAGGCAGGGATGGTGGCATCTGCCACACCCTGCGGCCACCCCTGGCCACCACCCTCCCAGGACAGCACGCTGGGGTCCCTGGAGCTGCTGATGGGTCTGGAACGGTTCTGCTGGAGCTGCTGGGAGGGTGTTCCCAGCAATTCCAGCCGGGATGGGAGCAGGAGGTGACACCCTCTGTGCTGGGGATCACGCAGTGAGGGGGTTCCATAACAGCAAAAGGGATTTTGCCAAAAGGATTTCAGGGACTTTTGTGCAAAGAGATGGAGCTTAAATAGGAGAGATGGGACACGGCTTGGGTTGATTTGCGTTATTCCCTGGGAAAGAAGGAGCTCCCAGCAGGGTTCCCTGGTGCCTGAGCCAGGTGGGAGCCGGTGGCACTTCCCTGGCGATGAGGGAACCCGGGATGTGCGGGAGGCGGAGGAGCCTGTCTGCATCCCATGGACATTTGCATTCCCTAAATCCCGGCATCCCCTGCTGCCTGCCGTGAGCCAGCCCCGATCCCAAATCCCATCGGCAGCCGGGGATCAGGGTGCCTGGGGAGCCTGTCCTTCTGCAGAATGAAAGCCTGGAGATTCCTCCAGTGGGATTCCTGTCCTCTGCAAGGGATGGACACGGGGCAGGGATGTGCCTGTGGGATGGTGCAGGGGCCAGCTGGGACAGTGCCAGCTCCAGCACTTTATTTCCTGATAAACCTAAAATTGATCAGCTGATAACACAAGGGAAAAAAATCTGTAATTTTGCGTGGGTTCCACAAGGAGCAGGTAACTCAGGTGTGCTGATAATGTCATAACTCCAGGTTTTGCTGCCAATGAACTCATTTTAAAATTTAAAAATTAATTCCCACGAGTTAATTGGGTGTGGTCTGGGCACTAACACAGCTCCTTTTTCTGTTCTTTCCAGAGGGTCACCAGACAGGGATGGCATCGTGAGTATTGCCCAGTGTCACCTCCCCTTCCACCACCATCAGCATTTGTGAGCAGCTTTCTGTTTAATATAGAAAATAAATGTGAAAAAAGGCAAATTCCAGGTTTCCTATAAAAACACCAACAGAGGGAGGCCCGAGGAGCCCAGGGGCAGAGGGAGCAGGTGTCCTGCTAAAGCCCAGCTCCTCATCCTCATTTCCACTCCTCCTAATTGGCTTGGGCCAGATTTGCTGCCTGAGGAGTTCATTGCCAGAGCAGCTGTCTCCAACCTCTATTTTTATTTTCTATATTAACCTGAAAACAAGGAGATGCTTGTGGTTTGTTGGTCTGGTTTTCTTTCTTTTAATTATTGCTGCTTTTATTCCTGGCGTTAGGCTGAAATGTCCCTGCTAGAGCTGGGTAGGAGATGGGCTCTGTCTCCTTTAGTGTTTGATATAAAAATTATTCTGGGTTCAGACTGGGCTTTATTTCTTCAGCAAATCCAGATTTTAGAATTTCACCTCAAAATAAAGATGAGCTCCTGGTGAAGCTCAGCAGGGAGGGCAGTGCTGGGGTATCTTTAAAAAGATAAAAATTTGAGGGGGGCCTAGCTGCTCCTTGCAAGAAATCATTTTAATTTTCCCCCCAATCTGACCCAAAATCCTTGGCTTTGGGCACTCTCTGTGTTTTTAGGCTGCTTGTTAAGAAATAGAGATGAAAGTAAAGGTCGTGCCTTCAGCAGGGCTCTATTCAGCAGAGATAAATTAACAAATAGCAGGTTTAGGCTGGATAAATTAACAAAGAGCAGGTTTAGGCTGGATAAGTTAACAAAGAGCAGGTTTAGGCTGGATAAATTAACAAATAGCAGGTTTAGGCTGGATAAGTTAACAAAGAGCAGGTTTAGGCTGGATAAATTAACAAAGAGCAGGTTTAGGCTGGATAAATTAACAAAGAGCAGGTTTAGGCTGGATAAATTAACAAAGAGCAGGTTTAGGTGGTATAAATTAACAAAGAGCAGGTTTAGGTTGGACATGAGGAGGAATTTCTCCACAGAAAGGGTGCTCAGGGAGGTTTGGAGTCCCCATCCCTTGAGGTGTCCACACCTGGATGTGGCACTTGGTGACAAGGTGGGTGTGGGCACAGCTTGGCCTGGATGATCCTGGAGGGTTTTTCCAACCTGAATTCTGTGAATATCCAGGGAACACCCCCAGGCTGTTCCCTCTTCCAGCAGAAATCCCATGGGCAGCTTTTCCTTGCCAGGTGGGAGCAGAGGGACCTCAGGTGTCTTTTCCAAGGATGCAGAAATGCAATTTTTGGGGAACAAAATGAAGCTCCTGGAGGTGTTTGAGGCAGAGGGTTTGGTGATGGAGACATTTAATATCATTTTTCATCCTCCAGACCCTTTTCCACATAATTTTTGCAGCCACTGGAGTGGCCAGGAGGCAAATCCTGACTGCTGAATAGAGCCCACAGGAAAATCCACCTTCAGTCCTGGTGGAGCCACAGCTGAGCCTTCCTTTCCTGACAAATCCGTGTTCCCTGGTTCCTAAAACTCAGTTTTGTGCACTTAAAAAGAAAACCCAAAAAAACCAGGCAAGGACAGATGTTTTAACCCTTTTTCTGCCACCCCCACCCTTGCAGCAGCCCAGCCCTCATCCCAATGATCCAACTTCCAATAGCAAAGCCGAGGGCACGCGGGAAGGAGGAAATAAAAATGGGGTAAGGAAAACTGAGCTGGCCCCAGCTCCCACAGGGCTGTGGAAAACAGAGAACCACCCTTGGTTTGGAATCCAGAGTGCAGGAAAATCCCTTTAGGGTCAGCCAGGCCCATGGAAATGGGGTTCAATACAAATGGATGGGGGAAAAGCAGGAATCCCCTGGAACAGCACCCAGAATTCCCACAGGACACAACCCAGGGGAGGTTTCCCCCTTCAGCTGAGCTTTCAAGGGAGCTGCTCCACCCAGAGGTGTGGAGGTGAGGGGCTGCACCCAGCCCTGGACCAGGGAGTGCATCCTGCCAGCCCCTTGGAGGGAGCTGGGATGGGAATGGTCCCTCTGGAAGCTCAAGGGAGCTGGGTTGTCCCATTTAGGTGCCCAGAATGGTGGTGGCCATGGGACTTTGGATGGGTTTGGTTGCCCAGAGCCAGCCAGGAAAGGGTTCCAGAGATGGGGGATGCCTGGAGCCTCTTCCAGACTCAAATTTGGGAATTCCCTCGATGCCAAGCAGCAGTTCCAGTGTGTGTTGGTGTTTCATGGCATGGACTCATCCCATTGCTCCATCCCGAATTCACAACACCTGGTGTGTGGGATAAGGGGATCTGAATCCTTCTTGGGATTTCCCTTTCTTGGGGAAGGGGTTTTATCTCCCAGGAAATGTTTCCTGAGAAGTTTCCCTGCTTGACTGGTGTTGGGAGCTCCCTAAGGGCTGGAAGATCCCAGCACAGGGAGAAACAGCCCTTTCCTCACTTTTCCCTAAGGAATGTTGGTTGTCCACCTAAGGAATATTCAAACTCCCCCTCCTTCCATCTCTCTGGGATGGGAGAACCCCTGGGATGGGGAATGCTGTTGGGTTTCTGGGATAACAGCAGCAGCAGCTGCTATGGGATGTGCTGTGCTCCTGCTTCCTCCATTTGAATTGTGGGAATTTTCCTTTCCAGAAGAAAACCAACGGAGCCCCAAATGGATTTTATGCAGAGATCGACTGGGACAGATATGTAAGTGTGCCCTGGAGCTTCCCTGCCCCCAGCTGCATCCCACGGGAACCCCAGGCTCTTCCCACACTCATTTTGGGTTCTTTGGGTGAAATCAGCTCTGTCCAGACCCCAATTCCATACCTGCAGGTCAGCCAGAATTCCCAGGAATGAGGTGGCTCTGGAGAGCTCTGTCCTGGCCCATGGGATGTTGCAGTTTATCCAGAAAAAACTTTAAATTCTAAACAAGGATTGAAACTTTTCCTTCTGAAAAAAAATTGTGGAATTTGAGGTGCCCTTTGCTCTGTGGGGCCCCAGGGGGTTGGGCTGTGCAGGGCATCCTTTCCCACAGGAGGGAAGAGCTGCTCCAGTTTTCCAGGAATTCACATTCCTCATTTTCCTGGTTTTTTTTTTTTTTTTTTTTTTTTTTTTGTTCCCTATCCAGAACTCCCCTGAGCTGGATGAGGAGGGATACAGCATCCGACCCGAGGAACCAGGATATATCCTTTGGTTTTGGCTTGGCCTCTCGGGTTACAGCCTGTAACAGGAGCTGGGGCTCACAGGCAAGCCTCTGGCACTTTTTATTTCACTGCTATTATTTATTATTCATTATAATTATTTATTTCCACCTTTTGATTTTCATTTGGAGCTGGCTCTCCACAGATCAAGCTGAATCACTTGAGGCATTTGAATTGTCTTTGATTCACTGCTGTGAGATGAGGAGTGAGGGAACATCCCATGGGATGCTCCATGGAGACCAAAATGTCCGTGATTCTCCCCCAGAAAAGGAGGATCAGGGAGGAGCTTCTGGCTCTTGACAAGGAGGGTGGAGCCAGCTGGGGTCAGGCTCTGCTCCCAGGGAACAGGGACAGAAGGAGGGGAGTGGCCTTGAATTCCAGGTGAGGTTTAGGTTGGATATTGGGAACATTTCTCCATGGAAAAGGCTGGTCAGGCATTGGCACAGCTGCTCAGGGCAGTTGTGGAGTCCCCATCCCTGGAGGGATTTAAAATCCATGTGGATGTGGCACTTGGGGACACGGGGCAGCACTGGGGGATGGCTGGACCCGATTGTCTCATAACCTAAACAATTCCATGAAATCTAGACATGGATTCTTAAATCCTGCCCTGAGCTGGGTTTATCCCTGGGAGCAGCAGCTCCTCATGCTTTGGCTGCACAGAGATGCAGCAGTGACAGGCCCAGCACAGGATTTCCTCCCCCGTTTTGGGGTCAGCATTTTGGGACCACCACATTCCCGCTCTCCAGCAAGCCTGGACACTGAGGGAGGAAAATTCCTTAACTGAGCTGTACCTACCAAAGGAAAGCACTTCTACTCCTCCAGCGAGTCGGAGGAGGAGGAGGAGGCACACAGGAAATTCAACATCAAGATCAAGCCCCTGCAGGCCAAGGATGTCCTGCGCAGCGCCGCCACCGTGGACGAGCTCAAGGCCTCCATCGGCAACATTGCACTTTCTCCATCCCCCGTGGTGAGTCCCCCCACTCTTTCCTTCCTTCCCCGACTCTTTCCTTCCTTCCCCGACTCTTTCCTTCTTTCTTTCTTCCCCGACTCTTTCCTTCCTTCCCCGACTCTTTCCCCCAGCCTTCCCCAGCCCCCAGGGCACTGGTGTGTCCCAGTGCAGCTGGTTTGTGGATGTCTGATAAATTTGGTAATGTTGGTGCCCTGTGCAGGCTGAGCTGGAGCAGAGGCTGGGCAGAGCTCCAGAATAAAGCAGGGATTGATTCCAAGGATCTCCTCCATGGATCCACCTTGGGCAGCACCAGAGCCCAGCCAGGGCTGCACCCAAGATGACCCAAAATGGCCCCAAAATGCCCGGCCGGGCACGGGGTCTCTCCCTGGGATCAGCTCTGCTCCATTCCCACCTTGGGGTTAGTTGTCCAGCCAAGAGTTTATTGTGGCAGCCCCTTTTATAGGGGATTCAAAATTCCCATGGATAGCTGATGGGTTGGGATCTCTGCACCCCCAGGCCCTCAGCCAGTGGTGTGTTTGCATTTAGGATCAGATGGGGTTGGCTGTGGGTCCCCTGTGTAGGTTTGAACCCAACCCATCCTTGCCTTGTCAGGGGATTTGTTTCACTTCTAAGCTGGTGAGGTCTGATATGACCAAATTTATCTGGCAGCTGCAAACCAGCTGCTCTGTGGCAGTGGTGGTGCACAGGGACCATCCCAAACTCGCTGGGAGCTGATGTTCCCCTTGGCTTTGGTGTCCTTATTTCGGAGTCTGGTCTGCAGGTGCTGCTCAGATGTATTGAAATGATGTTTCCAGTCCAAAATGTCGCAAAAATTCCCTTTCCTGCTCATAAAAGAGATTAGGATGTATAATTTCCCTGATTTCCCCCACCCTACCCCCCCCCCCAATCTTCCTATCCTCATTTTTCAATGAGGAAAAAGGGGAATTTTCAATCATCATCATTCAGGGTCTTACCCTGACTCCCAACCAAGGGAAGCATCTGTGGGGTTTGCCATGGGATTTTAGAGGGGTGTTTCCCACCCTGGAGGTGAATCCAGGTTCCCAGAAGGAAAGGTCATTTTTCCTTAGTCCATCCTGGCATAAAGACCATCCCCCTCTGCTTTTCCTGAGGCTTAAGATTCCTGTTGGCTCATCCCAATCTGTTCAGCCCCAGGAAAAGATTGGATTCTGGGCTTTCAGGAGGTGTTAGTGTGGGCTGAAGTGACTTCCCAGACAAAGCTTTCCATGATTTATAAATAACCTGGATCTGAAGTATGAATGGCTCTCCAAGCCAAAGTGAAAGAAAATCCATGAGCTTTGTTTCTGCTTCCCAACCAGGAAGTTCCTGTTTGGCATTCCAGGATTGGAAATGGCAGTCGGATGTTTTGGGAAGCACAAAAAAAGGGGGAAAAACCCAACCTCAAAATGAGCAATTTAATATTGATGATGATAATAATAATATTAGGAAAACCAAATTCTTGCAGAATGTGCATTTTACCAATTTTTGTCTTCTCTTTCCTGTGGTGTTTTTCCTGCCGAGGTTGGAGGGTTTGGGGAGGGGTGAGGAGGATCCCACTGTGGGGTGGGCTGAGGGATTTGGGTGCTGGGCTGAAGGGGATCCCTGGGGCTGGGTTGGAGCCTCCCATGGAATGTGCTCAAGGAAAAGCCCCTGAGGCTGGGCAGGAGGATCCCAAAGCCAGCCAAGGGAGCAGATGGGCTGGGCAGTGGAGCTGGGTCCTGGCACGGGCCAGGAAAGCACCAGAGCCCTGGGCAGGAGCTGCCTGCAGGAACCTGGCATCCACAGGAATTCCAGGATTCACTGCCAAGTCCCTGCCCTCGTCCTGGGCTTGTCTTCTCTCCCCAACCAGCCCCAAAGCCCTGCTCTGGAACTGCATCCCTGCTCAGAGGGAGATCATAAATCCCATGGATTGGGCTGGGAGGGACCTAAAATCCAATCCCATCCCATGGCAGGGACACCTTCCCCTATCTCAGGCTGCTCCAGCCTGGCCTTGGGCACTGCCAGGGATCTGGGGCAGCCCCAGCTGCTCTGGGCACCCTGTGCCAGTGCTGTGTCTGTAAAATCACCATCATTCCCTGCCCTCTGGACTGGGAGTTCTGGTACCTTACCTGGGAATGGCCAGCAGAGCCTGTCATGATAAAACCATGGAGTTCTTCCCCTAAAATGGCTCAGACACAACTTTTCCATTTCCAAATCTCCCTTTCCCCCCAGTCTCCCACGTGAGGGGTGAAGCTGGAGCACTCCTGTCCCTCTGCTTTGTCTTTAACCTGATACAAATCTTTAATTCCTCTTTATAAAAAAAACCCTCACCTTCTCATTCCTTCTCTTTTTTTTCTCTCTCTGCCTTCTTTTAGAGGAAAAGTCCGGTAAGAAATGCAATTTTTATCTCCTGGAATATTTTAACCCAGCTTTGTGTGTGCTCTTGTCCTGTCTCCAGAGCTGAAAGGCCACAAGCAAATAACAAATCCTGCCCTTCTAAAATGAAGTTTCATTTCCTTTATTGCTGACTTAGAGTGTTTTAAAATAGAATGTGTAAAAATAGAGCTGGGCTTGGCTCTGAGAGTGCTTTGGGGTGTAAGAATTTGGGCCAGGTGTGTAAGGGCTCAGTTTTACCTGGATTGGGACACATCCAAAGGGAGGAGAAGGCAGGAAACCCATCCATGGTGCCACTGGGGTTTCTCCAAGAGAACTCAGCCTCCGGGGGGAAATCCCCCCATTTCCCAGGCTTTGGGTTCTCCTGGGGGGCTGTCCCAGGGTGACCCACGAGGTGTGGTGGCAGCTGGGGACCTGGGGTGCTGACGTGTCACTCTCTGACCAGGTGTCTCTTCTCTCCCCTCTCGCTGACCGCAGCGGCGCAGCCCGGTAAGAACCCGGGGGTCACAGGGGTCCTGCCCATGCTGGGCTCTGGGGGGGCACAGGGCGTGGGGACAGCTGCCAGGGGTGTCACACGGCCCCTTGTGTCACCCCAGTGATAGCACAGAGGGCTCTCAATGATGGGAGCCCCTGGAGATCCTGCTCTGGCTCTGGGATGTTCCCACTCCCATGGCTGGGAGGGTTTGGCTTTTGCCCCGTGAGCCACTGGCACAGCTGCCCATGGCAGTGCAGAGTGCCCATTCCCAGAGGGATTTACAGCCCCCGTGGATGTGGCACCAGGCACAGCAGAGCTGCCATTGGTGGCTTCATGTGGCTCAGGAATTTTCTGCAGGGTTTTCTGCTCCCTGGAGTTCAGGAAATGTCCCCTCAGAAGCTCCTGCCATCTCTGCTTTGCTCCTGGGGTGACAACTGCCACACACCTGTGTCCCCATGCATCCCACTTATCCCTGTGTTTCTCCTTCCAGGGGACGATTAAAAGGAATTTATCCAGTAAGTATCTCCTGGAGTCTGTGAAACCAGCACTCATCACACCTGCTGGGGGGGTTTGGGGAGTGGGGGTGGGAAAAGGAGTGAGTTAAATTTGGTTTAAAATGGTGCTGGCAGAGCTGGTGGCTCCCAGAAGTTTTCCCTGGAGAAGACGGGGACATCTGTAGCAGTGCAGTTCCCTGACTTAGCTCTGTACAGAAATAAATCGGAATTAAAAGCAGGTTTTTCCTGCCAGGATCCCTGCAGAGCAGGGTGGGTGGGGGCCAGGGGGATGCTCTGGAGTGGGAATGGCTCTCATCCATGTCTGTCCTGTCCCAGGTGAGGAGATCACGCGGCCCCGGCGCTCCACGCCCACGCCAGACCCCGCCAGGTCAGTCAGAGATCATCCTGGCCGGGACCATCCCAGGCTCAGGCTCCTCATCCCACCGTGGCTCTGGGACATTCCCACTTGCACTCTGCTGGATGGGAGGCTGGAGGGGTCAGATGGGATTTTGGGAAGGAATTGTTGGCTGGGAGGGGAAGGAATGGAATTCCCAGATTTGCTCTGGCTGCCCCTGGATCCCTGGCAGAGCCCAGGGCCAGGCTGGACATTGAGGCTGGAGCAGCCTGGGACGGTGGGAGGTGTCCCTGCCATGGCAGGGGTGGCACTGGGTGGGATTTAAGGTCTTTCCACCCAACCCATTCCAGGATTTTGGCAGGACTGAGGGGTTGGTGGTGGTTGGGATGCTCAGTGTCCATCCCTGCTCTCCAAGGACATTCCCTGCTGGAAGCCACCTTGAGCCTGATCCATAGGGAGCTGGCCAAGCTTTGGGGGGGATTTATTGATTTAGGACAGCAAATGTGCAAGTTTTTATGGAATGAAGCCAAATCTCCTTGGGAATGTGCCCTGTGCAGCCCCAGGGGTTGACTCAAGGTGTCTTGGAGCAGAGCATGGCCCAGACCTCAAGTATTTATATTTTTAAATCCTTTTCCATGAAGTTTTGACTAATCCCAAAGCAACTCAGTGTCCCAGCAGCTGCCATGGCCCCACAAGGCTGGCACTGTGGTGCTGCTCCTTTCCCTTTTTCCTACCTGGAACCCCGTATTTGGCCAGCTCCTCTTTGCCTGGGGTAAAAAAATCCTCAAAAATATTTGTGTTTGCCTCAAGGATGGGGTCAGAACCCAGGCCTGGCCCTCATGGCTGCCCTGTGCTCCTCACACCCCACACACCCAAACCTGCCCCTCATGGCTGCCCTGTGCTCTCTCTCCTAACAAACCCAAACCTTTCCCTCATGGCTGCCCTGTGCTCTCTCTCCTCACACCCCACAAACCTGCCCCTCATGGCTGCTGTGTGTTCCTCACACCCCACACAAACCCAAACCTGCCCCTCATGGCTGCTCTGTGCTTCTCACACCCCACAAACCCAAACCTGCCCCTCATGGCCACTCTCTGCTCCTCTCTCCCCACAAACCCAAACCTGCCCCTCATGGCTGCCCTGTGCTCCCTTTCCTCACACCCCACAAACCTGCCCCTCATGGCTGCTCTGTGCTCTCTCACCCTACACAAACTCAAACCTGCCCCTCATGGCCACTCTCTGCTCCTCTCTCCCCACACAAATCCAAACCTTTCCCTCATGGTTGCCCTGTGCTCCCTTTCCTCACAAACCCAGGCCTGCCCCTCATGGCTGCCCTGTGCTCTCTCTCCCCACAAACCCAAACCTGCCCCTCATAGCTGCTCTGTGCTGCTCTCTCCCCACAAACCTTTCCCTCATGGCTGCCCTGTGCTCCTCTCTCCCCACAGCAAGAAGGCCGGAGAGGATCCGGCGGTGCTGGCCCCGCTCTTCGGGCCCCCGCTGGAGTCGGCCTTCGAGGAGCACAAGCTGGATGGTGAGTCTGGGACATGGAGGGGGAGTTTGGGGCTGGGGTGAAGGACTTTGGGGCATGGCAAGTGACTTTGGGGCCTGAGGTAGGGAAGTTTGGGACCATGGTCGGTGAGTTTGGGAACCTAGTGATTTGGGGCCAGGGTGAAGGAGTCTGGGGACCTGGTGAGCTTCAGCCTGGGGTGAGGGAGTTTGGGGACAGGATGAGTGAGTCTGGGGACTTGGTGAGTGAGTTTGGGGCCAGGGTTAGTTTGGGGACAAGGTGAGGGAGTTTGGGTCCATGGATGGTGAATTTGGGGACCTAGTGAGTGAATTTAGTGACAGGGCAACTTTGGGGCCTTGGCAGCTTTGAGGCCATGGTGGCTTTGGGGCCACGGTGGGTGAATCTGGGACCTGGTGAGTGACTTTGGGGCCATGGTGGCTTTAGGGCCATGGTGGCATCTCCTGGCAGGGATGTGGGAAGGTTCTCTAGCTCTGGCAGGGGTGGAGTCCCCGTTCCTGGAGGGATTTCAGAGCTGTGTGGATGTGGCACTTGGGGACAAGGTCAGGGGTGGAACTGGCAGTTCCATGGGCTCTGGGGGCTTTTCCAAGCTGGACAATTCCCAGATTTCCAGGTTCTCAGCCCTCCTGCTGGAGGAGGAAGGAGCCCAGCCAGGGGTTGAAGGACAGGTGACCATGTTCAGGGTTAATTCAGGCTGGTGGAAACACAGCAAGTACTTAAGTCAATTAGTTAATTATGAGGTCTGGGAGAGATCCTGACAGGGAACAGCTCAAGAATATCAAAACTCAGCATTTTTCAGTCAAACCTTCCCCCTGGAGCAGGGGGGTTTAACTCCATCCCAGATTCTGGAGGCACCTGTTGGACAAGCCTTGTGCCCCTCCATGCCTAGGAAAGGCCATCTCAAAATGTCATTTTTCCCTCCTTTAACACAGAGATGCTTTGCTTCCTTCCAAAGCTGGATTTCCCAGCTTTCCCCAAGCACAGAAATCTTGCAAGACTTGTTTTCCCCAAAACCAACCACATCCATGCCCCAAAACCAACCCCATCCATGCCCTGGAGCGGGCTCTTCCCAGAGATCTCCTCCTCCTCCTCCTCCTGGAGGGGCACTGCACTCATAGCCTCGTTATGTCCTGTCATTAACGCCTCCAGTTAATTCTTTTAATCAAAGCAATGTTTGGAAGCAGTTCTCGGCACAAAAACTCCAAGAAATCTAAATTATATACAAAAATATTCCCCCCCCTCTTTATTCTCTGGGAATACAATTATCTTTTCATTTTACTACCTGATGGGGTTTTTTTGTTTGCATATCCTAAAATTCCAGACCACTTTGGCCATCAATACGATGTTTTCCTTCCCATAAAAAGCCTCCAAATCCATCCCTGGCATTGTTTTGTTTGTCAAGCAGCATAAGTGTCAAACTAATTGCACGTCCTGCTTCAAAATCAGACAGGATTTTAATTATCCACCGTTACAGAACCCCCTGTCCTTAATTAATGAGGTTTCTCTCACTGTCTGGGCCCTCTTTTCCCAGAGCCTCAGTGTCTTATCCGTGTGTTTGGGTGATGAGAAGAAAATACTTGGATTTTTCATTGCTTTCAAGTGTTTATTTTTGATTTTTCAGCTGCTCTGGACCAGCCTGAGATATGGGGGTCAGTCCAGCCCACCAACACAAACGTAGAGTCCCCAAAACTTCCAAGACCTTTTCCAACTGGAAGTAAGTGACCATGGAAATAAATTAATATATCCAGAAACCAGGTCAAAGATTTGAGCTGTCCTCATCCAGGCTGTGCAGTTCCTCAATATTTTAAATTAAAGGGATTTTTATCCCTTTGTTTGGCTTGGGTGACAGCACTGTGGGGTGGAGGAGGGAGTGGGATTGATAAGGGGTGGAGGGATGGGGTGGATCCTGATCCTGCACGTTCATGCCGAGGTTACTTGGCTGGAAAAGTCGGCAGCACCGGTTTTTCCGGGATAACATCAGGGAGAGCAGCACAGCCCCAATCCCGGATTTTTATTGCAGCTTTCCATCTGCCCCGGGCAGCTGCGGAACCATTTCCTCTGCAGAAATGCCCCTGTAAAGCACAGCTGGTTAATTAGCCGCTGTTAATTAGCCCCAGCATTCTCGATCCCGGATCCACATCCTGGATCCACGTGGGATGGGCACGGGAGAAAGGCGGAGGCAGCTCCGTGCCTCAGAGGATCCAGGTTTAATTAAAATGCTAATTTAGGGGGTTGAAAGAGGAGCGCAGGCTGAGATGTTAAAAAAGGGAAAAATTCCATCAAACCCGACAGAAATGGCTTCCCACTGCCAGAGGGCAGGGAGAGGGATGGGTATGGGGAAGAATTCCTGGGATATTGGGAAGAATTCCTCCTTGTGAGGGTGGGGAAGGATGGGATGGAATTCCCAGAGCGGCTGTGGCTGCCCCTGGATGTGTCCAAGGCCGGGCTGGACACTGGGGCTGGGAGCTCATCCCTGCCTTGTCCCCTTTTCCCAGCGATCCCGTCTGACATCCCACGGGCTGTCCCTGCTGCTCTCCAGCTGAACTTTCCTCTCCCTGTGCTCTCTTTCAGCCCCTCCGCCTCTCCCCCCGAAGAACATCCCGGCCACGCCGCCGCGCACCGGCTCCCCCCTGCCCCCGGCCATCGGTAACGGCTCCGGGGGATGGGGACAGCCCCGGCTCGGGGGAGGGCACCGAGGGGATGGGGACAGCCCCGGCTCGAGGGTGGGACAGGGACAGCCCCACTCTGGGGTGGCACCGGGGGTGACACATCCCATCCCCAGTTCTGGGGGGACACCAGAGGGGACAGGTCCCCGTCCTCGTGGCTGCGTTTTGGGCACGGATTTGGTCCCTGTGCATCCTCTGCCCTTGGAATTCAGAGAATTCCGGGCTGGGCTGGGTTGGGAGGAATTTCTGTCCTATCCAGTTCCCACCTGCCACTGTCCCAGGCTGCTCCCAGCTCCAGTGTCCGGCCTGGCCCTGGGCACTGCCAGGGATCCAGGGGTAGCCCCAGCCCTGAGGTGTCTCAGTGGATGCTGCAGTAGAAGCAGCAAAAAGATGTTTTTCCTCCCAAGTCGGTCTCACTCTGGTGAAATTAATGTTCTTTACACCGTCCCTGCCTTTGGATCAGTTGCTCTGGGAATGCAGTGCAGGATTAGCCTCAATATCCTGCTGAAAACTGGGATATATTCCTAATTCCAGAGCCCTGCTCCTGCCTGGAGCAGCCCTGCATGGCCTGTGCTGAGGAAACCAGAGGTGTGCAGGGTCTGCCTGTGGCAGGAGCTGCTCCTGCCTTCCCTGCCCCCAAATCCCTGCTGAGAGGTGGGAAAAGCCCCCCTGATCCTGCAGCCCGGGGCAGGGAAGGGAAATGGTGCTGGGAATGAGGGACTGCCCGAGGGCAGGGATGGAAAGATGTTGGGTGCAGCCACAGGACATCAGGTGCTTCCAAGCATATAATTCATGGTGCTGGCTGGTGGAAAAGCAGGTCTGAGTAGGGCAGGCTTCGTGGGGCCAGCCAGAGCCCCTCGGGGTAAAACCCCTGTGCCACGAGGAGCCCCTGCTCTGTCCATCCCCATCTCATCTGTGCTCCCAAATCCCAATTTTCCGGGCTGGCAGAGTGTCCATGTCTATCCATCCATCCATTTCCAGCAGCAAATGCCTGATCATTTGCTGGGCTGTGCCTTGTGTATTTGTGAAGCAAGTGGCTGAAGTCTGGTTTTGTCTGGTTCAGCAAATCCCTATTTTATCTCCCTCTACCCTAAATACAGACTCCCAAAATAGAGGAGCAGGGGATGGGGTAATGCTGCCACGAGGAGCCCAGAGGGCATTTTGTGTCGGGCTCCCCCTTCCCTGGATGTGAAATGCTTGGCTGATGGATCTGTGGTGGTTCTGGAGTCAGGTGGGAATGTTGCTGTGTGATGGCTCAGGGACCAGAGCCCTGGAATCCCTTTCTGTGCCCTGGAATCCCGAGCTGTTCCTGCTTGTGGCTGGATGCATTCCCTGTGGCTGGAATACACTCCCCGTGTGCATCCTGTGCTGCATGCCCAGACTCCAGCAGTGTCCAACCAGCATGTCTGAATATATGTATTTATACCTGAGTGTTTATAAATATATATATGGAGAGAGTGGGGCGTGCCGGAGCGCTGAGTGCACACCTTCGGTACCTGCTGATAAATCAGAGTTGCTGATAAGGACGTGGTGTGGTTTGGAGGACAAAAAAGGCTGTGAATTTGGGATTCTTGGCTGTGAGTGCTGGCTCGTGGTGCATGCTCCCTCCTCCAGCCTTTGGATCCTGTGGGATTCATTCCATGTCACACCTGGCTGTGGTGGAAACGTTCTTGCCCATGAATTATATAATATGGATGAGAAAAGGTGATTTTAGAGCCTCTCCCGTAGAAGTAGAGCCCGTAGAGTAGCGCAGCCCTCGCTTAACGCCCGGTGTAAAATAAACCTCCTCTGACCACAGGAGGGGACCAGGCAGCAGCAGAGCCCAAACGGGACAAACTCCCGTCCATCAATGACTTGGACAGCATTTTTGGCCCAGTGCCGTCCCCCAAATCTGCTGCTGCCACCGCAGAAGACAAGTGGGTCAATTTTTCCGATCAATCCCCGGAAAACGCGCCTCCGGAGTTGTCGCCCCGGGAAAAAGCGCCGTCCCCGGCGGCGGCCGCGGGCAGCCCGGCCAGCGCTCCGGCCGAGCCTCCCCGCCCGCTGCCCTCGCCGCTGCAGCTGGAAGACACTCCCAAGAAGCTTCCCGAGCAGCCCCACCTTAAGGATGATTCCGCCGAGCCGGTCGCCTCTCCCAAAGATTTTGGGCCGGGCCAGAGAGGCACCCCGCCGCCCCCTCCGCCGCCCACCTACCGCGCGGTGGTGTCGTCCCCCGGACCGGGCGCCAGCACGGGAAGCACCAGCGGTACGTGCAGTGAGCTCGGGTGTGCTGCCGTGTGGCCCTGGTGACCCTCCCGCCTGGCTGTGTCCCTCCGGCCGTGCCCTGCTGCCAGCCTGTGTCCTGCACCTCCCGTGTCCTTCCTTCCCTGTGCGGCTGGGAGCCTTTCCCGAAGCTCCCCGGAGCCCTTCCCGCCCCAAACTGAGCACGGGGTTGTTGTGGTTGTTGTTGTTGTTGTTGCTGCGGTTGTGTCCTCCCTGGGGATGGAATGGTTCAGGTAAATGGTCAGAGCGAGCCTCAGATCAGGGATGGGCTGGTTGTTTTAATCATGTCCTCTCATCCCGGTAATTGCGGGGTGGGAATGGTGCTCGGCTCTTCCTGGCTCTGGGTGTGGATGGGGAGATGTGTTCCGGGGTGAACCTCTCCCCCGGGAGAAGCTGCTGGCTCTGCCTGCCTTCACCTGCTTAATTATAGATGTTCATTAAGGCAAACGAGCAGGGGAGGCTCGGTTTACTCATACTCCTCACTTGAGGAGCTGCAGCCTGAGCCTGTTCTTTCAGGGCCTGAGCCCAGCTCAGCCCTGTGCTCCCACCCTGCATCCACCAAAGGTGATTTTGGGGGGAATCAGAGCCTTGAGGAACCTGCACTGGTGGTGAGGTGGGTGTGCAGCCCCCCAGCTCCGTGTCTGATCCCTGCCACCCTCCTGGTGAGAGCTCGGGGTTTGTGTCACTGCCTGGGGATTTGTCACCTCCAGGAGGGTGCCCTGAGTGTGGCTGGTGCTGCAGCTGTGGCTTTGCTTCAGTGCTGGTGGCTTTTCTGTGCTGGCTCGGGGGTGGGCAGGGGTCCCAGTGGGGGCTGCGGTGTCCAGCAGGAGCTGGAACTTCTCCAGGAGCTTCCAGGAGCAGGACACACCAGGATCCATCCTGCACTGCTCTCCAGCCTGCTCCCAGCTGAGCACAGGATGGAGACGTGCCAGGGCTCCCTGTGGGGCTGGATGGATGGAGAAGGCTGTCCCAGAAGATCCACAGCCCTGCTCCAGGAATTGCCTCCTGTCTCAGTCTGGGCAGCAAGCTGGGAAATAAAAGTGTGGACACAGCCACACAAAAATGGTGCAAATCCTCTGAAAGCTGCAGCAGGGTGTGCAGCAGAGATCCAGCACCTGTCCCACCCTCCCACCTTTCCAAGGCTGGTTTTTGGGTGCTGTGGAGCAGAGCCACCCCAGCCTTCAGAGCCCCTGGATGTCACCAAGGCTCTGTGCAGTGTCACGGTGGAAGGGCTGGGCTGGAGGGGATCTCAAAGCTCCTCTTGTTCCAACCCCCTTCTACCACCCCACGCTGCTCCAAGGCCAGCATTCCAGCAGATTTCTGATTCCATGCTGGTTTCCACATGCTGTCCATTTCTGGTGTAGGAAATATCCATTCCCTGGATGGAAGCCACCATCTGGCTGGCCTTTGGCTACCAGAACCCTCCCTGACACTCAGTCCTGCAAGGTTCTTTTCCCTCAATATTTCCTATTTTCTCTGGCTTTTTCTTGGGCTAAGGAAGGAAAAATTCAAACTTTGGTTCCCAAATTAGGTTTTGAAATAAAAGTGGCTTGAATTCTGGAGTTGTGCAGAGGAATGACTGAAATTTACTCCCTTTAAGCCAGGCCCTCTCTTGTCTGAGCCTGCTTTCCTTCATCTCTTCTTGTTTCTATAAATCCACCTTTGATCTTTGCTTAATCTGAGCTATCACCCAAAGAACTCGGGAAATTATTCTCTTGTAAGTGGGAAAATTATTAAGTTATCATCTCATCAGTCTGAGCCATGAGCTGCTGAGCTCCATGGAAGATGGTGACAAACCCTGGCTCAGCTGTCCTGGCACTGAGCTCTGAGCTCCCTCCCATTCCTGCTGCCCTTTGTGTGTCCTGGTGCCCCCCCTGCCCTCTCTGCCCAGCTCCAGGTCTTGCTGGGCTTCTCCTGGAAGGAATTCCTGTGTGTGGAGCGAAGAAGGCTCCTGGACCTCCCAGGGGGCACGTGTTGGAATTCCCATTTGGCCACAGAAATCTCCCTCTGCAGCAGGGTGTGTGTGAGCCCTGAGCTCAGCTCCCTTCTTCAGGAGTCTCTTCCAGAGGGCTGTGAGCTGTGCTGTGATCCCAGCAAATCCCAGAACCTTCCTCTCCCACCCTTCCCCTTCTTTGCTGGGCCAAAGCTCTGCCCTGTGATGAGGATCCTTTCTATCTGTGGGGTGCCCCATGGCAGGAAGGAATGATGGATCTGACTCCATGTTCTCAGAAGGCTGATTTATTATTTTATGACACTATATTACAGAATACTATACTAAACTATACTAAGGAATACAAAAGGATGCTTACAGAAGGTTAAAAAGATAACAATGAAACTTGTGACTGTCTCCAGAGTCTTGACTCATCTTGACCCTAATTGGCCAATAAGTCAAAACAATTCACATGAAACCAATGATACAATCACGAGTTGGGTAAACAGTCTCCAAACACATTTCACACGTGAGCACAACACAGGAGCATCAATGAGATAAGAATTTGTTTTCTTTTTTCTCGGAGGCTTCTCAGCTTCCCAGGAGAAATTCTGGGTGAAGGGATTTTTCAGAAACTACGACTGTGACAAGGATCCCTAATTCCCAGTTGTGCCAGCCCTGGAGCACTGTTTCATCCATCATCCCATCCCTCCTCCCCGTGTTTTTTGGGAAAGCTGTCTGACTCCTCCGAGGTCAATTTTGCAGAGAGAACCGGGCACTGAGCAGCCCCTGCCAGGAATCCACGGCCATCATTGCTCCTGGAATGTTCCCCACACAGCAGCTGGGCTGTGCCCCCACCACGGGCAGCTCCTGGGGCTCTGGGGTGGGCAGAGCCCGCGGGCACTCACGGCTCCCGTTCGTTCCTTGCAGGTTCCTCGTCCCCGGCCCGTCCCGGCACGCCGCTGGCCACGTGTGGCACCCCCCCGCCGCCGCCGCCCCGGCCCCCGTCCCGGCCCAAGCTGCCCCCTGGCAAACCCCCCGTCAGCGACGTGGTACGTGGGGAGGGGCTGGGGGCACGGCAGGGCTGTGCCAGGGGTGGCGGGTGGCATTCCCAGTCCGGAATGGGACAGCGGAGCAGGGAGAGCCAGCTGCGGCCACCGGGGTGGGCTGGGCTTCTCCGGGATTTGTGGGTTCCCCTTGGGAAGGGCTGTGCCACCTCTGCTCTGGCAGCCTGGTGATGCCAGCCACGGTGCCCAGTCAGGGCTAGAGCAGAAAATGGGCTGGGAATGTGCCCCGGGAAGGGTCTGGGGGGGCAGAGCAGAGCAGTTCCAGCCTTCCCAGGAGCGGTGTCAGCTCACGGCTGTCCTGAGTGCCACCCCAGGCTGCTCCAGGTAAGGCGTGAGGGCTTTGGGGTTGATGATGAGGGTACAAAATGACCCCCAAGGATCCCTAAGGGCCTGGAGAGCTGGCACCTGGTGGGCACTGCTCCCTGCCCAATGCCCAGCCCATTCCATCCATCCTACGGCCCCTGGAGCTCCCACCCTCAGTGTGGAATCTCCATACCCACCCCACAGTGGTGGGGATAATCTATTTACCCAGCTCCAAGCTAAAATGCCATTGGTACTAAAACAACTCAAGTCATTCCAGTTTTTCCTCTGGGGCATCAGCAGAGCAGTCAGGAGGGATCCAGGCGGAATTTTATTTGTTTGATGCAAACGTTTCTGTGCAGATTTGCTTTAACTTTGTGCTGTTTTATGTTTCTCTCCAGTCCAGGCCTTTTAGCCCTCCTATCCACTCCTCCAGCCCTCCTCCGATAGCACCTTTAGCCCGTGCTGAAAGTACTTCTTCCATTTCTTCCACCAATTCCCTGAGTGCAGCCACCACTCCCACCGTTGGTAAACACACACAGCACTGCTGTTCTTTCACCTTTCCTAATCCTCCAATAATTCCTGAGGCCTTTTCATTCCTTAGGTCGTTCCTTGGGGTCAGATTCCTTAGTTTCCATCAGGGTTTGAAATGTTAAAAGGGATTTGAGGGGGGTGATGGATCAGGAGGGTGGTGCCGTGAGGGAAGTTGTTCCAAATGTTGTGGGAAATGGATGTTTGGTGAAAGTCAAGGGGATTGTAACAGAAAATGTGGTTCTGGGCTGTAAATTGGGGCAAAATAACCTTTTTTTTTGCAGGGGATGCTTGTGCCTGGAGGGGAGTGGGGCTGGAAGCCAGACCTTGGGATCCAGGGATATTAAATCTCTTGGAATGTCTTAAATTCACACCTGCCCTTAAAGCAGTAACAGAAAAGGGGTCTTGGAAAAGAAAGTGGCTGTTCCCAGCCACTTGGCATGTCCTAGGGCAGAACCAAACGCTGCAGTTTCCATCCTGGGAAAAGTGGGGTTTGCCAAAACCCCGGGGCTGAGATGAGGAATGGGAATCGAGTCTGGCTGGCAGCTCCCAGCTCCAGGCGCTGGGTCCCCCCACGCCTCTCCCTCTGTCCCCTCCTGTCCCCTCTGTCCCTGCTGCCGGTGCTCCCCCTCCTCCTCCTCCATCCCTGGCTGCCAGCCCCTCGCTTCCTGCGGCTCCATCTCCTCCAGGATCACCTCCCTCCTTTGTCTTCTCTTCCCAACCCTCTGGAAAACCCGGCCTGGCGGGAGTTCCCGTGCGCTCGGCCACCGCTCTGGCCGCAGCTTTTGTCACCGCTGTCACTGTGGGGAGAGGTGGCACTGCCACCGCCCCCCTGCGGTGGCCGGAAGGTGCCGGTGACGGCGCTGTCCCCGCGGTGCCGGTGGCACCGAGCCCTCCCCGTGGCTTTGCTGGAGTCTCGACTGCGTCTCCGTCCTGTTGTCACCTCACTCAGGTGTTGTAGGTGATTGTGCCCGTTCCAGCTGTTGGTCACTGTCACAGCACCTGGCTGGAAAAAATGTCACCAGGACAGTGAGGCCTGAGCATCCCCTGTGCCACTGGCAGTGGCCTTAGCAGTGCCTGAGGGCACGGTGGCCACAGGGACGGGGCGTTAGGGGAGGGGACAGCCAGGCTGAGGACAGGGACAGTGCCAGGGGCCGTAGGAGGCTGGGAAGGGCGATGGGAGCGAGCTGAGCTCTGCCACTCCAGCTCTCTCAGGCTCTCCGTTTGGATTTTTTTTTCTCTCATATTTTTGGGATCAAAAGCTGCTGTTTGATGATTTAGGGACCTCCCCGTGCTGAGCAGAGGCGATGAGGTTGCTGGGCTGGAGGGAGAAGCTGGGGTCCCACACCCTCCATGGAGATTTCCTTGGAGCAGAGCCAAAATCGGGGCTCTGGAGTCACCCCTGGCCGGGGAACTCCAAAGGGGGCAGCCAGGAGGAGCATCCCAGATTTTGTAGGTGTTGCACTCCCAGCTCCATGCATAGATTATGCTGAGTGGGAAGGGACCCACAGGGATCATTGATCCAACTCCTGTCCTGCACAGACACCCAACATTCCCAGCCTGGGCATCCCTGGCAGTGCTGTCCCAACGCTCCTGGAGCTCTTGCAGCCTCGGGGCTGTGCCCATTCCCTGGGGAGCCTGGGCAGTGCCCAGCACCCTCTGGATGAGGAACCTTTTCTGCTGGCATCCAACCTAAACCTTGGGAAAAGCTGGATGGGACACAGGCAGAGACAGACAGGGTTTGGGCGTCTGCACTGGGAAAGCATCTCCTTGTCCCCACCAAGGTGAGGGCAGGCACTGGTGCTGGGTGAGCATCCAAGGAAACCCACAGCAGAGGAGGAACAAATTTCAGTTCCCAAAAGAGGAAAAGCTGGGCTGGGAGGTGTGCAGGGATGGGCAGGTCTGGGATCAGGGACCGTTGCAGGTCCCAGGGGGCTGGCACACCCCAATCCAGCTGGAGCTGGAGGCTGGCTCCACCACATTCCCCATCCCCCGTGCCCTGTGGCAAAGTCCCACGGAGTTTGTCCGGGAGCAGGGGCATGGCTGTTCCATTCCTGTGTCCTCCGTGCTGTTCTGGTGTGCTTTCCTCGTTGGCTGCATGTCAGTCTGGACAATTCCTGGCACAGCAAGGAGCTCTTTTGTTCCCGTGTGGGTGCCCCTCCGTCATTTCTGTCTCTGCGTTGATACAAGTGCGCTGCTTGGTTTCACTTGGGATCCGTGTTTTCATTCTTTTTGTGCTCTTTTTCTTTTCTTTTCTTTTTTTCTTTCTTTCTTTGTTTCCTTTGCGTTTCTTCTGCTTGTGTTATCAGAGGATGATGCTTTTATTGACAAACTGCCCGCGTTTGAAGGGCGCAGTGAAACGCCGGCAGGTACTGTACTAGCAGGGAGCTTGCCGAGAATTCCGCCTTCGGAGCGGCACCCACCGCTCGCAGCACCTTGCATGACAGTTTCTCAGTGACTCAAAGGACTTGGAGGTGGAAGGTTGGCACCTCCCGAATTCCGAAAGGTTCATTTAGTAGCTCCAAAAGCTGTTTGCCCCATCCTCCCCCCCCCTCCCGCCCTCACATCCCGAGTTATTCCAGCGTGGTGCCTTTGGAGGCGGCGGGAGCGCAGGGAGCTGCCTGTGATGGGAAGGGAAGGCTCCAGCTAGGATCCGCTGCTCTGTGTGCGTGTGTCCGGTTCTCTGCAAGTGTCGTGTCCTGAGATGCGAGAGCAAACAGCCACGTGTCACTGTCCCTGAGTGTCACTGCGGGGTGGCATGCGGAGCAGCATCCCGCCGGGAATGCTGAGGAGCGCTGGCCCCGCTCCGCGCAGGCAGAACCCGGAGCGCATGAGCCGACAAACCTCTTCTACCGCGGCCAAAAAAAGCGAGAGCACCCCTGCAAACCGCTCACCCAGCGGGCAGAACGACTCTTCCATCTGGGCTTCCATAGCTTTGCTTCCCGCTTTCTGTCCCCCGAGCCGGCGGCCGGGTGTCACGCCCCTGTCCCTGCACGTGTGACCGCCCTGCAGCGCCTCGCCCCCTCCCCGTAGCGACATTAATGACCTGCTCTGTGACTCACACTGTGTCCTTCTCTCTCCCTCTCCTTAACCTTTCCCATCCCGCTTCAACTCCTGGCCATACAGAGAATGAACAGCCTTCCCTCGTTTGGTTTGACAGAGGAAAGTTTTATTTGACTTTCGAAGGTAAGTAGTGCAAAGCACACCCGGTAACCACTCGCTCCCCTCGCTCTCTCGCTCCCGGGGTTCCCTTCCAAGGCTCCATCCAATCCAGCTTTCCGGGCTCCATCCAATCCAGCTTTCCGTGCGGAATGCTATGGCTACTTAGATGACATCGCCAGTCCGACCGGAATCGGTTTGATTTGATTTGGTTTGTGCCATTTATCCCGCTCATCTCTTTTTTTTTTTTTTTTGCCTCGTTGATTTCATTAAAAAAAAAAAAAAATCCGACCCAAGCAAACCAAAAGCCCAAAGGTACATTCCGAATATTCCCAGACGGAGGTGAAAACCAGGGAGCGGAGCCGCTTGCACTGCCGAGGAACCTGACCCTGCCAGCCAGGGCTTCTCTCCGCGCTCCCCGCTGGCTCCGGAGCTGGGTGTGGGGAATTCAAACCCCGGGGAGCCGCGTCCGCCGCCTCCTCCGCTCCTCCCGTCCCGCTTTTCGGAAGGAAGGGCTCCGGGAATGCGCTGGCACTGCCAGCAGCGCCCCGAGCTCGGCCAGGTTCCGCTGCTGGGGTGCTCGGCTGGAGGTGCTGGAGGTTTTGGGGTCCCTCGTGGATGAGAGGCGTTGGGGAGGATGCAGGGAGGGCAAAACCTCGGTTTGGGGCCGATGGCACCTTCTCCGAGCAGTGTCACATCCCAGAGAGGACAACCCCCCAGGCTCTGGGGGCAGCTTCATCCCGCAGGAACGGAGCCAACATTTTCCATTTTAACAGCTGAAGGAGAAGCAGGGGTTTGCCTGCAGCGGGGAGGGATTCCCGCAAATCCCAAGGAAGCACCTGGGAGCTGCTGTGATGCCTGCAGGGATCACAGAGCTGCAGAGCTGGGGGATGGTTCCATGTGGGATTCCCAAAGTGTCCCCTCCTACAAAGGAGGGGCCTGGGGTGGCAGTGCCTGGCTGGGGAGTGGCCCAGGATGGCAGTGCCTGGCTGGGGAGTGGCCCAGGATGGCAGTGCCTGGCTGGGGAGCCCAGGAGTGGCCCAGGATGGCAGTGCCTGGCTGGGGAGTGGCCCAGGATGGCAGTGCCTGGCATGGGCTGCTTGGGATCATGGAGAAAACCCATCCTGGTGACAGTGATGGCTGAGCAGCAGCAGAAGGCAGGGATCAAGGTGGTGACCAGGGGGTTTAGGTCCTTCCTTTCCTCCTTTTTCCAAGGTCCCCACTCTGACAATTCCTGCTTTGATGTCCCTGCTCCGAGGGTATCTCCCAGCTTAGACCCAGGAGGGGTCGTGCAGGAGCTGCTTCCTCCTGGTGCTCGGGGCAGTTTTGGTGTTTGCAGCCAAAATCCCTGTTTGGGTTCCCTTTCTCAGGGGCTTGTTGGGAGCTCTGAGAAGAGTTGAGGGCAGCAGGGACAGCGTTATCCCTCAGCAGGAATATTCCAGCTCCACATTCCCCCTGCCCTGTGCTTCCTCCCTGCTCCCACCCAGTCCAGCACCAGCACTGCACATTTGGGCCTTTTCCTGTGCCTTGAATCTTAACCTTGTACTGGAATTCTTGGGCTTGGTTCTGGTGGTGGGAACGGTCTGGAGCTGGGGTGGGATTATCCCAGGAATGCAGGAGTGTGGCACTGCCCCAGGATCATCCCACAGCCCAGCAAGGAGCTGTCTTACTTCCACACACTGGATTTCCTCATTGAGCTCTAAATATTTAAGCCCAACTTAAAAATTAAAAAAATATAAACTTCATGTGCAGGGAAGTGAGAAGGGATCTGCTGAGTTTGGTGTCTGGAACTCAGCGCGTGGAATGCCAGAAGGGAAGTTATGGTTTCTTTCTGGATTTGGGGTTTTTTTTGTTTGTTTGTTTTTGGTTTGGTGTTTTTTGGTGTTTTTTTTTTTTTTTTTTTTGTGGCAAGATCCGTGTGCTTGATGAACGAGGGGCAGTTTGTCCCTGTGTGGAAGGAGATGTGGTGATGCTCTCCTGTTCTGGGATCCCTGGCTACTCCACAGCTGCATTTTCCACCTCTTTTGTAGGGAAAAATAAGGCAAATTAAGCTGGTCTGCTGCTTATGGCTGGATCCAAAGCTCCATAAAGTGGATTTATTCTTTTTTTCTCTGTTACTATCAGGACATTTGTGCAAATGAAATGTTTATAAAAATGACTTTTGAAGCAGGAGCCGAAAAGGCAGGTTTGGGGTGGAGCTGTGCCACACCAACTGGATTTCTCTCAGGTTTCTGGACAATAATTGCAATGCTTATAATAGTTTATACTTTTCTGTTTTAGTGAAAACATGAGCGTAAAAACTAATTTATTCCCTGAAGCCATGAAGAGAAGGATTTATGGATTCATGAGGGATCAAAAACCCCACTTCCACCCACATGACCTCCAGACCATTAGAAATGAGGATGTTTTGTTCTTGCTGCTCAGATGGACTCACATTCCCACATCCCAGCTGAGCCTGGGGATCCAGGAGATCTCCCTGTTTATTCCTGATTTTTCATCCTGGAGAATCAAAGTTGCAGATGCAGAGGGACAGAGGGAAAAAGAGAGATGAAAAATGAGGAGAAGAGTGTGGTGCTGTGGCAGACCCCTGGCCCATGTTCCATGGCCTGGCACAGGTTCCAGGCTAAGCCCAGTTGGAATTTGTGCATTTGGGGAGTGGAGATTTCCTTCTCCAAGGAATGATGATTCCATTGCCAAACCCTTTCTTGTGCCTTCCCTAGGAGCCAAGCCTGAGGCTCCTCTGCTGGTTGGCACCTCTTCCATAGCCAGACTTTGTGGGTGTTTTTGGATCCCATCTGGTGAGGGCACACCTCGAGTGCTGTGCCCAGTTCTGGGCCCTCAGTTTGGGAAGGAGAGTGAGACACTGGAGCATGTCCAGAGGGGGCAGTGAGGCTGGAGAGGGGCTGGGAACACAAACCCTGAGAGGAGCCCCTGAGGGAGTTGGGGGGGCTCAGCCTGGAGAAAAGGAGACTCAGGGGTGCCCCCATCACTCTCACAGCTCCTGAAAGGTGCCTGTGCTCAGCTGGGCTGGGCTCTGTCTCCAGCAGCACTGACACAACCAGAGCTCACAGCCTCAGGCTGCACCAAGGGAAATACAGGCTGGATAGCAGGGAAAAGGTTTTTCCAGAAAGGTGAGAAAGTTCTGGAATGGCTGCCCAGGGAGGTGGTGGAGTCCCCATCCCTGGGTGTGTTTAACAAAGCCTGGATGTGGCATTGGGGCCAGGGCTGAATTGGGGTGTTGGGGCTGGGCTGGACTCGGTGATCTTGGAGGTCTCTTCCAACCTGGTGATTCTGGGAATTCTGTGAATTTCCAGGTGGATGCAGTGGGAATGTCCCACTGCCAGGATATCAGCTGTGTTTGATGCTCTGAGGTGTTGTTGCTCTGGGTGGGCAGTAAGGGTTTGCTCCCAGTGGTGTCTTTGGGAAGGCTTTTTAGAAAATGTTGTCCTGCACGCCCCCTCAGTCCTGGGGTTTTGGGATGCGGTGTCCTGTGATTTTGGGGACCATGCCCTCCTCTGGAACTGTGTCTGTTCTTCTGTGGGAATTGCAGCAGGGAATCCCTGATGGATATCCTGGGCTGTGCCTCAGGAGCAGGAGGCTCTGGGCTCGTTAGGATAATGAATGTGTGTGTGGGTGAGGTGTTCCAGGAACAGCAGGATCCACTCCCTGAGCACCCCCATCCTGGGCTGCAGCTGCAATCCCTGATTCCCCCGAGCCTCCCCAGGGGTGGCACTGAGAGGAGCACGTGTGGCTCCATCAGTGTTTGACACTTTAAGGCTGCATTAGGCACTGGAAGGGAAAATCCCCCATCTGTGCCTCCAGGAAAGAGCACTTAGGGTTTATCCATTAACGCGCGGGTGCCTCGGGGAGGAGTGAGGATTCCTCCCTGCTGGTGGAAACCATCATTTCTCCCATTAATGTACCCAAACTCAAAGTGTCATTGAAGTGACAGAAGTGCATCTCCCAGGAGATGTTGCAAATCCCAATTTCTTGCTCCCAAACCCCTGTTTGTTCCCAGGGGCAGCAGCAGAGAAAGAAGGGAAGGGATCATTTCTGAGGATGGGCCAAGCAGAAGAGCTCACCAGGAATGTAACACCTTTTGCTCAGCTTTGCTTCCCCCTTATCCTCTGCCTGTGGAAGTGCTGACCTTCCCAGGGCTGGAGTTGGAATTCCTGTGGCTTTGGAATTCCTACAGATTTGGCTGGAGCTGGCAGGTGCTTGTATGTTCTGAGCAAAGCCCGGGCTGTATCTGTCCCCACTTCCACCCGCCTGGCAGGGATGGTGATGGACTGAGGGGGTCCCTGGCTAAGCTGCTCCTCTGGAGTCCTTTGCTGTGCCTTTTCAGCAGATTTGGGGCAAAATAATCCTCATGCTTCACCCAGTGTACAGGATGTGGTACTTTAAAAAGGTTCCAAAATGGTGCATTGCAGGAAATAGAGAGGATGAAGGGCGGTGCCGGGGCAGGGTGTGACCTCTCCAGGATTTTTTTGGCTGTCAGTGGGAGCAACACCTTGGACATCTGGGCTGATCTTTGGATACTTTCCATGGGGAAGAAGTGTGGGCTTGGCTGTGCCAACCCTTGGTGGCGGGCACAGGACTTGTGGTCCCTCAGAGGGTTTCCAGCACACCGGAGCTCCTGAGGAGCACTTGCAGTGATGATTTCATCCTCAAATGTCTTTTGGAAGCAACAATTCCTGGCCAGCAAAGGGAAACCTGTGTGTGATCCTGCAGGGCTGAGTTATTTTAGAGCCTGGCAAGTGTCCAAGGATGCACAGCAACACCAAGGCGAGCTTTTCCTTTTTTCCAAATCTCAGTTCCTTCCAGCTTGTTCCAACTTCCACTATCCCAGGTGGCTCCTGTCCAAGCTGCCCTTGGACATTTTCAGGGATCCAGGGGCAGCCACAGCTTCTCTGGACAAGCTGTGCCAGTGCCTCTGTTTTTCCAGGTTTCTGATGATTTGCAGATTTCCTGTCGGGCACTGAGGGTTTCGTGGAGCAAGTGAGGTGTGGAGGATGCTCCAGGCATCCACAGGGCAGGAGAGGAGAGCAGAGCAGAGTGTGCCGGGGATTGCAGGAGCCCCCTCAGCTCGGGGGGACATCAGGGAGACACTGCCAACACCCCGATCCCCGAGGTGACACAATGAACCCCCCCAGCCCCTTGTTGTGGGCCCCAAAAAGCGACTGCAAAAACTGTCATGCAAAGCCTGCCGCGTGGCAGCCCCGCATGCTGCTCCCGCCTGGCCTCCTCCATCCTTTTCTTTGCTTGCTTTTGGCAGCGCGGCGGGGGCAGAGATCATTTCCCAAACCTTTTGAAAGCCTCAGCCGAAGCCTGGGGGGTTCTGGTGATTCTTTGCCCATGGAGTCAGGCTGGGGGCACGGCGAGGTGCCCAGCAGATGCCAAGGGGGCCGTTTGCTCTGTTGCAGGCTCGTCACGGGGCCCCAGCCCCCTGACCATGGGGGCACAGGACACCCTGCCCGTGGCCGCCGCCTTCACCGAAACCGTCAACGCGTACTTCAAAGGGGCTGACCCCAGCAAGTAGGTGCCGACCCCCGGGGTGTCCCTGCCGTGGGGACGCTGGGGGGTGATGAGGGGCTTGTCAGGGATGGGGAGGGAGGCTGAGGATTCCTCTGGCTCTGGCCCAGGGGGTTTTCCAGATGCTTTCTGGGTAGTCAGAAACTGATGCCTTGTTCAGGCTGCCCCAGAGCAGAGGCTGGGCAGAGTTCCAGAATAAAGCAGGGATTGATTCCAAGGATCTCCTCCATGGATCCACCTTGGGCAGCACCAGAGCCCAGCCAGGGCTGCACCCAAGATGACCCAAAATGCCCGGCCGGGCACGGGGTCTCTCCCTGGGATCAGCTCTGCTCCGTTCCCACCTTGCAGTTCATTGTCCCAGCCCAGCTTTAGCCCAGGCACTCCCACCCTGCTTGTTTTTCTCTCTCCAGCCCACGGGGTTTGTGCTCCTGGGCTGAGATTGGGATCATTTGTCCTTGGTGCCCAGCTGGAGCAGGAATTGTTTTGTCTCCCTGCTCTGTGCAGAGCTCACCATCCCATAATGTGAAGCCCAGACCCACACACTAAAGCAGCACAGAATGTGAAAATAGAAAAGCCAACACTGAGGCATCAGGACAGGAGGTGATGTGGCCTGGGTGTCCAGGGGCAGGACACTCCTGCAGTGCCCCGTTTAAAAATGTTCCCGCTGTGGGAAAGGGAGGTGAGGACTTTGTGTGAGGAATCTCAGAGAGCAGCACAGGAAGGGTGGCAGGGGGGCTGCAGCCTTCCCCTCCCGTGCCTGGCCAACACAGGATGGCATTCCAACAGAAACTTGGAGGGGTTTCCCACCTATGTTTTAAGACCCTCTAATAGATAAAACCCAAAAGGGACGACCAAAGACAAATTAATTTCACTGAAATACTGAATGACAGCAAAAATAAGAAGCTTCAAGCAGGGTTTATTTAAGCAGATCCCTGTCAGCCCTTGTGCTGTTTCTGTTCTCTGTGAGATCCCCAGAGGCTCAGATGGTGTCGGGTGGGGAAGGGGGACTGTCCCCACACCATCCATGGTGCCAGCCCTCCCTCCCTGCTGCATTTTGAGCCCCCTTTGCTCCCCCTGGCTCTCTGTGCTGGGCGCTGCAGGTGCATCGTGAAGATCACGGGCGAGATGGTGCTGTCCTTCCCGGCGGGCATCACCCGACACTTTGCCAACAACCCCGCCCCAGCCGTGCTCACCTTCCGCGTGCTCAACTTCAACAGGCTGGAGCACGTCCTGCCAAACCCCCAGCTCCTCTGCTGGTAAGCCCTTCCTTCCCCGGCAGCATCCCAGGGGAGGGCGGGATTCCGGGAAAACGGGGTGTTTGCAAAAACACATGGCCTGAAGTATCTTCCTTGGGAGCACGTGCTGATGGTGGGAGTGAAACTCTCAAACCCTTAAATACCTGATGAAATCCCAGAATGGTTTGGGTTGATAGAACATCAGGATTATCCTGATATTAGGATTACCCCATGGGCAGGGACACCTTCCACTGTCCCAGGTGCTCTCAGCCCCAGTGTCCAGCCTGGCCCTGGGCACTGCCAGGATCCAGGGGCAGCCACAGCTGCTCTGGGAATTCCATCCCAGGGCCTCCCCACCCTCACAGGAATAATCCCACCCAATCTCCCATCCATCCCTGCCCTCTGGCACTGGGAGCCATTCCCTGTGTCCTGTCCCCCATGCCTTGTCCCCAGTCCCTCTCCAGCTCTCCTGGAGCCCCTTCAGGCCCTGCCAGGGGCTCTGAGCTCTCCCTGGATCCTTCTCCTCTCCAGGTGAGCACCCCCAGCTCTCCCAGCCTGGCTCCAGAGGGGCTCCAGCCCTGCAGCAGCTCCATGGATTCCTCTGGGCTCTCTCCAGCAGCTCCAGGTGCTGCTGATGTTGGCCCCAGGGCTGGGGCAGCTCTGCAGGTGGGGCCTCACCTGGGAGGGGCAGAATCCCCCCCTTTTCCTGCTGCCCACACTGTGGGATCAGCCCAAGACTTGGGGGATGCAGATGGATCAGGAAAAGTCAGAGCTGGGCGGGAGGGAGCCAAAGTTCCTCTGGAAGTGGGATTGAGTTCAATCCTGTGCTGTGTAGAACAGCCCCCTCCTGCCCAGGCAGGTTATCCAAAGGGTTCCTTCTCCTCTGTGCAGTGACAGCGTGCAGAGTGACTCCAACTCCAAGGAGTTCTGGGTCAACATGCCAAATCTGATGACTCACCTAAAGAAGGTATCGGAACAGAAACCTCAAGCCACCTATTACAATGTGGATATGCTCAAATACCAGGTAGGGGTTTTTTTGTGAGATAAAATTGTGCAAAAAAAAAAAAAAAATTAAAATAGAAGTGTGCTGATTATGGCTGTAAAAAATGGTAAATGTAAAAGATGGTGTTTCCCTAGTGCAGAGTGGAGCTAATGTGAGGTGGGGGCTTGTTGTCCCACTGTCCCTTCTGTGTGGCACTGGGTTGTCTGGCTTTAAGCCCAGAACTAAATTCAGGGGGAATTCAAGGTCTTGCCTCCAAGTGCGATGTCCGCGTCTGTAAAATGGGATTTCTCCCTTCAGCCCTATGGAAACTAAATGTTTTTTCTGTCATTTTGGAAGGTGTCTGCCCAGGGTATTCAGTCTACTCCATTAAACCTTGCAGTGAGCTGGCGGTGTGACCCTGCAAGCACTGACCTGCGCATCGACTACAAATACAATACAGAGGCAATGACCACGCCTGTAGCTCTAAACAACGTCCAGTTCCTCGTCCCCGTCGACGGAGGAGTAACCAAACTTCAAGCTGTGCTTCCTCCTGCTGTCTGGTAGGGATTGCTCATCCTGTCCCTGCCTAGAATCCCCATCCTGCTGCAGGAGGGTCTGTGGGTGGGAGCTGGGGACACGCTGGGGACCCAAACCTGCCCTCTTCTTGTAGGAGGAAGTGTTTAACCCCACTCTGATTCCCTTTCTCTTGCCATTCCCACAGGAAAATGGTCAGAGACAAAGGGACATGTGCAGGCAGCAGACCATCAGCCCTTATTTTGTGTTTTGGCTGCTTTACCCAGGGTTTAGAGGGATGCACAGGCAGGTCCTGGCACAGGGTCCCCAGAGCAGCTGGGGCTGCCCCTGGATCCCTGGCAGTGCCAAGGCCAGGCTGGACACTGGGGCTGGAGCAGCCTGGGACAGTGGGAGGTGTCCCTGCCATGGCAGGGGGGGCACTCACTGAGTTTTAAGGTCCCTTCCAACCCAGCCATTCTGGGATTCTGGGATTCATGGAAGGACGTGTGGCTGTTGCTGCTGTAGGCACTGGCACATTTCCACATCTCTTGCTTACCTGCAATCCTCATAACAATCATACAAATATTTTGAATATTTTGTTTGGAAAAGCCTTCTAAGACTATCAAGTCCAACCATGACTTGAACTTTCACTTGCTGTGAAACCCAAATCCAAGCTCACAGAATTGCTGCTCTAGAGAGCAGCACCAGAGTAGTTCCCCCCCTCCCCACACCCCAAGCCTTTAGCAAAATTCAAATTATTCCTTGGCAATTTCTTGATTCCTACAGAAATGCTCTTCTCCATGTGTTTGCAGGAATGCTGAACAGCAAAGGATATTGTGGAAGATCCCTGATATCTCCCAGAAGTCAGAAAATGGAGGTAATCCTGCAAATATGCATGTCACTATCTCAGAATCCTTCAGGCAGGCACGGACCCGCTGAGGGCGCCGGCACACAAGCCCAGACACTCGGGTTCCTGCTGGGGCTTGCTGGGGACAAAACTATTTCATTTTGGAGCTCAAAAAGCAGGGCTATGTGCCACCAGCGCTGCTTTGCCAACCACCTTGGCATCCCGAGGGGCATTCACACACCGGGCTGGGATGTGGTGGGGTGCCAAGTCCTCAGCTCCCCTCTGCTCCGAGGCTGAGGCCCTGCTGGGAGGATTGCTGTCTCCCACAGGAGGTTTTCCACGTGGAAAGCTGTTCCTAGCGCTGGGATGTGTGAAAAGCCGAATCCTGCTGGGCGGATGAGGGGGTTTGGCTCTGCCCGCCCGGGGATGCTGCGGGGCCGGTCCCGCCGCGGCTCCGGTGCCGCTTTGGCCGTGCCGGGACGCTCCGAGCGCCCTCGGCGCTCACGGCTCTCTCTGCGCTTCCACTCGCAGGTGTGGGCTCGCTGCTGGCGCGGTTCCAGCTGTCGGAGGGGCCGAGCTCGCCGGCCCCGCTGGCCGTGCAGTTCACCAGCGAGGGCAGCACCTTGTCCAGCTGCGACATCGAGCTGGTGGGCGCCGGCTACCGCTTCTCCCTCATCAAGAAGAGGTTTGCGGCAGGTGGGTGCCTCACCGGCGGCTCCGGTGTCCCCGCAGGTCCCCTCGGGCCGTGCCGGGATGCCGGGAGTGCTGGTGCTGTGTGTCTGCACACTGAGGCTCGGGCAGGGGGGACAGAGGGACAGCCTGCGTGAAATAAATCCTGCTGCCACCTGCCAGCCTTGGGTTTCATGGCTCATGCCTGCTCCTGCATGAAAGGCAAGGGCTGGCATCTCCAGGAAGAGCTATTGCCCCGTTGCTGCAGAGAATAACAAGGATTTTTCCTTATTGCTGCAGAAAATAATGAGGATTTTTCCTCATTGCTGCAGAGAATAAGGAGGATTGTTCCTCACGGTTGCAGAGAATAAGGAGGATTGTTCCTCACGGTTGCAGAGAATAAGGAGGATTTTTCCTCATGGTTGCAGAGAATAAGGAGGATTTTCCCGTGGGCAGGAGAGGCTGGTGGAGGTGGGCAAAACCTCCTGGGAATCAGGGCTGCTCCCTTCCCCCTAGCTGATTTCTGATCCCGTTTCTAGGTAAATATTTGGCGGATAACTGATGGAAGCTTATGCAAGTCCATGGAAAATACTATGGAAAATACCCAAGGACTGCTGTGCGTGGAACGGGTTTTAATTACAGTTTAAGGAAAATGAACTAAATCCTGCACTCGGGACATTTCTGTTGGAAGTGTCGACAACTTTCAGCATTTTTTTTCCTTGGAAAACACCGTCTTGACCAGTCCTCCAGTATTTACTTCTAGATGTAACATTGTTAATGGTTTTAAAATGTAATTATTGTATTTGTAAATTGTACTCATTCCAGTAAGGCTGTATTTTGGCAGTTAGACACTTGAGTTTTAGCATTTTACCATTCATGAAATGGATGTAATTTAAACTGTGGTATATAAATCTAATAGTAGTACTGTTGAATGGCACAATGCTTACAGAGGTAGATTGCATTTTGTCAATATATACAATTTAAATACGATACTGGTAGCTGTTATGAAGGGGGTGCCTCATCAAAAGAGAGTTCAGTAGGGCCCACAGGCTGATTTAATTTTCCTTCAGTCCTTAGTACGTCTCACAATCAATAAAACCCTTCAAGTTTAGCTAGATTAACTCCAGAAAAATATTCTTGGAAAGGTCGAGGTTCCTAGGACAGTCTCCCAGGAAGGAAATCTCACTTCTGCAAGGAATATTGACTCCAAATTTCCAGCCCCATGTTCTCTTACAGCTGCAGATTCCCTGCTGGAATCCCAGCAGCTCTTCCCTGCCCCGTGCCCAGATATTTTGCAGGGATACAGATGAGGAAAGAAGCAGCAAAGAGGCTGGGTGGTCCCTCTGAGCTCCCAGCACTGGCACAAAATGTCACTGCTGGCTTCAAGGATGTGTTTTCTGAGCTGCCTCCGGACATTTGGTTGTGTTTTTACGTTGCTTTGCTGGCTTTTTTCTGCCTTTGCCCCCCATTTTTGAAAGCTCTACGGGTTTAAAAATGCTTTAAAGGATTGCAGCCACACCTGCTTCTCTGTTTTAGCACTCAGGCAGGGAAATGTGTATGGAAAAACGCTGGGAAAGAATTCCCCAGGGAGCAGGAGCAGCATGGGGGCTGTTGATAGCAGCCAGGGCAGGAGCCCAGCTCGCCAGCACTGGGAGCAGCTGTCTTGTAGAGAGGGGAAAACACATGGAAGTGCTAAACTGGAGAATGGGGGACAAAATATTGTCCCTCTGTGTTTTCCCTGTCCCACTGAGTGCTGCTGATTGCCGTGGATCTCATCCCACTCCTGGCAGCACGGTGAGAGAGTTGGTGGCATTCATGTGCTGCAGCTGCTGAGCTGGGCTTGTGAAACAGGAAAATTTGGCAATTTTGGGGAGAAAAATGAAGGGATCTTTGTGAGATTAAACACAGATGCACAGAGGAGCATCCATGAATGGCGTGCTGGGACTTTGGGAATGTGTAAGGTGACAAAAAGTGTTGATTTTCCAGGTGTTGTCAGGATTAGAGTGGTGAATTTACATTGGAAGACAGCCTGGGCATTTTGGGAAGTGCTTGCTCAGAGAGCAGTTTGATGAAGGAAAACAGAGATCTGTGCCCATCTTGAGAGAAAAGAAGGAAATGTGGGGATATTTCAGGTGTGAGGTGGCTCCTAGGCTGAGATCTGGGGGGTGAGCTGTGTGTGAGGTGACAGAAGGCAGCAGCAGGAAAAGAAAAGCACAATTTGCTCCTGCAGCTTCCCACATCCTCACAGCTTTTGGGAGTGCACTCCCCAGTGTTCCACTCCATGAATGATTTTCCCCCTGAACTGGAAATTTGTATAAAGTGTGCAGCTCACCCCTTTCTGACACAGAAATATAGGGGTAAACCCTAAGAATCAGGTTTATGGTGTGTACAATTGCTCCAAACCCATCCTTCCAAAAGAGATCTATGGCATAGACCCGAAAAAAATGGATTTATAATGTAAATAATACCAGAACATAGAGATTTTACTTTATATTTCATTTGAAAGACAAGGTGTTTACATTAGCATTGGGTTTTTGAGTGCTTTTTAAATAGAAAAACCCATAACCCAAAGCTCCCAAGCTCATCCTGTTTGAGCTGGTGAACAAAACAGAGGTCACTTTTTGGGGACGCAGCCCTCACAGCCTGGAGAGAGAGATGGGGACAGCCTGGGACATTTTGTCCTATTTCTGGGACATGTGGGATGTGCCAGCACTCCCAGCCCCACAGGGACACAGTCCCAGCTCCAGGCACTGGCAGCTGACACCAACCCTGTGACACTGGGACCAAAAGCAGCGATTTGGGACAGGTTTTTCCACCCTGCTCTCACCAGTTTTTGGCAGCAGGTTTTCTCTGAGTGCCCTGGGGTTTGTTGGGAATTTGATGAGAGCACCTGGCTCCAGAGAGGGACCTGTGGTGCTCAGGGCATTTAAGCTCTGCCAGCTTCACCTCGGCTTTTAGGAAGGGAAATCTGTGTATTTTCAGGGATTTCATCTGTTTGGGGTTGCCTGGCCCCTCACAGAGAGCAGGGAGGTGAAATGGCACTGATTTGGTTTCATACAGATCCCAGACTGGTTTGGGTGGGAAGGGATCTTAAAAATCATCCTGTTCCACCCCTGCCATGGCAGGGACACCTCCCACTGTCCCAGGTGCTCCAGCCTGGCCTTGGGCACTGCCAGGATCCAGGGGCAGCCACAGCTGCTCTGGGAATTCCATCCCAGGGCCTCCCCACCCTCACAGGAATAATCCCACCCAATCTCCCATCCATCCCTGCCCTCTGACAGTGGGAGCCATTCCCTGGGTCCTGTCCCTCCATCCCTTGTCCCCAGTCCCTCTCCAGCTCTCCTGGAGCCCCTTCAGGCCCTGCCAGGGGCTCTGAGCTCTCCGTGGATCCTTCTCCTCTCCAGGTGAGCACCCCCAGGTGTCCCAGCCTGGCTCCAGCCCTGGAGCATTCCCAGAGGGAAGCACCACAGCTCTGTTTCCCAGCAGGGCTTTTCCCAGTCAGGCTGGGGCTGGAGAGGGGGCTCAGCCCTCTGGCACCCCCGAGCTCAGCAGCAGTAGGATCCATCTGGGTGAGCAGAAGGATAAATAAAGGAGGCATTCAATCACAAATATGTGAATGCATGCACAGAAAGGCTTTAGCTGCATTCCTTCCCTGGCCATCCCCCTTTAGACTCTGTCCTCAGCAGCCTCTCCCAAAGGAACGTTCCCCTGGGAATTTGGCAGCCCACACCTGCAGAGTCAAGGTCCCACTGGTAAGGCAGGAGAGTTTTTCCCCATGGACACCTTCAGACTTGGAATCTTGCATGGTAGGAGCAGGAAGTCTTTGCCACCTTTGTGCTGTTTGTTGCAAACAGTCACAGCTCTCAGCCAGCTCCTGGTGCTCCTCACAGGAGACCTGTCAGAGCAGTTTCCTGCTTTAACAATATTCCTTAAGAACTCTGAAATCTCTCAATAGTAGGAAAAAACACCAAATACTGAGCTTTTCACTTGGTGTCTGCATTTGTTCTTAAATATCACTGCCCTGTTTACACCTTCTTGCTTTTGTTGTCATTTGGTATTCCAGTGAAATTAATTTGTCTTCACTCTGCTCTTTCAGGTTTGATCTGTAATTTTTTAAAACATAAGTGGGAAAAACCTGCAAGTTTCTGCTGGAATGCTCTCCTTTTTTAGCCAGGCAGAGCAGGGATGGGAAGGAAAGGTACAGACCCCCTGCCATCCTTCCTGGGCTGCTCTCTGGGATTCCTCCAGCAGGAGCATCCTAAAAAAAGAGTCACCACCTCTTTCTCCCAGCAGAAGCATTTTTCAATGGCTGGAGTGCACTGAAAAGGTGACAGATTTTTAATTTACCTAAGAGAGAGTCAAACATTTTTTTCCCCTACCCTTTTATGGTTTTTATGTGAAAACATCTTGGTTAAAACCCCTAATTTTGAAGCTAGTCATGACCAAAATACGCAACGCCATGCTCTTGTACTTTCCAGGTTAGAAATTACTGTCTCAAAGATTTCATTTCACAGCCAGAATTCTTCTGTTCCTCTTTTCCTCACGATTTCCCAAGGAAATGAATCTGTGTAGAGCCAGGGAGGTTTTATGATATTCCAGTCAGGATTTTAATTCTTCTTTCACTGCAAGGCCAGGAAAAGATTTGCAGGAATACGCCCCGCTCCTGCCTGGCTTCCCTTGTCCCTTTAGGAGGGATGATGCTGCTGGCAGTGGTTCTTGGAACCAGGAATTGTTGGTGTGATGCTCTTCAAAGGCCTGGGGACAAGCAGGATGTGGTGGAACACACCAGATCCCAGCGAGGCTTTGGGGATGCCTGGTTCATCCCTTAGAAATTCAGGTTTTCTGGGACAGCGGGAATTGCTGTGGGTGTTGGGTTCCTCATCCATGCAGGAAGGGGTTTTTCACTCCCAAACGTTGTAAGGTTGATGAAATCCCCTGGGTACTGGGATGACATAAAACAAACGGAGATGTGGCATGGTCTGAGCCAGGATTTGAGTTGGGATGTGCCAGGAAGCTCCCAGGGCTGGTGGGAGGAGAGCCCAGGATGTGAGACAGCCCCACTGTGACACCCCAGCAGTGAATCAGATATCCCCAAGTATCACCCTGGACCACTTAATGAACTCCCTCGTGTAAAAAATGTTTATAAATATTTGTGGATGAAGATACACAAGTCTATTTTTAAGATTTAAGTTACATAAGTTAATGAATGGCTGGCCTTTTCTGCCTGAACGTGCAATGAGAAATATTGATAGAAATACCTTTAGTCTACGATGGCCTAGGTACTGCTTAGTCTGTGATGAAAACTTTGCTGCTTTCCTACTGTTCTCAGAGAAAAAAAAAAAACAAACAACCTATAAAAGACGTACAGGTTTGTTGCACAGGGACTACTGCAGCGAAGCTTTGTATTTGACCACTGGTAATATGAATGTGTTGTATTGACTTGTTGAAGATAATCATGAAACAACATATTTTAAATGTTACTTGCCTTATAGATTAGAGTACGACTATGTGGATATCATTTTTGTAAATACTGTTTTTTATAAATGTCTCTCCTCCATCCTCCCCGTCACCAATTTCACCGACTCTCAAATATGCAATTATTTACCATGCAGAGCGTTGTGACAAAGAAATCCCCACGTCAGAACAAAGTTTATTCATTCTATACATAAGAACCACATGAAATACCCAACTGAGTTGCAATTTAAATGTGATTATTATTTTTTCCTTGAAAATAAACAAAAAATGTAAAACATTTCTTTTCCTGAGCCAGTTTTGCTTCCATATGCAGGAGCACCGAGAGAAGCAGGGAAAAGGAATTGATGGTCGGCCCAAAAAAGGGTCCCTGTCCCAAAACTCATCATTGCTGCTGGAGTTATGCAGTGTCCCAGCATGGGGACAGGGAGAGGGTGGCATGTGGGGACACACGAGAATCCACAGGGACCGAGGGGATGGATGGAGTTTGAGGGAATGGGGCTGTGGGGACATGAGGGACGTGGGGCTTGGGGGACCTGTGGAGGCCATGGGAACACCTCAGGGCTGTGGGGACACAGGGATGTGAGGTTGGAGGACCTGTGGAGGCTATGGGGACACTTCAGGGCTGTGGGGACATGAGGGACGTGGGGCTTGGAGGACCTGTGGAGGCCATGGGGACACTTCAGGGCTGTGGGAACACAGGGGTCTGTGAGGGTCCACAGGGATTACGGGAATCTGTGTGTAGGGACCCATGGGTGCCATAGGGACATTTCAGGGGGCTGTGGGGGCCATGGGGACCTGAGGAGGTCACAGGGACCCTCAGGAGCCTTGAGAACATAAAGGAGCTGTGGGGACATGTGGGGGCATTTGGAGGCCATGGGGCCACATGGAATCTTTAGTTTTATGTGGGAGCTGTGGGGACATGTGGAAGTTATGGGACCATGCAGGGACCTGTGGAAGCCGTGGGGACACAGAGGGACCCGGGGAAGCTGTAGAGATACGTGGGAGCCATGGGAACCTCTGGGGACTGTAAAGGAACTCAGAGACCTGTGGAAAACAGGGGGACATGCGGGAGTCATGGGAACCTGTGGCGACTGTGGGAATATGTGGAAGCCATGGGGACACACACGGAGCTGTGGGGACCCGCGGGAGCCATGGGCACCTGTGAGGGCTGTGGGGACACACAGGGACCGCTGGAAACTGTGGGGAGCCGGGGGAGCCGCAGGAACTCACCGCAGTGAGGGCGGGAATGGCGGGGCCGGGAACGTGGAGGGACGAGGTGGGGAACGTGAATACGGAGGGATGGAGGCCGGGAACGTGGAGGGACGAGGCGGGGAACGGGAATACGAAGGGATGGAGGCCGGGAATACGGAGGGTGGAGGCGGGGAACGGGAAGGCGGCGGGCGGGCCCCGCTCCCGGCGCCGCCTCCCCTCACGCAGCTGAGGGCCATGGAGGGCGGTGAATCCCCCGCCGAGCCCGGCTCCGGTGGGTGTCGATTGCCCCTCTAAAACCACCCGGAGCTGCGATTTTTCCTTCCTAAACTCGGGCTTTGCCTCGCAGGGCCTGCCAGGCGCTTCCCGGTGGCGGCGGTGGAGGAGATCCTGAGGGATGTGCTGGGCAGCGCCCTGAGGGAGCGGCGCTACGAGGCGGGGCCGTGCCGGGAGGCGGCCAAGGACATCGCCGAGGTGGGACGGGGACGGGACACTCGTCCTCTTGCCTCCATTTGGGATGTCCCAAATATCCCCCAAAATGCCGATAAAGTGTAAGATAAAGGCTGGAGGCGGTGTGGAGATGCCGGCAGGGGTTGCTCAGAGGAGAGTGCAGACATATACCAGTTAGTTAATGGACTTAGAGGCTGGTTTAGGTGGGGAGGGACCTTAAAGCTCATCCAGCCTCAGGGACCTCCCGTGTGCTCCAGCCCCAACGTCCAGCCTGGCCTTGGGCACTGCCAGGGATCCAGGGGCAGCCAGAGCAAATCTGGGAATTCTATTCCAGGGCCTGCCCACCCTCCCAGGGAACAATTCCTAATTCCCACTATCCCGTCCATCCTTGCCGTCTGGCAGTTCAATACCATTCCCCCTTGCCCCGCTGTAAATCCACTCCAGTTTTGGCAGCCCTATGGATTGAATCTGTTTTTCTCCGCAGGTCGTTAAGGCGCGGGTCAAAGCGCTGGAGGTGCCCAGGTACAAGATCGTGGTGGTGGCACACGTTGGGCAGCTGGGTGGGCAGAGCCTGCAGATCAGCAGCCGGTGCCTCTGGGATCCCGAGAGCGACACGTTTTCCTCCTACGTGTTCAAGAACACCTCGCTGTTTGCCGTGGCAAATGTCTACGGTGTGTATTTTGAATAGGGAGGTAGTGGAGTTTTTAGTATTAAGAAATTAATATTCCGGAGAAATTAATATTCAGCCTAACTCTTCCTGGCTCTAATATTCAGCCTAACTCTTCCTGGCTCTAATATTCAGCCTAACTCTTCCTGGCTCTGTTGTTGAAAATATCTGTGAAGGACCCAGGTATTCTCACCTGCTTTGAAATGTGAGCCCTTGGGTGAGTGGAGTAAGGGTCTTTCCCAGAGTTTTCTCTGGGAAGTGGCTTTCCATGGCACAGTTTTGCAGCTGATTGCTACTTTCACAACTTGCTCTGTAGGGGAAATACTTTCAGACTATTGCCTATAAGTAATGTTTTTCCTGTTCTCCTCCAGGAAACACTCTTGGAAATATTTGGATTAGGGAATAAACCGTGGGTTTTGCCTGCCCACTTTTGGGGCTGGTACTGCTGGTCCTAAGTCTCTCCTGGTGCAGCCATTCCCCACCGAGGTGGGTCTGGCTCACTTTGCTCTGAATCTGAAACCAAACCTATCACAAGCTGCTTATTTTATTACATTTTAGGTGCAAAGCTGAAACCAGAACAGTAGTTAGTTGGGAAGTAATACTTCATGTACTCATGACTAAAAGTTTAACCCACTGTAAACACTGTGAAGTGCAGACCACCTGAAGCCACTTGCTGGTGTGCACTATGACATTTAACACCCAAAAGCTACAATTAAAGAACACAACTGAAAGGACTGTGGTTTATGTCATGATTATTTTAATCCCTGGAAGCTGTGACACCGAGCTGCTGCGTTTCAGCACAGGGAGCTGATCTCTGTCCTGCTGCAGCCCTCGTTGCAGCAGGATGTGGCCAGCAGCTTGGCTGCCTCACGCTTGTTGAGCACAGGAACTTGGCTGGTGTTTTGCAAGTCTTGCTCTGGTTTGACGTCCTGGGCTGCTTCTCTGTGGATCCCCAGCCTCGGCTCTGGGTGTGGTGAGAGGTCAGCGTCACCTTCATCCTCGAGTGGGAAATGCTGGGGGTTTTCACTCTCTGTCACAGGAAAGTGAGAAGTTAAAAGTCATGAAAAGATGATAATTTATGCTTTTTATCTTTACTAGAAAGACGCCAAGCTGCAGTCAGGGAGCTGAGTGTTGCCCTCTGATAAGAGCACCACATCATGAACTCCTCGCTGTGAGGAACAGTCTGTGATCAACGTGGTAAACTGAGGAGTTCAGGGATTGATACTGAAGGCTCCTGTGGTGCCTTGAGTCTTACACTGATACATTTGCTTCTCCAGGAAAAACTGTGATTTGATGTGTTCAGGCTCTTGACCAGCACATTGAGGGTTCCTGAATTGCAGGTTTTGCATTAAGGCATCAGCTACCCCAGAGTTCTGGGTGTTCCCTGCAGAAATTCAGCTGCAGCTGAAGCACCTCAGTACAGCTGGGCCTTGTGCAGCCTGTAAAGGTGTAGTAGTTCTCAATTTTTGAAAGCAAGGTTCTTCAACAGATTTTGAGGAGGGGGTTGCCCATGCTACCACTTTTCTATTTGTTTAAAGCTGCTGCTAGAAGAGAATTTTCCAAAAATGCAGATGTAGGAAGTGCAGAAAGCCTCTGTTGCTGTCACCTGCCTCCCTTATTTTCTTGTTCCCTATTAATTTTGATCAGAGTACAGATTTCTAGCTGTGCATGTAACAGTTGAATTTTCTGACTATCAAATCAAAATTTTCTGAGTATCAAGAAATGTGCTAATAAGTATAAATATACACAAAAGCATGTAAAGGTGCTTAAATTGCAGAGCAGATATTCAACATGCTTTCATTACAAAGTTTTATAAAGTTTCTGGTTTCTAGTGGGGAAAGTGAAGACCACAGCGAGACACTTGTACTGCCTGCACTGAAACTTGTCACAGAAATGAGATGGCAGGTTTTCAGTGACAGCCTTGCCTTGGATCCTGTTCCTCAGGTGAGCTTGGAAAATCTTGGTCTGAAATATTTTTCTTTAACAAAACAGCCCAGGAAGCTGAGCCAGGCAAGCTGCAAGGAGAGGGAACAGCGCACAGCCCATGCTGGGGGGCTGGAGCTGCAGGGACTGAGGGGAGCAGGGCATGTGGCATTTCCCAGTCCCTGGGATTCCCTGGGATCCCGTTGGATGGGGTGCAGCAGCGGGCAGCCCCGGGGTGCCGTGGCTGTACTCACCCCGCAGGTTGCGGTGCCTCCTCCAGCGCGAGCCCCCGCAGGTGAACACCACGGCTCTGATGAAGTCTCTCCCACAGAGCCTCACCTTGTTCCCTTCCCCTTTCCCTTCCTGTGCCAGGAGCAGGAGAACGAGGCAGCCCAGTGCCAGCAGCGTGCCCCTCATGCTGCCAACGTGGTGTGGTGCTTCCCAGCTGGGCGTGGGCAGGGCAGGAGGGATGAAGTGGGGAATTCTGCTGGAGCCTTCCCATTTATACTGACGGTCTGTCCACTCCACTGGGTAGGACAGTGGAGTGTCCTATAACAGCTCACTCTGAGGGTGGCAATGTTTGCTAAAAACAAATAAACTGCTTGTTTCTGGTCATGTTTGAAGTGTTTTGGGATCTCAGTCACGTATGGAAGATTTACGTATGTAGCTGTTTTACTGGGAACAGAGGTGGAACAATTTATGGGGTATGGCTTAGGTGGATGCAGTTAATGTGTGTTCTGCCAGAACAAAAGGGTGTTTGTGATGGGATTTGTCCTCAGTGGGTTTGGGGTCTGTGTTCCCCACACAGCCTGATGCCCAGTCCTAATTGGGGTCTTTTTGTGTTGGTGATCCCAAAGAAAAACGGAATGAACTCTTCCCCATGATGTCTGCATCGTGCACCTCTTCATTCCCCACCTTGGTCACTGCTAACTGTGGCTGCTTGTGGGGAAACCCTGCCAGTGCCAAGCACTGCTGAGAAAATCCACTCCAGAGGGGTTTGTGCCATGTATTGCTGTCCCAGCCAGGATTCCTGGTGTGCCAAGAGACAGGACATGATCCTGCAGCACATGGAGCTGAGTCTCTGCTCTGGGAGCAGAGTTCGGTTCTGAGTTATTGGTTCCTAATGTTGGCTTCAGTGTATTTACATTTCTATAAAAAATCCTTGCAATAAAATGCCTCTAGGAGGAAATTTCTGAGTTATATGGTCAGAAATTCCATGTTTAAGAACAAAATTCATGAGGAACTTTGGAGATCTTGAGCCCTTCCTAGCACCACGAGGATTTTCCAGCACCATAAAGTTACAGGTAATTGATTTTCACTGTGTGCAGGGTGGGTTATGATGTGTTACAGAAAGCTTGTTTTTTAGCAGTAAGCAAACAGTCACGGGCATGAATGGAAAATTCAGGCTGTATTTTGGTTGGATTTATAATAATGATTAACAAATGATTCACCTTAACGAGCATCTTTCCTTGGAACACACCAAGGTGAATTTTATATCAGGGGGACGTTTGCAGGTCCCCTGTCAGGTGTGCAGCACCCAGAAGGAAGTGGATGTTAATGCAGCACAAATGATCCTTAATTCAGTGATGTGTTTGAGTGCTGGGTGTTTATTGTCAGGATAATGAGAGAGGCTGCATGTTCTGCATCTATAAAATACACCTTTCCATATGTAATGGAAAGCAGGGCTTTACGTAATGGTGTAGCAGGGCTACACCTTGTGCTTAATCACTCCTCTGGAGATGCTCCCTGTTTCCTGTGGGCAGGAAGTGCCTGGAAATCCTCCAGCTGGAAGGACTTTTTTCTGTTTGTTCTGCTCTGCCCCCCAAAAATGCCACCCTAGGCAGCCAAACACTGCCTGCTTTCAACCCAAGGAGGAAAGACTTTGGGGGGAAAGCAGAAAGGGGTAAAGGCCCAAGGAGAAAAGACTGCAGAGACCTTTCCATGATTAGGATTCCAGAGAAGGCCACCCATGTGTGAGCACTGATGGTGCAATGAGGGGACTTCCAGGAGGAAATCGAGGCCATTTGAAAGAAGTTTCTAAGCAGTGTGGCTTCAAAGGGAAACTTTATTGATTAAAAAACATAACCAGTTTATTTTTATACTACAGCTAGTGTTTCCTGAAAGACAAGGGATATCAGCTACTGTCAAAGAGCTCCAGCAGAAGCAACAATGTCATACAAGGAGCCAACCTGGAAAAGGAGAGGAAAAAGAGCTGATTCTTCTGTGGAATTCTGTTAAGCTGGAAAATAGCACTTTTTGGCAGGCCAGGTTGGGTTGCATTTGTGCTGTCCTATTTGGCAGCATGCAAATATTTATCTTGTTTATAAAGGAAATGAATTCCCAGTGGTGTGGCAGCAGAAGAGCAGGAACCACCAGCTTTAACCCAGTGCTGGAACTGTGATCCCACCTACTGCAATATTGCCTTGGTGGGGGTTTCCCAGGATTGCCTGGCTGGGGAAGGAGCCCAGGCCCTGAGAGCACAGCCATACCTGGTCGGTGCTGGGGACAGCCAGGCTGTGCAGCTGCCACACCCCCACCTGGCCAGAGCTGTCCCCCAGGAGCAGGCACTCGGCGTTCCTGGCAAACAGCAGGGAGCTGAGGTTCCCTTCAGGGCTGGCAGCACAGGAGAGCACGGGGTCGAAGCTGCAACCCAAGAGTTAATGGGCACCATGCATTCATCAGCTGAAAGGCTGCACAGCTCACTTGCTGTGTTCTAGGTTATCTCAGGAATTGGGAAGTGAGGCAGTGCTTGGTTTGGGCTCTGCCTCCAGATAAATCCCAGCTGCTGTTAACTAAGATACCCTGCTGGCCCAAAATCTCTTCTAACCTGGGGAGTGGTGGTTAATATTTTTATTAGATTAATAATTCTCAGGATGTGGCAGGGCTCTGGATCCACCAGGGCTTCACACTGTCAGGAACACAAAACCCAAAGCAGCTGGACAAGATCACAGGTAACTGAGTCACCTCAACTTCAGACCATCCAATCTTTACCAAAGTAGCTCAGTTTTGTTATTTTTCCTTCTAACTCTGCCACCATTTCTGCAGAGAAAGGGCAGTTTTACACTTTATCAGCTGCAGGAGGCATCCAGCTCCTTCTCAGCCCAAATCTCTGCTTTTACACAACAAATATTTCAAAATGCAGTGGTTTGAGCAAGCAAAGCTTGCTGTAACGATCTGATAAAAACACCGATGAGGTAACAATGTGTGACAATTGAATTTCAGACTCTTCCTTGAGAAGAGTCGTTACTCACATGCTCACACTCAGATCCCAAATCTCCACCCTCTTCTCATTCACTGCTGCGAACATGAGGGCTGATCGTGGAGTCCACTTGATGTCGTGAACAAAAGCTGTGACAGAAGTGAAGGTTAAAAGGGGGCTGTGGGAATCCCTGTGCCACAAAAGGATGCTCCAGTCTGCAGAGCAGCTGAGGAACATGTTTGTGCTGGTGGGATTCCAGGCAACTTTGTACACAGGGCCCTGTTTGGAGAGAAACAAAACAGAACTTGTTGCTGCAGAGCTACAGAATCTGTTCTAGAGCTGCCCAGCCTTCCTCCCACAGGTAAGACTATTTAACTCTACAGGACAATCAGACTTCTAATTGCTGTCTTAACATAAAGCCAGAGCTAAAGCTTTAAAACAGCTTATAGTATCAATTTTAAGAAATTACTTGAAAAAATCCTGACAGCACAGAAAGTAATGCTGTGAGACTGTGATGCTTTGTGCTATGGGAATTCATTCCTAATAGAAGAGAAGAAGTTTAGGTTTCTTTTGTTGCAGATGTTCACTAAATATAAGCAAAGATTACATTTTTTGAGCAGTTCCTTGTTTACAGTGCCACTCACCTCATGGCCTCTGTATGTGCCCAGAATCTGCTCCTTGCCTGAGCAAGAGCAGCAGTAAATGTGTCCCTCTTCTGTTCCAGCAAGAAAAATATCAGCATCCTAAAAGAAAGGGAAAAGTGGCCTAGGTTGGATGAATTTATCACTCCTGCAGAAATCATCCAGGGCTGGAGGAGTTCAGAGCCAAGGAGGAGCTCCTGTGAGTGGTGGGCAAAGTGGAACCAGAGCATTGCACATTTGCTGGGTGTGTTCTCCACCTGACTCCTCAAAATCTTGGATTTCCAGCAATCCCTGTGGAAAATGCATGAATTCTTTGTGTGCTCTGTGGAGGAAGGACTCAGCTGGATGAAGAGAAGCTCAGCTGAGTCCTGGATGTGGGAGGTGTTGGACAAATTCTCCCAGCCTTGGCCATCACAGGAGGGGAACTGCCCAAGGAAATGTGAGTAACGTGGCTGGGAGTGATGCCTGAAGTTTGAGCTCATTTACCCATAAATCCATTTCCCACTATTTACCCTATAAATCCATTTCCCACTATTCTGTACTGCATTAGTATTTGACTCTGAACTCCATATAAATGTCAGCAAGGTCTCCTCAGAGCTCAGTCCCACAGAGCAATCCTTCTCCAGCCCAGAGCCAAGGACACCGCTGCAGCTCCAGCCCCAAAAGTGCAAACAGGGAATGGAGAGGAGCAGCCTGGTAGTGTGGGACTGCAGAACCTGGAGTGGGATTGGACAATGAACCCAACATGGAAAGGGACCAAAAAAATGTGGTCCATTTCCATACTGGGGTTAAAAATGTAGGGTCATAAAAGTGTGAGAACTTGTGACTCGGGGTAAACCTTGGGTAGAGCCCTGGCCAGGCTCTTGTACTACCCAAGGTGCATCCTTCAAAGGCCTTTTAATAAATCCCTACTTTGTTCCTTTAACACTGCCTGGCCTCTGTTCCAGGCAGCCTCTCTGGGCATCAGGAGGACAGGGCTTGTTTTACCATTTCACCCATTTGGGATAAGCCTTAGTAGCTGGAAAGCAATTTATTTCAAAATTAATATGCTTTGAATAGCAGTGCCCAGTCCCTGGCTAGCTCCCATTAAAGCAGCTCCAGCTGAGCATCCCACCTCTGGAGTTTTCCTGGCTCATACTTCAGTCAGGATGGGCTTTCTGAGCCTACCTCTGGATGGAAGTCAAAGCACATTCCAGCTGCCTGCTGTGATATGGGACCTTCACTTTTCCTTTCTCTCTCACCTGGTAATTTCTTCTTCTCACTTTCTGTTCGCTTGATTTGCATCACATCTGTGCAGAGAGCAGGAGGTTTTGTCAAACAGCAGTGAGGAACCTGTGCTGCTCTGGGGTGCCCAGCAGCTCTGAGATGTTTTGTGGGATTCCTGGTGTAAAGAATGCCAGCTGGAGGCAGAGAGAGCAGTTTCAGGGGCTCACCAGAGCAATCCAGCCTTTGCTGAATGAACCACTGGGTCACTCGCCCATCTCCCGAGATGCACATCAGTCTCTCTTCTTTGTCACCTGCTGCTGCACCTCTGTTCTGTTCCACCCACCTCAGCTGCCACACAGGACCTTTGTGTTTATTTAGGGATGCACTGGGACAAAAAAGATACACAGGGTAAATCATAGATGAGTAAAGACAAGAAAACGTCTGAAAAATAATCAAGCTTCCACTTTGTAATGAGTGTTAAGTCTTATAACAGAAATGTTTTGCTTTTCTTTTTAAAATATGGACTGAACACTGGTTGTTTTCTCCAGGAGAATGTTTCCTTATTAAATATGTTTGATAATTAGTTTCAGGGCACTGTTTATGTGCTTGTGCCATGAAATCAGTCTGCACCTTGTAGGAGAGACCTGGGCAGCTGCCCTTAGGGCAGGTGCTTCCCTCATCACCCACCCATCCCCTCTCTCATTGTCTCCTTAATTCCTGCTCACCCCTCACTTTTGCTGATGTTCTCTCCAGTTTTGTCAAGAGAGATCAGAGAGAAAGCACCAAAAGCTACCCCTGGTGTGCCATAAGGATTTATTACCCAGGGCTGGAATGTCCCAGCTAGGACACAGAATATGAATCATAAATTCATGAATTTATAATATATAGGGTGAAGAGCTGCAGCTCCTTACAGGGTGAGGGACTGGCACTCCCTGTTGCCCTCTGCAAGGCCTGCTGGCTCAGGGGGAGGAGGTGGAGGCCAGGCTGACCTGTCCTCACTTTTGCTGATGTTCTCTCCAGTTTTGGCAAGAGGGATCAGAGAGAAAGCACCAAAAGCTACCCCTGGTTTGTGCCAGGGATTTATTACCCCTGGTGTGCCAGGGATTTATTACCCAGGGCTGGAATGTCCCAGCTAGGACACGGAATATGAATTATTTATTCATGAATGTGTAACTGATGGGGTGAAGAGCTGCAGCTCCTTAGAGGGTGAGGGAGTGGCAGTCCCTGCTGCCCTCTGCAAGGCCTGCTGGCTCAGGGGGAGGAGGTGGATCCCTGACCTGCTGTCCAGCAGGGCGCTGTCCTGGCGGCTGCGCACGTCGTAGATGGCCACACGGCCACTGGCTGTCCCCACTGCCAGCAGGTGGGGCCGGGCCAGGGAGAAATCCACGGCGGTGACACCGTGCTCACAGCGGAAAATGCGCTCGGGCCACTGCAGGAGAGAGCACAGCAACCCCCTGAGCTGGGCTAGCACTCACCTGGCTTGTCCCAGCACTCAGGGTCTGCTGGGAAACACCAGGCATGGCACCCACAGGGACCAGAAATTGACTGGCACCATGTGTTTCTTGTTATGACTGATAAAATGAGGAAAAAGATAAAGACTGGGCAGAAATATGACACTGGAAAATAAGTTAGGTGAGCCTACTCCAAACAAAATACATTAAAATATCTATGGTGGCAGCAGGGAATCATGAGTATTTGCTGTGGCAAGGCTACTCCAAACCCAATACATAAAAATATCTATGGTGGCAGCAGAATCATGAGAGTATTTGGTGGGGCAAAGATGCAACAAAGATTTGACTCTGTCTGGTTTAAATTAGTCTAATGCAGTTTTGGCCAAGAGAAGTTTGTAGTAGAAATCAAACTGAAATGTTGTGATTTATGGCAATCAGAATTTTTTTACTTTGGGACATTTTGTAAGTGAAATTTCCAAATCATTTTATTTTAAGAGGTGGTTTTAAAATGATCCCTTTTCAGATGGATCTGCAGAGGTGTAAATGTTACATCTCTGACATTTCCTCTTTTACTGACAGTGTTGTGAGAAGGTGGAGTAAATAATTGTAGCTAAAAGGGAAATAAAGCAGAAATTGTCCAGAGAAAATCAGATTGCAGGACAAGCAAACAAAAGGGCTTGTTACCATGGGGTTCTTCAGTGACCAGCAGCAAGCCAGGCCTTTCCTCTGATCCCGGGACAGAAACTCCCTGTAACCAACTGCTAAGAGATCCTGCAAGTACAGAGCAACAGCAGAGCCTCAGTTCCACCTGGAGCTCAGCAGGACATCTCCAAAGGCACCTCTGTGCCAGGGCAAGGCTGGGATAACAAAGCTTCTCTCCCATGCAGGAGATGCACTGTTCTATAATCATATTTAATGTGCATTATTTAATGGAGTACTTCTAGTTTTCCCTCTTGGTTAGCTGCAAAAGGAGTTTCAGAGAGCACCTCAAATTCCTGGCTTTTGCTTTCCACACTCCAGTGAATTCCCTTCATTCCTTTCCACAGGCAGAAGTAAAAACCAGCAGCCTTTGGCCTTCAGCTCCAGGAATTTTTCTTTTCTTGCACTCAACAAGTACTTTGTGAAACTGACATTTTAAAAGTAGCTGATTGTTTGCCCTGTATTCTAAGACTGAAGTTTCTAAATGTGTCTAACTTTTTAATATCTGAGATTTGGTGCACTAAAAGCATGAAATTGTCTTTATTTTCTCTCTTTTTTTTTTCCCCTTACTGGGTTTCTGCTTCTCATCCTCAGCCACTTTTTGCCCCTCTTCCATTCATTATTTTTGTTTAATGAGTGAGTTCTGGTGGGAAAACAGAGCTTTACATGACCAGACTTAGGAAGCTTTGCCTTCTGTGCTATCATTGTCCTTAAATTTGGAGAATTCTGCTGTTTTGGGAGGTTCCTGTTAGAGACAAAGACATGGTGTCTAAACTACCACAAAAACCTCATAAATGATAACAAAGTTTAGCAGCAGGGGTTAAATTTCAATTTTAGAACAGACCAAGTCTATGAACATTGCTGCTCAGGGTAAACTGGAGCAATTAATGAAATTCTGGGCCAATTAAAGCTGTGATGTGCAGGGAAAGCCTAGAGATGAAAGCAGTGAGAGTGAGGGGCTGGATCCAGCTGTGAGATGCAGCCCAGGACCAGGAGCTGTGGCCAGCCCCAGCTGCTTGTCCCCTTTGGGGCCAGCTCAGGAAGGGTTTGTGGACTCACAGGGTTGGCTTTGTTCCAAGCCATGCTGCTCACGCTGTGCCCCCTGGTTAAATCACACCCGTATGACCACAGCAGCTCCAGCCTGGGGCCTGCCCCCTCTGCTGGGCTTTCAGCTGCCTCTGCTGCTTCCTCCTCCTCCTCATCATCATCCTCTTCATCTCCTTCCTCCTCGGTGTCTGAGGTAACAACAGGTTCTAAAAGAAAATGCACAGATGCAGAATCTGAGTGGAAACATTTCACTTCCCTAATTATAGGTATAATTATATATATATATATAAACATATGTAATATAACCTATATTATCAAATATAACCTATGTTATTGTATATAACCCATATTATAAAACCTATATTATTATATAGAACCTATATTATTATAGATTATATTTCACTCTAATTATTCACACCAGAATAAAAATTTGCCATTTCAGCAAATTTTTTGCAGGAGAGAAAAGGAAAGAAAAGGAAAGGGAAAAGAAAGGAAAAGGAAAAGAAAGGAAAAGGAAAGGAAAAGGAAATGGAAAAGGAAGGAAAGGGAAAGGAAAAGGAAAGGAAAAGGAAGGAAAGGAAAGGAAAGGAAGGAAAGGAAAGGAAGGAAAGGAAAGGAAAGGAAAGAAAGGAAAGGAAAGGAAAGGAAAGGAAGGCAAGGAAACGGAAAGGAAGGACAGGAAAGGAAAGGAACGGAAAGGAAAGGAAAGGAAGGAAAGGACAGGAAGGAAAGGAAAGGGATTTGAGGAATTAAGACATCCTAACTTGTAAAACTGTGACTAAAATTGGCTGGGGACAGAGCAGACAGCTGGATTGGGCTGGAGTGAGCCAGGTGTGCTGCAGGTGGGTTTAGCTACCCAGGCAAAAGTGAGGAATTTCTGTGGAAAATGAGGAATTTCTGGCTGGAATGAGGGTACTGAGCAAGGAACAAACCTATGAGCACAGGAATCTGCCGATAGACTGCGAGCTTGGGCTGGAAAATGTTCTCCATGAGAATCCTCTCCATGACAACTAAATCCTGCTGCAGCTTTGCTGAAGTTAGGATTGCTCCTGAGTGGCATTCCTGCTCCTCGGGGCTGCTGGCAGGAGCAGCACTCTCTGCAAGGGTGATGGAAGAGGCTGAGTTACAGAATCCTGGCATGTTCCAAGCTGGAATGGATCCACAAGGATTGTGGAGCCCAACTGGCCCACACTGCCTGATAAGAGATAAATGGGATAGAAATGCTTTGAACATGATAAAACTTCACACAGAAAGATCAAGGGATAAAAGTTTTCCTCCACCTGCAAAAAGGAGAGAATTAAAAAAAAAATACTTTTATTGTGAATTTTTTTCCCTATAATTTTCTTATAATTTTATCATCTTATCATTTTTTCTCATTATAATTCCCTTATCTTTTTCAGCTACTTCTGGAATTTTTCACAAATGGTGTTTTGTTTCTACTTTTCAAAGTGAGTACCAGCAAACCTTGTCCCTGGGTATTTATTTTTAATTAAGATGATTTCTGATGGCAGAGAAGTGCAGCCCTGCCCAAGGCTCTTCAGCAAACTCTCCTGCAGGTTCTGGGCAGTGTTTTTCAGGAAGTTTTCCCCACAGATCCCAGGGATGTGCCTGGTTTAGGAGGGTGAGGACAGGGCAGAAATGAGAAATGTTACCTGTGGCAGAAGGGACAGCCCCAGCCTCCCCCTGCTCTTCTGCTGTGGGAGATTTGCTGCTTTTCCCTGCTGGACTTTCAGGTGGTTCTGCCTCTGCAGGTTCTGTTCCTGAGGCATCCAGTGAATCTCCCAGATCCCAGGGAGTCACCATCGTCCCTGGGAATGAATTCCCTGTCACACTGGGCTCTTCTTTTGTACCTTATTGCAGGGAGCTTCCTGCACCCCACCTGCTGGGCTGGGCTTTGGAACCACCTCTGCTTCCAAAGCTGTTGATATTTGAACTGATAGTTTTCATTTAATATTTTAATTTCATCTTTTAATGGCCATATTTTACAAATTTATAGAAAAGGTTGCCTGTGCTTAATAAGAATCATTAAAGCAGATCAAATAACCTCAAAGCTCTCCTGTTGTGGGACTGGTGCAGCTCCATCAGGGTTTTTGGGGAGTGGCTCCCCTTGAGCAGGGCCAGCTCCCACCAAAACTTGCCTGGATGTGCTCAGGGGCTGGAATGAGCCCTGCTGATGCTCCAGGCACACAAAAAAGTGGCAAATAGCTTTTCAAAAGAGATTATTATCTACTTTTGGGGTCGATTCCCTCATTTTACATACACTAACACAAAGGAAAAGTGTTTGGAGCAGCATGCCCTGTAATTTCTTTAGCCTCTTACACACGACAATGACATTCTCTGGGAGTGTTAACAACAATTTTATTGCAATGGATTCACTGCTCCAGCACTAAATTCAAGATTTAGGAGGGGCAGAAAAGGCCACCACAAGCCACAGTGTCCTGCCTGAACTTGAAGCTCTGGAAGTGGAAATGGAGGGAACCTCTGCTCAGAGATGGAAGTAAAAAAAGCCTTTGGCAGTGCCCTGGGCAGGTTTACCTTTCTCTGCCACGTTGATGGTCTCACATTGCACCTCCTTGGTCTTGGCAGCTCCAGAGATGGTCTGCACGATTTTTTCTTCAAAGTACTCACTGCCAATTTTAGCCTCACAAATCTCTGCATAAATCTTATTCCTCTCCCTGGGAAACAAAGGAAACACTGCCTGGTGAGTCCCTGGGAGATCCTGCCTGGAATTCTCTGTGTCTGTGACAAGGAGCTGGTCAGGAGAGGCTTCTCCACGCCTTCCATGTCCTGCTTCTTGGATTGCTGGATGAAATTTCAGCCTTTGTGTTACTCAGCAGCTCCTTCTGACCTTTGTGATGCTGCTCTAAAACTGGAATGGCCTGTGGAGGACAGAGGCCAGAAAAAGCAAAATTCCCTCTTCCAGCTGGCCCCAAGATTTGGGGAATTCAGAGCTCAGAGCTCTCACCTGGGAGGGAAAGGCAGGAGGCAAAAAGGAAACCTCTCCTTTTCTGCTCCAGCATTCCCACCAAAGCTCTGGAGCTCAGGGAGGAGCAGGGCGAGCTGCCTGCTGCATTTAACTCTTCCTAATTAATGAATAATTAGAAGAATCAATGCAGCAGTTTGGAATGTCTGACTGCTTTCATAAAAACCAAATTCTCAGCCTGGATTTTCCTACCACCCTCCTCCACCCCTGGATTTCCAGTGGGAGGGAGGAAGAATTTCCCCCAGAACAGGGAGCTGGAAGAATTGGAGGTTTTGCACTCAGAAATGGGTGCCAGCTGTGAAAAACACATTTATTTTCTTGTGAAAATTTAAAAAAGTTTCCTAAAGGATAACAGGAGATAAAGAACATCAAGGAAAGATTAGGGCT